>NC_089513.1:45373417-45694488 GCF_036850995.1 Saccopteryx leptura | reverse complement strand
TGCTTTCTCATATGTGCCTTGACCGTGGGCCTTCAGCTGAATGAATAACCCCTTGCTCGAGCCAGTGACTTTGGGTCCAAGGCTGGTGAGCTTTTGGCTCAAACCAGATGAGCCTGTGCTCAAGCTGGCAACCTCGGGGTCTCGAACCTGGGTCCTTCTGCATCCCAGTCTGACGCTCTATTCACTGCGCCATCGTCTGGTCAGGCTATTCCCTTATTTTTTTCTCCCTCCTTTCTCTTACGGTTTTCATTATTTTGAGTTCTTTCTGCTGTGTTGGCAGTTGTTAGAGTTAATATGCTTAAGAATTTACTGGGGCTTCCAAATGATCTTTTTTTCTGGGGATGGTCTCAATTGCTGCTACTTCCCATCCTAAAGTGCCGTTAAGTTGCTTAAAGCTCCTCTTCCTTTTGAACACAGAGGAAAGAATTACAGCTTTTATGAAATAAATGCCCAAGGGCAGAAAGAGAGGGAAGGGACTCTGTCCCGACACAGTGAACTCCACTGATCTGCGCTGTTTCCATGGCAACTCGCTCCCATCTGTGCCTGTCTAGAGTGGAAGTTTCAGCATTTCTTCCAAACATAATCTCGGCACCTTTTCCCTAGAGGATGGTGTACCAAAAAGTCATTTCTCAAAAAGGAGTGTATTTACATAGATGCTGCACCTCAGCTTCCAGTCCTGGTACCCATTCCCGCGGGCTGCAGATCCATGTCTTCTGTCATCCTCGGCGGATTTTAGGTCACCTTACATAACCAAAGACTCTGTCTGGGGTATCTCTTCAGGGTCACTTTGTGTTGCTTCCTGGTGCCTATGGGAGGGTCAGGAAAGCAAAGGGAGCCATTCATTTCCCCCTGCAAATAAATTAACTTCTTGCTCATGGGAAATGTTTTCCTCAGTCCTTGGAAAATTGATGTAATTTCAGATTATAGATAGGTTAAACTGCTGGAAAGGCAATACAGCAGTCTCGGTGGCTGCCCAGGTCTGGGCTGTTTTCACGTTGGAACAGTGTGGCTTCCTCGCGGTTCGGTCTCTGTCTCTGCATTGTCCACGAGGCCTTTGGGTCCCTTTACTCTGAGAAGGAAATAGTAGGCGTGTGTGTGTGTGGGGGGGTTGGGGTTTGGGGGGGAGCAGGGACCAAATATTCAGAAAAAGGCAGCTCTAGCTAATTTAAATGTGTTTCGTTTATGAGTTGAAATAGTAAGTCAGTTTGGCAACCTATTGTTTGGAAGCTCTAAAGGTCAGTCAGATATGGAGTGGTTATTTTAAATGAGAATTATCAATACATTTGCTAGATCAAATCTTTGAAAACAGGATCTCTGTGGGTAAAAGTTTTGCGTCGCTCTGGCCACTTGAGGCCTCAAGATGGATTCTGTGTGGCTGAACCATTAGCTGCAGCTAAAGCAGGGCCGTCTGCTATGGTTTATGGAGGTGTAGGGACAAGGTTCGGGGACAAGTGTCAGGGATACAAGGTACTTAGCCCTTTGTAGGATCTGCAGAGGAGAGGAATCGTGTGATGTCTTCAGTTTTTTCAACCATAAGATGTTAGTAGGCTGAAAGTCTGAACAAGTTCGTAGGAACTTTGGGTAAATAAGTTATGGTTCATAGTTCCAGATTCCTTCTCAAGGAGAGCTTTGATGTTGTTGGTGCACATCTAACCTTTGGGACTCATGGCGGAGTGAGCGGTAACGCTCCCACCAAGTCCGCTGTGGCATCTCTCAGCTCTGCCCTGGATAATGAGCAGGACAGCGGTCTTCCCTGTTCTTCCTACTTGGTGGCCGTCACAGGGACTTGACCATTCAACCGCTAATATCACTATTTCAGTTAAAGAGATACTTGTTTTATTCATTTACTTTCTTTTAAAGAATGAACGTTTTAAAAATGGCTAAAATATAGCAATTAAAGATGAAATAATGTTTCATTAGAAGGGCTTATATTTCAGTTATCAGTCCCCTGTGGTAGAATAATGATCTAGCTGTCCCTCAGCTTTTGAGCATGTCATTTCCTCTACGGACGCCAGTCTCCGCAGCAAGCATACAGTAGAGAATCGGGTGGTTCAATCTGAAGGTCCCTTCCATCTGCGTTTGCTGCCCACAGGCCCATGTGCAGATTATAGGCAAGGAGGAGGTGATGGTAGGTCTTTGGTCTGAGTCCCAAGTCTGAGGGGCCTCCACAGGCCGCTCCATGACTGGGGAGGCTAGTGGGATTGAATCTCCTAGCTTTCTCTTGGTTCCCTCCCCTCTCAGGTTTCGACCTTTGGAGGCCAAGTCCTCCTGTTGCCTTAGGCCACAAAGGATGTGAGTCCTGGTCATATTTGTAAACACAGGGACTTGGTAGGAGGTGTTGCCACCCCTTAACGCCAAACCCCTGATCAAAAACTTACGCAGCAGCGATACGGACCAGAATGGAAACGTCTGGCAGCTGAGCAGTCCGCAGAACAAGGAAAAAACAGCTTTGCTTTGCTTGGCCCATTCCTTCGATATCTTGTAGTTGGTTTTTTTTATTTCTTGGAAACAGTCAGCTGCTTTTCATTGTTGTTTGCCTACTGTCTTCTTTAGCCATTACAGAGTTTTCCTCCATCTCTCTACCCATTCCCTCGCTTTCACCCTTATTTTTATGGATTCTATTCCTTTAACACTCCAAGGCTGGTCTAAAATAATATATTGATAGTAAGCAAGTATTGCCTACTATCTGCCAGTGTCTGTACAAAGTGCTGCACATGTATCAATTCATCTAATCCTTATACCAAGTGAGTGAAGTGTTGCTATCCTGTCTTACAGATAGATGTCTCTAAAGAGGCACAGAGGAGTGAAGTAACTTGTCCAAGGTTGCACAGTAGTGGTCTGGTTCAGAGCACATGCTCTTTACCACTCACCATACTGTCTTTTCATCTTGATCTATTTGAGATTTGAGGTTATGTCCTGTCTCTCTCCCCTAACATCTCAGAAACACGCAATTGTGATTTGCTACACAGGTATGCCTAGAGTGAGGCAACCTCATAAAAGAATACATTTCTTCAAGTTTACAATTTCCTTAAGAATACATAAAGTAGCGTGTAGTTGTTAGCTGGGAAGCATTGAGTTTGGCAGTGTTGTATTATCTTTGAGCAAGTCACTTCTCTCTTTTTTGTGCAACTTCAAGTAAGGCTCGTTCATGCTCTTACTTAGCTCAAACGCCTTTTGCAAAGTTTACAAAGCTGGTGAAATTATTAATAGTGATTAAAGCTGAACACCAGAGAGAACAAGGAATACTGCGTCGTGGTTTAAAAGTCTTTCAATCACACTGTGATTGTGCCAAAGAATTGTTTTCAGGAACAGTTGTGCAAGATTTTGGCAGTGGCGTCTTAGGTTTTATCTTTTTAAATAAGTGTTCATTACTGCTTACATCATTGTTGCTATTATTATTTTGATAAGTTTGCATTACTAATGACCCTCTGCACCGGGAGTTCAGAGGAATCACACGCAGTGCTTGTTAAAATTGCAGAGTCCCTGACTCCTACCCAGAGAGAATCTGATCCTGCAGGTCCTGGCTGAGGCTGAAGAAAACTGTGGTTTTTTTGGCCTTTGCATTAGTTAAAATTTCTGGAATAGTACAAAACTTGAAAAGTTATAAAATCGGAACGCAATGAAAAACAAGTGTCCTTTTCATTCCTGCTCCCCAGATGTAACTTACTTCTTATATTGATGATATGCATTGACTACCAATGCGTACATAAGCATATACAAGTATATATATTTACTTTTTTACATATGTGGTAGTGTACTATACACATTGCTTTGCATTTTTCTTTTTTCACTGAGTATATTTGGCTAGTTCATTATTTGATTGGTGTCCTATCGAAGAATACTTGTTTCTAATCTTTTTCTTTTTAAGTGATACTGCAATGACTATTCTGTATCTTTGCCATTTTACTCATAGGCAAACGTACCTATGGGATGAGTTTCTGAAAGTGGCATTACAGAGTCAAGGAGTATCTCTGCTTTTAATTTTTGTAGATGTTGCCAAATTGCTCTCATGGAGGTTGTTCCAATCTGCACCCCTTTAGCCAATGTACAAGAGGGCTTGTTTTCCTGTCAGCAAATGTTTGTTATCAAATGATCTGATCTTTGTCATTTTGGCATCTCTCAGTTTTGTTTTGCATTGGACTTATTGTGAATAAGGTTGAACATCTTTTCCTGTGATTAAGAGCCGTGTGGTTTAATTTATGTGAACTCTTTGCCTAATTCTGTTCGTATTCTTTACTTGTTTTTTTCTATTGAATTATTGGTCTCATTGATTTGGGAAGTTCTTTACATATGAAGGAAATTAGCTTTTGTCTGAAATATACTTTAAAGATACTTATTTCTGATTTTTCATTTGACTTTGTTTATACAAAAACAATCATGATGAATTTTTTTTAGGGTAATTCAATTTAACAAGCTTTTATTATGGCTTTGGAGTTTTGTATGATATTTAGGAAAGCCTTTTCCACTGTTAAAACTGTTTTATAAAATCCCATGTTTTCCCCTAGTACTTTTATGGTTTTGCTTTTGAGGTTTTCATTTTGTTTCCATCTGGAATTTTTATGTTTGGTTGTTGTAACACATAGAGTATATATTCAACATAATGTTTCTCCAAATGGCAGCCTGTTTGTCCCACCATTTACTGAATAATTCACTTACCTCCCACAGATTCAAATGGGAATTTAAAAAATATGTAGACTCTCCTATGCCTTCTTGTATAAATTCTTATGTGGGTATATACTTAATATAAGTTTTTGTATATATTTGGGTCTATTTCTGGATTTCTCTATTCTGTACCAATGATTTATTGATTCATGCTTTGATACCTTGATACCAAATTGCTTTGGCTCTTATGCTTTGCAATATATTTAGAGGGTTAGCCCCTTCTCAATAATGTTTTTAACAAATAAGAATTTGATCATTGTTTTTACTTATTTATTTTCCCATACAAACTTTATAATCAGCTTATTCAGTTTTTTTTTAAATCCTGTTGATATTTTTATTGGTTGATACTAACACTATTGACATAATATTAAAATTTTAAGTTAAGCAGAATTAATATCTTTGTTAAGTCTTCCTGTCCAAGACTAAATATGTCTCTTCACTTGTTTAAGTATTTTTCTGTGTCCCTTATTAGCATTTTAAACTTTACTTCATGTAGGTCTTGTGTATGTTTTTAGTTAAGTTTATTCCTAGGTATTTAAAGAAAAGATTTTATTTATTGATTTTATGGAGGAGAAAGAGAGGTGGGGGAGAGAGAAGTATCGACTCATAGCTGCTCCACTTTAGTTGTCCATTGATTGCTTGTCGTATGTGCCTTGACCAGGCAAGCTCAGGGCTTCCAACCAGCGGCCTCAGCATTCCAGGTTGACACTTTATGCACTGCACCACCACAGGCCAGACCACTCCTTTTGATGTAATGCAAACTCTTCTAATTGGTTATGTATGCTGAGAGTTTGTATTGAGTTTGTTTCCCAGAATCATTCTGAATTTTCATAGCTTTTTTTTTTTTTCTTCAGTCAATTCTCTTGTGTTTTCTGGGGGGCAGTGAGTATGCAGTTTCTATTTGCACTTCTGGTGGTTTGGGTGTTGGTGGGAAACTGCTCTTGGTGTTGTCTGATTAAGAATATATGTATTCACTATGCATGTATTCACTAAAATCAGGGATTCATATAACTTGAGAGGTAGAAGAGACCTTGCTGAGGTCCAGTAGAGGAAACTGAAACTTCGAGGTTTAGTCTTGCTGATTTATATGGAACCCGGGTTTCCAGACTCCTGGCTCAATGGCCTTGGCTCTGGGCTAGGCTAAGAGGTCACTGCAAGAAACCCAAGAACAAAGCTGAGTAAAAGCTTGGCCTTGGGCAGAGGCTGGCAACTTCTTCCTACTCTGAGCATGGCTTCATTAATCAGCTTAGGAATTAACAAGCTACTGAGACTTGTGCCAATATGGTTTTTCAAAGATTGCATATGTCCCCAACCACCAGCTCTGAGTTACTACCTCCAGGGAGTAGTACAAATGACTCTTGGTCTCTAGTGACTCATCGGGCTGCATTTGCTAGAATAAATGAAAACATTGTGAGAGCAGGAAATCAGGACAAACACCTATGCTTGCTAACCCAAACAGCTTCTCTTTCTGAGCCCCTGGAGATCGGTTATCACCAAATGGACAGATCTACTCTGCAAAGTTTTTGCAGGCTTCACAGCTTGTAAATAAGAGCCTGCATTCTTCATGCTCCCCTCTTGTTGAATCTGGCAGAGGGAAGACCTCTGGCTCCAATCAACTGGGCAGTGACCGGTAAGTAGCTGGGACAGCAATGACTCCAGTTAAGGGAACTTTATAAACTCACTATACTTAATTCAGAAGACCCTTTATTTTGATAACATGATAACACAAGTCATTTTGTTTATGGAAAATCATTGGAAGCACCTGTTATGTATTACCTATCATTTAAAAAGTCATGTTAAATACCAGTTGGTCTGTGGAACATACTGGCATAGACTACACAATATTTAATATTTCTATAACTCTTTTTCATCCCATTTGCTCTTTCTTATACTCTTATTGTTCTTCATACCTTTACCAAGGCTTCCTTTTTGTTTATTCTATTCTTTCATTTACATTTTGTTGAGAACTTGAGTCTATAACAAATATTTCTGACTCTTTGATACCACTAGATTTAGTGGTGGAATTTCTAGTTGGATCCTTCCAGGATAAATTCCTGAAGGTGTCTCCTCTGCTTTACAAATGGGTGAGAGATTCTTTTATTTTGGAACTGACCACAGGAAGCCTTTGGTTGGTGGTTATATCTTGGATGAAGGCAGTGGAGAGAGCTGCTCCCAAATTAACCTTCTTTCCTTGACCTCTTTGAATCATTTATATTGTGGTCCACTCCATTTTTCCCCCGAAACCTCCCCTTTTGACATTCATGATGTTGTAGATCAATCGGGTGTGATGAAGTGGAAAGACTGGGGACATTGAAATCAGGCAGATGTGGGTTTGAATCTTGGCTCCACACACCCGTTCGTTCTGTGGCTTGACTAAGTTATTTATCCTCTCCAGGCTGCAGTGTTTGGTGTTCGAAAAAGGAGAGCAACATTGCCACCTCATAACCCTGTCATCAGCCTTGAAGCCTTACTCAGTTTCAGCTGTGTGAGGTGTGGAGCAGCATTTGGAACCTTGGCAGGGTGCTAGCACAGTGCTTTCATGGGAGAGACACTAATTTATCTGCTTTCTAGTTCCCATGTGCAGCCTAGAACAACATCATTCATTCTCCATCTATTAGAGATTTCCAAAGAAACAGACCATGTAAATATGTATATCTCTCTGTGTGTCCCTCTTTATATTTATCGATCAATCTATCTACAGAGAGGTAGTCATTTTAAGGAATTGGCTCACATGATGATCATGGGGCTGGCAAGTCTGAAATCCATAGGGCTGGCCAGCAAGCTGGTGACTCAGATTAAGAGTTGCTGTTGGAGTCTTTTTTTTTTTTTTAATTTTTTTCTTTTTTTTTTTCTTTTTTTTATAGAGACAGAGAGTCAGAGAGAGGGATAGATAGGGACAGACAGACAGGAATGGAGAGAGATGAGAAGCATCAATCATTAGTTTTTCATTGTGGCACTTTAGTTGTTCATTGATTGCTTTCTCATATGTGCCTTGACCGTGGGCCTTCAGCAGACTGAGTAGCGACCTTGCTTGAGCCAGCGACCTTGGGTCCAAGCTGGTGAGCTTTGCTCAAACCAGATGAGCCCGCGCTTAAGCTGGCGACCTCGGGGTCTTGAACCTGGGTCCTCCACATCCCAGTCTGACTCTCTATCCACTGCTCCACTGCCTGGTCAGGCGCTGGAGTCTTGACTCTGAATTCTGCAGAACAGTAGTCTGAAAACTCAGGTAGGATTTCTATACCATATATATATATATATATATATATGTTTTTCTGTGGGCTTTTTTTTTTTTACAGTGAAAGAGAGAGTCAGAGAGAGGGACAGATTGGGACAGACAGAAAAAGAGAGAGATGAGAAGCATCAATTCTTTGTTGTAGCTCCTTAGTTGCTCAGTGATTGATTTCTCATATGTGCCTTGACCAGAGGGCTATAGCGAGAGCGAGTGACACCTGCTCAAGCCAGTGACCTTGGGCTCAAGCTAGCAACCTTTGGGCTTAAGCCAGCAACCATGGGGTCATGTCTATGATCCCATACTCAAGCCAGTGACCCACATTCAAGCTGATGAGCCCGTGTTCAAGTTAGTGACCTAGCGGTTTTGAACCTGGGTTCTCTACAGCCCAGTATGATGCTCTAGCCACTGCACCACCACCTGGTCAGGCACATGCTATATTCTTTTTTTTATTTATTTTTTATTACAGAGACAGAGAGAAGGATAGATAGGGACAGACACACAGGAACGGAGAGAAATGAGAAGCATCAACCATCAGTTTTTCTTTGCGACACCTTAGTTGGTCATTGATTGCTTTCCCACATGTGCCTTGACCGTGGGCCTTCAACAGACCGAGTAACCCCTTGCTCGAGCCAGCAACCTTGGGTCCAAGCTGGTGAGCTTTGCTCAAACCAGATGAACCTGTGCTCAAGCTGGTGACCTCGGGGTCTCGAACCTGGGACTTCTGCATCCCAGTCTGACGCTCTATCCACTGCGCCACTGCCTAGTCAGGCAATATTCTTAAGGAGAATTTTTTTTACTTTGGGGAAACCTCAGTCTTTGCTCTTAAGGCCTTGAACTGATTGGATGAGGCCCACCCACATTATGGAGGTAAATCTGCTTTACTTGGTCAACTATTTAAATGTTAAACACATCTAGAATATTTGTGGAAGCAACATCTATACTGGTATTTGGTCAAACAACTGGGTGACAGCCTGACCTGTGGTGGCGCAGTGGATAAAGCATCAACCTGGAAACGCTGAGGTCGGCAGTTCAAAACCCTGGGCTTGCCTGGTCAAGGCACATATGGGAGTTGATACTTCCTGCTCCTCCTCCCTTCTCTCTCTCTCTCTCTCCTCTCTCGATAATGAATAAATAAAATCCTTTAAAAAAAACAAAAAAACAACAACTGGGTGACATCTAGCCAATTTGATATACAGTTAACCATCACATTCCACCAGATTGGCCATTGATCCTTAGTAACTGGGCCACAGTCTAAGGTTAAAGGGCTTAATTTAAGTGATGACACACTCCAAGAGGAGGGGCCCTAGGGGCCTGTTGGAACTCACTAGGACCAGGGTTCTGTGTTGGGTATTTCTTGGGCACCCTTCGGGATCTTCCAGCAGCCGGTAGTGGTGGTAGTGGAGGGAGTTTTGTAGAAGGGTTCTGTCCTGAAGAGCAGGAGCTGCCTATTTCCATCTCCTCAGCTCTGGGCTCTGCTCAGTGTGGTCTAGCTGCATGGTCCTGGGCATTTCACTGGGCTCCTCTGGGCCTCAGCCTACTTGTCTAGAAAGGGTGACATTTAGACTTGATGCACGTGAACTTCCCTTCTCACTTTTTCACGTTGGGTTTCTCTACTTCTCTTGCTTCGGTCCATGATTTTCAGAGAGCGGTGAGAAACTTACAGCTGTGACTGCTTCAGCATTCTGGAATGAAGCATGTTTTCAGGCAGCATTAAGAACTGACATCACATCTTTGGTGACCAGAAAAGTGATGCCTTTTTATCGCTGTGATGTGATGATGTCACTCATCTAGTGAGGGCTTGATAGGTGCTTTTTATATTAAAAATACTTTTTAGGCCCTGGCCGGTTGGCTCGGCGGTGGAGCGTCGGCCTGGCGTGCGGGGGACCCGGGTTCAATTCCCGGCCAGGGCACATAGGAGAGGCGCCCGTTTGCTTCTCCACCCCCCCCTTCCTCTCTGTCTCTCTCTTCCCCTCCCGCAGCCGGGGCTCCATTGGAGCGGGGATGGCCCGGGCGCTGGGGATGGCTCCTTGGCCTCTGCCCCGGGTGCTAGAGTGGCTCTGGTCGCGCGGAGCGACGCCCGGGGGGGGGGGGGGGGGGGGGGGGGGCGGAGCGTCGCCCCCTGGTGGGCGTGCCAGGTGGATCCCGGTCGGGCGCATGCGGGAGTCTGTCTGGCTGTCTCTCCCCGTTTCCAGCTTCAGAAAAATACAAAAAAAAAAAAAAATACTTTTTAAGAGTTTGTCTCATTATAAGGACATGTTCAGCAGAAGCTCCAGGGTAATGATGGGAAGACTCTCCCTCTGCATTAGTCTTCTTGCTTGAAGTTTAGGGAACGGTAGAGTATGTTGGGAAGAACCGAGGCTTTGGAATGAGACAGAGCTTGACTTAAATCCTGGCTTTTCCCCTTACCAGCTGTTTGATCATGGTCATAATATTTAACTTCCCTGAACCTCAGTTTATTTGTCCAGAAAACGGGAGTAATGGGGTTGCCCACAGGGTTGTTGCACAATTAAGTGGAATGCTGTATGGGAACTACCAGGTGACAGAGTAAATCTGAAATAAACATGAGCGTCTTTCTCTCCCTTTGGACGGTTTCTGAAGGGGTCCTGCAGAGCCACTAGTGAGTTCAGAGCAAGGGTCTTACTCTCAGAGACACCAAGGAGCCCAGCTGCCTTTAAAATATCAAAAAGCCACATTAAGGTGTGGTCACCTTCAGAGCTTGTCACATATGAAATGTGAGGGTTAGGCCACGTAGTACTTTGCTTTTAAAACAGACAGTCTGTACTCTAGGAATGGGCATTTCTTCCATTGTAGGAAGAAGTGATGAATCATTATAGGAAATATTATTTTTCTCAAGTACCAATGATTGTAATTAAAAAAATAGAACTTTCAGTTGAGAACAATTTTGGGAGGAGTCAGAGTAGAGAAGGACATCCCAGGGTTGGAGTCAGCATCTTTGAATTAGTCAGTCCTGTGTTTTCATCTCTCACGATCTCTCCAAGGTCTCAAAAGGCTTGCATATTGGAAAAAATTAAAATACAACTTTATATCAAAAGACTTAGAATACCATCCGTGATAGAAATAATGGTAAATAATGTTCTAACAAACTAAAAGTAGACTATGGCTTGCTGGAGAAAAGCTCTCCCCCAGCTGCAGAAGACAGCCCGGAAAGTGGGAGCTGCAGGGAGGCCCCCACACTGCCCTCTGCACGGCGAGCATACGCTCTGACCTCTTTTTACGGCATCATCTGTGCCGGACCAGGATGTACGCAGCCTCTCTCCCCACCTGGTTTCATTCAAGCCCTAAATTGCTGTTAATTACCATTAACCGATTTCTTTCAACTGTTCTACTCTTCAAAGAAGATAGGTTTTAAATTTTTCTTTCCTTTAATTATGACAGGGGTCACTTTATTACATTCTAAATGTGATTTTAATGGAAACTCCCTAAATAGCTGCAGTTGGGACTTGGTGTCACTTGTGCCCTTCGGCTCATGTCTTTCTGGATTGGTTACTACAAACTAACCAGGTCAACACAGCCACCTGCCTCAGCTCCCCTTTCACAACCGATTCGAACGTGGCTGGTTTGAACCCAGGTCCCAGGGTCTGGGACTCCTTGCTCTTTTCCAAAGTGGAAGGGAAGCTCCTTTGTCACCGACTTGGGTCTGTCCCTGCAGTGGACGTTTCCCTAGGTCTCAAGCCTGAGCAGCACGTTCAGAACTGACCCCTGAGTGGACATTTGCATGGTGAGGGAAAGAGAGTGAGTCGAGACAGAAAGAGTGCTAAGGAACCCATGAGTGAGCTGTTTCTGTGAACCTGCGCCCCGTGACACCCCTTTTCAGTTCTGGGCTGAGCTACAAGAGGCTGTAGCTGATTGTCCATCAGCTTCTTATCTCTCACTTGGGGTTGAGGCTGCAGTAGGTGGGCCCTCGGGAGGGAGGCCTCTGTTCTACTCACCTGCTCTGTCTCTCCCTGCGGGTAGTGGAGGGCAGGGGGTCCCTGTGGTGCAGACTCACTCCTGAACACACGGAGGCTGAGATGGCCCTGGCTCCGATTCACACACTCTCTTCTCGAAGGTTTGTGCTCACATTCCAGCAGGGTCAGGAAACAGGAAGCCAAACAAAGGGGAAGAGTACAAGGAACAGACCTACCGACACAGGCAAGAAACATACACTCACAAATCCGATCTAGGAATTAGCTGATTCTGCAAACTTCCGGGAGAACAAGCAATGGGAATAGAGAAGACTTTTTAAATTAAATGTTTTATTTTCATGAAACCTATAAACAAAAGCATATGCAATATATATATATATGTATGTATGTATATATATATGACCTATATTTAGTTTAAACAATAATAATAATGCAAATACTCAGACACCCACCACCCAATTTCAGAAATAGAACATTTACCAGTATCTTGGATCCCCGTGGGGCTGAGGGGCAGTTTTCAGTTACCCGTGGCTACTTAAACCACAGTCAAATGTCTGGATCCATCATACATCTACATTTAAATATGTCACATCATAACCTCTTTGGCATTTTCCAGATAAGAATGGGTTTTAGTTATTTAAAGGGTTCCCTCCTTTCCCAGAGCCTTCTCATTAGTCTTTTCTCCACCCGAGCCACCATTAAGAATTTCCCCCAAATTTGCCTGCAAAGATGCATCAATAATCTATATAGCAAGACCCATTTCTGTGTATAACATCCATTTTGCTATCCAATTCTTCCTAAATCCTACAATTAGAGGCAGGAATCCTTACAGACTCCAGTTAGCAGCGAATGCTTCTCTTTGCAGCATGAATAAGGTATTCTGTTTTCAGTCCTTTCAGGGAGGAGGGTGGAAGGGTAGGTTGATAGTATGATTTTCCTCTTTTTTTTTTTTTGTATTTTTTTTGTATTTTTCTGAAGCTAGAAACGGGGAGAGACAGACAGACTCCCGCATGTGCTCGACCGGGATCCACCCGGCACGCCCACCAGGGGGCGACGCTCTGCCCACCAGGGGGCGACGCTCTGCCCCTCCGGGGCATCGCTCTGTCGCGACCAGAGCCACTCTAGCGCCTGGGGCAGAGACCAAGGAGCCATCCCCAGTGCCCGGGCCATCTTTGCTCCAATAGAGCCTCGGCTGTGGGAGGGGAAGAGAGAGACAGAGAGGAAGGAGAGGGGGAGGGGTGGAGAAGCAGATGGGCGCTCCCCTGTGTGCCCTGGCCGGGAATCGAACCCGGGACCTCTGCACGCCAGGCTGACGCTCTACCACTGAGCCAACCGGCCAGGGCTTGATTTTCCTCTTTTTAATACACAGGTGCTGAGTCTTGTAGCAAAGACCTCTTCTTTTTCTGGTCTTTTCCATAGGGATAGAGTGGAATGGGTTTGTGTGTCTGTCTGGGCAGCCTCAGAACTACAAATTATGTGGATGGACGCGGCAGGTAGGTTTGATCATCTTAAGACAGACACAGCTGAGAAGCCATTCTGAGTAGTACTGAGTGCCTACCTGCTGAAGGTCAAGAAGCATGTCACCATTGCTTATCAATCAAAAGCAAGCTGTGATGATGCTGTCCTCTTCCACCACCATACATTAAGGTATGTGTGTACCTGCCAACCCATTGTTTTCTGAGTGTCCCCAGACACTGTTTCTAGGAGTTTTAGGCGCCCTCCACTCCATTCCTACACCATCACCCACTGGGCTGAATGTGGACCAACTGTCAGCTCTCCTACCTTTTGCTGCCTTCTCCACAGGACTTAGAGCAGGGGTCCCCAAACTACGGCCTGCGGGCCGCATGCGGCCCCCTGAGGCCATTTATCCGGCCCCCACCGCACTTCCGGAAGGGGCACCTCTTTCATTGGTGGTCAGTGAGAGGAGCATAGTTCCCATTGAAATACTGGTCAGTTTGTTGATTTAAATTTACTTGTTCTTTATTTTAAATATTGTATTTGTTCCCATTTTGTTTTTTTACTTTAAAATAAAATATGTGCAGTGTGCATAGGGATTTGCTCATAGTTTTTTTTATAGTCCGGCCCTCCAGTGGTCTGAGGGACAGTGAACTGGCCCCCTGTGTAAAAAGTTTGGGGACCCTTGACTTAGAGAATGATCTGAATGTGAGGCCCGCCCGGATGGACCTAAATCTGTACTCCCTGGTCTTGTTTCAGAGGCCTCTCAATTTCCTACAGTGTATAGGAGAGCTCAAGGACATTAATGAAGACCAGAGGATGAAGTCATTAGTGAGTCAGGTGAAGGCTAAATTGTCATCTAAAAGCAGGTGATTTTGAGCTGGGGCTTGCATATGTTAGGATTAATTTGTGAAATTTTATATGTATTGTTTTTCTATGGAAAGGTTAATTGTTTTCATCAGATTCTCAAAGGCACTTAAGATTCAAAGTAGGTTAAGAACCAGTGAGCACTTGTGATCGATGGTTTGCAATACAATGAGAAAAATAGGAGATATAATTGGATTTTTTAAAAAAATAAACTTAAAATTATAAGAATGTTTTTTATTTTGGTATTATGTTCATTTGATATGTTTGGGTAGTAAATATTATTTTCACTTACAGGATGATGATGATAAATAGTAACTATAGAAAACAATTATTTCTTGACTAAGAAAAAGTTGATTATACCTCCAATTACAATTCCTTTTTTCTTCCCAACCCCGGCCTGTGAAATTCCATATTCTGGGAAGCCAGTAATCTGGAGGATTGCCTTAATATTGGCATATGGTTTTGGAGTGTGTTAGCCCTGGCTAATTGGCTCAGTGGTAGAGCGTCAGCCCAATTTGTGGATATCATGGGTTCGGTCCTGATCAGGGCACACAGAAGAAGCGGCCATCTGCTTTTCTACCCCCCCCACTTCCTCCTTCTCTCTCTCTCTCTTTCTCTCTCTCTCTCCTCCTCCCATGGCCATGGCTCAGTTCCAGTGCATTGGCCCTAGGTGCTGAGGATGGCTCAATGGAGCCTCCAACTCCAGTGCTAAAAATAGCCCGGTTGTGAGTATGGGCCCAGATGTGCAGAGCATCGGCTCCAGACAGGGGTTGTCAGTTGGATCCTGATCCATGCCGGAGTCTCTCTCTGTATCTCCCCTCCTCTCACTTGGAAAATAATAAAAAAACAAATTAAAAAAAATTAAATTAGATTTTGGAGTGTGCTGTTGTGTGTCACTCTCCTCCCACTGTCCCCCATAAATGAGTGTTGTCTTTTATTGTGTACTACACACATATTAAAAAAAAACAAAACAGAGGCATATTAATTTTTTTTTATTTTTTACAGAGGCAGAGAAAGACAGGGACAGACAGACAGGAATGGAGAGAGATGAGAAGCATCAGTCATCAGATTCTCGTTGCGCGTTGTGACTTCTTAGTTCTTAGTTGTTCATTGATTGCTTTCTCACCTGTGCCTTGACCGTGGGCCTTCAGCAGACTGAGTAACCCCCTGCTGGAGCCAGCGACCTTGGGTCCAAGCTGGTGAGCTCTTTGCTCAAGCCAGATGAGCCCGCGCTCAAGCTGGCGACCTCGGGGTCTCGAACCTGGGTCCTTCCACATCCCAGTCCGACACTCTATCCACTGCGCCACCACCTGGTCAGGCAAAAATTTTTAAGAGTTTATTTGAGTAACAATTGATTTGAATCAGGCAGCACCTAACTGGAAATAGTTAGGAGCACTCCATCCATAGGAGTCAGGGGCAAGACTTCAATGGAGAAGATGAGAAGCAAAGTAAAGTGATTATTTGGTTGGCTGTAGGTTAAGGTTGCCATGTTTGGGAAGCCTAGTTGGCTGTTTGTGTTTAGTTGTCTTTTAGGTTTCAATTTCTTAACCTTCACGCATTTGCAGGCTTAGGTTTGGGTTGATGTAGGCCACTGAATCATAGGATGGCCACAGTCTAATGGCCCTTTTAATCAATTAAGCCAATTACTGCTGGTTCTCAGAAAAGGTAACTGTCACTTTGGGTAAACTACCTAATCTTCTTGGGCTTTAATTTTTTTTTTTACAAAATAAGGGAGTCCATTTGAAACCTCTCAAAGTCCTGTTTGAATCTAACATTGTGTAATTCAAATAAATGCATGAAAGGTTCAGTGGGAAAGGCTGAAGTACAAATCAGAGCCGTACGGAAGAAGGTCAATGGCAGAGCGAGAGCTCTGTTTCTTTTTTTTTTTTTTTTTTTTTTTATAGATCTTTTTTATAGTTCTTTTTTATTTATTTTTTACAGAGACAGAGTGAGTCAGAGAGAGGGATAGACAGGGACAGACAGACAGGAACGGAGAGAGATGAGAAGAATCAATCATTAGTTTTTTATCTTGTATCCTTAAGTGATCACTATACACAGGATTCTCCTTTTTTTTTTATTTTATTTATTCATTTTTAGAGAGGAGAGAGAGAGGGAGAGAGAGAGACAGAGTGGGAGAGAGAGACAGAGAGAGAGAGAGAAGGGGGAGGAGCTGGAAGCATCAACTCCCATATGTGCCTTGACCAGACAAGCCCAGGGTTTCGAACTGGCGACCTCAGCATTTCCAGGTCAACGCTTTATCCACTGCGCCACCACAGGTCAGGCCAATCATTAGTTTTTTATTGCGCGTTGCAACACCTTAGTTGTTCATTGATTGCTTTCTCATATGTGCCTTGACCGTGGGCCTTCAGCAGACTGAGTAACCCCTTGCTGGAGCCAGCGACCTTGGGTCCAAGCTGGGGGGCTTTTGTTCAAACCAGATGAGCTTGTGCTCAAGCTGGCGACCTCGGGGTCTCGAACCTGGGTCCTTCCGCATCCCAGACCAACGCTCTTATCCACTGCGCTACCGCCTGGTCAGGCGAGAGCTCTGTTTCTTAATTTTTAGATAAAACTGAAGTGGAAGAAAACATTTTATAATATATTTAAAATTTGCAAAAATGGCTGGCTTTTGTCTAAAAGTAGATAATCTGTTTTTCATACAGAGATAGATAAGGGAGAAACCGATCAGAATCAGACACAGGTTCCTCTGTTCCCGGATAGCCTCAGACGCTGAAATGGTGTGAAGCAAAAGGTACCTTGCATTCGGAAAGTTCACGAAATGCCCATTGGCTTTCATAGAAGACCTACATCGCTACCCCTGTGTTTGCTAACCAAAAGACATCCAAAGAGCATTTTTTGCTTTTAGGAGAAAAAGCTGTTACCATACTGATGTTATACCTGTATAGCAATAGTATACCAGCAACACAAAGAATAATCATAGTTACTGCTCAGATTATCAAGTGCCAGCTCTGAGCTGAACTTCGCATGCATGATATGACTGAATTCTGAAAGGTAGGCTGGGATCATCCCCTTTTTATAGCTCCAGTCCTTGGCCGGCAGCTAGCAAGGGGCAAAACTGTCACTGGAACCCAAATCTACTTCACTTGAAAGCCCCTAGCCCTGCAAACCCACCTTGAAGCCAGAGTGTCTTTTCCCAGAATTCGATTCAATGTCCAGCTGCATGGATGTTGCCTAGGAGTTTGTGGGCACAGATAGGGTCCCACCCTAGACCTGGTCCAGAAAAATCTGGATATAACCAGATTCTCAAAAAAATGTATTCATGTGAAAATTGAAAATGTTATTTTTAAACTCATCCTCTGTGTCGACTCTACACGCACATCAGGTGCTCGCTCCTTGGCTTGATGGTTGAAGAAGAAAAGCCTACACTAAGGATGGAAGAAGGACGTATAGCAGGGGTCCCCAAACTTTTTACACAAGGGGCCAGTTCACTGTCCCTCAGACTGTTGGAGGGCCGTACTATAAAAAAAAACTATGAACAAATCCCTATGCACACTGCACATATCTTACTTTAAAGTAAAAAAACAAAACGGGAACAAATACAATATTTAAAATAAAGAACAAGTAAATTTAAATCAACAAACTGACCAGTATTTCAATGGGAACTATGCTCCTCTCACTGACCACCAATGAAAGAGGTGCCCCTTCCAGAAGTGCAGCGGGGGCCGGATAAATGGCCTCAGGGGGCCGCATGCGGCCTGCGGGGCCGTAGTTTGGGGACCCCTGACGTATAGGCTGTGGAGAGGGACTGCTTGTTTAATGATTGGTTTGTGAACTTCTGAACGCCCCCTGCCTGCTTCCTTTCTTGAAGACTGACTATGTCATCAAATGCACACCCCCAACAGTGAGCCCCAGTGTAAACTGTGGATGTTTAGCGATGAGGAGTTTCATGGATTGTAACAAATGCACCGTTCTGGTGGGAATGGCCATTGTGGGGGAGGCTGTGCACGTAGGAGAATGGGGCGGGGTTGATATGGGAACTTTCTGCACTTTCCACTCAATTTTACTGTGAACCTAAAATGCTCTAAAAATATATATTAAAACAACAGCAATAATTGAGTATGTGAGGTATGGGCTTTGCCAAAGGTGGCACAACCAGTAAGATAAGGCCTGTTCAATTCTTTTTTTATCCATTTGGATAAAAGGTGCTTTTGAAAGAGAGGGTTTTGTCAAGTGCCATGATCTCATCATCTGGCAACACCGTTGGGAGAGGATCCAAGGGAAACCCAGGGCGTTGACGTGTGGATGACTCAGGAACCCGCGTGGCTGACAGTGAGAAGCCCGGGGCTTGGAGTTGGTGGGAGGGCCCAGGAACCTGCTGGGTAATGCGAACCTGGAGGCTCTGGCTCTGGGCTCCTGACTGCTCACAAGTGCCTGGCCCTGGCTTTTGCCTCTCTCCAGTTTTCTGACCTGTGTTTTCCTCTTTATTTTTCAATAGATGCTTATTACTGTGGTGCATCTTTAACGGGCTCTGCTAGCACTGGGTTGCCCTGGAGCTGGGTTAGCATAGTTCCAGGCCAGTTCCCACGTTGTACCCTTGACGTCAGTTCCTGGAGGCAGTTAGCATGCCTGAATCACACCATCTAATGTGTTTTACTTGGGTTTTTTGTTTGTTTGTTTGTTTGTTCAATAATATTACTAACACACGTATAAAGCTTTTTTTTTTTAATTTTTATTTATTCATTTTTAGAAAGAGAGGAAAGAGAGAAGGGGGAAGGAGCAGGAAGCATCAACTCTCATATGTGCCTTGACCAGGCAAGCCAGGGTTTTGAACCGGCGACCTCAGCGTTCCAGGTCGATACTTTATCCACTGCGCCACCATAGGTCAGGCTGTATAAAGCTTTTAAAAACTTTTTTATTCCTGTATCTCATTTGATTGTCATGACAGTGTCTGGGAAATGGAGACAATTACCTCTGTGTATATTTGATCGTATTTGTGGAATTTCTCAAAGTTAGCACTTTCACAGGAGATTTAGAATCAGGGTAGAGAACAATATGACAAAGTGATTCTTTAAGAGAGTTTTTTCCCCCTCCCCATTTGGCTGTGCTATTGTTAGGCTGGTCTTAGGAACGCCCAGCTCAGATCTGATTCAAACAGTGAACAGTGAACCATGAGGAAATTGGGTAAAACCTTGATGCCCTCAGGGGAGTGAGGGAGTCGCTGGCAAGACATGTTATCAGAATTTGAGGCAAATGGTCCAAGTGGCTGTTTAACATCTTGGCCTTTCACAGCTTCAATTTCAAACCAATAACTCACTTGGGGGGGGCACATTGGTGGCCCAAATGACCTGTGTTCCACACCTTGAGCTATTTTCCCAGGGGTGGCTTATTCATTAGCAAATGTGAGAAATTACTAATTAGCACCTTGCTACCACACTAAAGCAGTGTAGGTTATAGGTGGGTGTGAGGAGAACCACGCCCCTCCCCCCCTTCCCTTCTGAGATACTTGGATTAACACTGGAAGACTGTCTCCGTTAATGAAACCACCATAGCAGTCAAGACTTTTTAAACTGAAAGGATGGATGTCCAAAGAATGCTAAGAAACTTTGAAAAAAAATTTAAAAACCTTAACACTACTTGCCTCATGTGATTGCAGTATTTTTATATACGCATTTTTTTTTTCTGGTCTTTGTCCACACACACATTCATTTGGCATTGTGGTAAGCTCATTGTAATATATCCACTTAGTATTTTTTTTTCTTAATATTATACCATACATACTTCTCCAATTTATACACTGTCTTCGTAATGATCATTTTCAGTGTCTGCACAATATTCATCACATTAAAACTCTCAGTGTATTAACTGATCCCTTTAGTCGGCATTTTGGTTGTTTCTAGATTATTTTATTATTGAGGTAGCTGGGAACCTTTTGGTGTGTGAATACTTTGTCTTCTCTGAAACTGTTTTCTTAAAGAAATACCAGCAGTGAACTGAAAGAAGGGATCTGGGGGAGGTGCCACTCTTCTGCTTCTATGGGGTTGGAGGGAGAGGCTAGCGCTTTCAAGCCATCTGATGAGGCTGCTCTTTGAAGGGTTTTCTCAGACCCTTTAAAACAGGGGTCCCCAAACTTTTTACACAGGGGGCCAGTTCACTGTCCCTCAGACCGTTGGAGGGCCGGACTATAAAAAAAAAACTATGAACAAATTCCTATGCACACTGCACATATCTTATTTTAAAGTAAAAAAACAAAACGGGAACAAATACAATATTTAAAATAAAGACCAAGTAAATTTAAATCAACAAACTGACCAATATTTCAATGGGAACTATGCTCCTCTCACTGACCACCAATGAAAGAGGTGCGGCGGGGGCTGGATAAATGGCCTCAGGGGGCCGCATGTGGCCCGCGGGCCGTAGTTTGGGGACCCCTGCTTTAAAATATCCCTCCTTGAATCCTACTTGAGCGTTTGCCTGCGTTTCTTCCCATTCCCTCCCTCACTATCTTTCCTCAGCCCAAATCTGCTTCTTGGACTCCTCCAGAACATCGATCTCCCATCCCTGGAAGGGTCTCCTCTGAATGACCCACCTTGTAAATCCTGGCTCCTCTCTGAAGCCGATCTGCCCTCTTAGGAATGGAGAGGGAAGGAAACAGCACACATTGCAATCTTAGCCTCTGGATCTGATGTCTTATCTAAATATTATTTCTTGTCCTCCTTACATCACAAGCCCACAAGGCATGGGCCCTGCCTTTACATGCGCCACGGAGAACAGAGAGCGCTGCTGGCACTTGGTGAATGTTGTAAGGTGTTAATAATAGGAAGATGTGAGTGGATGTTCTGAGGAAGTAGAACCCATGCTGGAAATGAGCAGGACTTCCTGGGAAGACTACTAAGGAAAGAATCTTCATGGGAAGAGGGTAGTCACTGTTTTTTCAGATATGTGTCTGGTTCTTCTGCTACTGGGAGATGTTGGCATTGAATAGGTGCTTGAATGGGGTGCTGTTCACTTGAACAGACACTTCTTAAAGCATTTCAAGTCAGGGCTAGTGACAGGGAATGACATGCAAACACCTCTGGAATAATCCTTCAATGACATTGAGCAATGGGATGGGAACATCTTGACAATTTCTAAATTTTAATATTTGAAGTTTCTGAATGGAAAGTAAACTTTAGAGAGGATTTTTTTAAGTATAAAAATATGTTGTTGGGTCAAGCAGGTGGGATCATCCATTCTCTGTGACATCACCAAAGGGTAAAAATTTATTTTTTAAACTTCATCCTAAGATATTAATGATATATACCTAATGTATTGTGATAACTTTAGGTAAGGTTTTTCATTAGTTAAGTGGAAATTACATTAAGTAAGATAGAAATCAAAAGTGAACTGAGGAATGGAATAGAGGCAGAGGCGGGGTCACAGGGACCAGAGGGACAGCTGTCAGAGGGAAGGGGGATGAGGGGATGGGATCAGAGAAGGTAAAGGGATTAGTGAAAACTATATATACATAACACAGAGATACAGATAACAGGACAGCAAATCCTAGAGGGAAAGGGGGAGGGAGTTAGGGGAAGGGGAGAAAGGGGATGTAAAAAGGGACACAGGGGTGGGAGATGAGGGAGTTATATTCAGTGGGACACTTGAATCCATATAAACACAATAAATTAAAAATTAATAAAAATTAAAAAAATAAAGTAAAACAAAAAAATTTAAATTGTAAGGGCCTTTCACATAACATTTTAAAACAACTTAGATGAATAGGCTGTTTCTACAAATGGGTTCTTTCTAATGCAGAATGTTTTTGTTTTTGAAATATGTTGATGCTTATTTTTTTTTTTTAATTTATTTTTTACAGAGACAGAGAGTGAATCAGAGAGAGGGATAGACAGGGACAGACAGGAACGGAGAGAGATGAGAAGCATCAATCATCAGTTTTTCACTGCGCATTGCAACACCTTAGTTGTTCATTGATTGCTTTCTCATATGTGCCTTGATCGCGGGCCTTCAGCAGACCGAGTAACCCCTTGCTGGAGCCAGCAACCTTAGGTTCAAGCTGGTGGGCTTTTTGCTCAAACCAGATGAGCCTGCGCTCAAGCTGGCGACCTCGGGGTCTCGAACCTGGGTCCTCTGCATCACAGTCCGATGCTCTATCCACTGCGCCACCGCCTGGTCAGGCGATGCTTATTAATTTGCTATTATTATTTAAAAATTTTTTTATTTATTGCCTGACCAGGCAGTGGCGCAGTGCATAGAGCGTTGGACTAGGATGTGGAGGACTCAGGTTTGAGACTCCAAGGTCGCCATCTTGAGTGCAAGCTCATCTGGTTTGAGCAAAGCTCATCAGCTTGAGCCTAAGGTCACTGGATCGAGCCAGGGGTCACTCAGTCTGATGAAGGCCCATGGTCAAGGCACATATGAGAAAGCAATCAATGAACAACTAAGGTATCGCAACGAAAAACTGATGATTGATGCTTCTCATCTCTCTCTGTTCCTGTCTGTCTATCCCTATCTATCCCTGCTCTCTGACTCTCTCTCTCTGTCTCTGTAAAAAATAAAAATAAAAAAATAAAAAAATTATCTATTGATTTTAAAGAGAAAGGAAGGGAGAGAGAGACAGAAGCATTGATCTGTTTCTTTATGTGCCCTGATGGGGATGGAACCAGCAACCTCTGGGTATTGGTAGAATGCTCTAACCAACTGAGCCAGCTGGCCAGAGCTTGCTATTATTTTTGTACAAATTGCATAGGAGGGATAGCTAGAACTAATTGCATCATTGTTCTATAATTCAACAAGTACTTTAATATACATATTTTTAAATTTTTAAAAAAATTATTGATTTGAGAGAGAAAGAGAAAGACATTGATTTGTTATTCCACTTATTTATGTATTCATTGGTTGATTCTTATATATGCCCTGACCAGGAATTGAACCCACAACCTTGGCATATTAGTATGATGCTTTAACCAACTGAGCTACCCATCCAGGGCTCTCTTTATTCTTACAACAACTTGTGAAATAGATATGTCTACTTCCATTTTACAGAAGTGGACACTGAGACAAAAGAGGGCAAGGGATTCTGGCTATAAGTTGTTGAGTCAGAATTTAAACTCAGTATTATGTATTGTCTAGTGTTGTGCTATCTGTCTGAGATGGGAAATGACGGTAATTTCTGGTGTAATCTCATCCTTTTTTATTCTGTCTGTGTGAGTATTGTGTGTGTTGCTCTTGTCTCATTATATAGGCATTCTGTCTGTCTCGTGGGTATCATTCTTGTGCTGTTAAAATTCCAGAGAACTCATTGGACTTTGTATTGGTGAAATACTCAGTACAAGTGGCCCCCAAACAGCAGCCTCAGGTATTTTTAGGAAACAGAACTGGGAGACGAGAGAGAAGAAAAGTCCAGTCAGCGAAAAGCAGCCTTTTATATTAGAGACCATGTGAAGACCACATGAGGCATTAAACAGAAGTGTTTTGATGTGTGGGTTGAAGAAGAGTTGGCACTTCTAAATCATCTTTGGACTGTTGTAACTGCCCCAGAAATGCTGCAAACGGCTGTGATATAGCTGCTCTGAATGGTCAGTAGATTTAGGCTCTTCACACTCATTTTGGTGCCCTACCAGGAGTGACCATTCCTTTCAGTTTCTAATAGATAAACATACTGTTTAAATTGCATTTTAATTAAATTATATATATTGTGCCCTGGACAGGTAGCTCATTTGCTTAGAGCATTGTCCCAATGAGTCAAGGTTTCCTTCCTAGGTCAGGGCACATACAAGAATCAACCAATGGATGCATGAATGAGTAGTACAACAAATCGATGTTTCTCTCTCTCTAAAATCAATAAAAAATAAGTAAATTACATATGTTTCTTATCTATGTCTTTAGGGTCTCTTGGTATACCTACTGTTACTCCTGTGTGACTTTGGACAAGTGACTTCATCTCTCTGTGCCTTAGTTTTGTCATTTATAAAATAGTTATAATATTAGCCTCTACCACATGGAGTTAGTACATGGATTGGCTGTGGTTAAACAACAGCCCTAATAAGGGTTCAATAAATGTTAATTATTTATTATTATTATTATAAAGGCTAACTTGTCTAATGTATTATAGATTTTAGGTTTGCTCTTTGACTGTAATGAATATATATTTTTTCATTTAAAAAAACTGTGATAAAATATACCTAACATAAAATTTGCCATGTTAACCATTTTTAAGTGTATAGGTAGAGGTGTGGCTTTAAGTACATTCACACTGTTGTTCAGAACACATTTTTGCCCTGGCCGGTTGGCTCAGTGGTAGAGCGTCGGTCTGGCATACAGGAGTCCCGGGTTTGATTCCTGGCCAGGGCACACAGGAGAAGTGCCCATCTGCTTCTCCACCCCTCCCCCTCTCCTTCCTCTCTGTCTCTCTCTTCCCCTCCCACAGCCAAGGCTCCATTGAAGCAAAGTTGGCCTGGGTGCTGAGGATGGCTCTGTGGCCTCTGCCTCAGGTGCTAGAATGGCTCTGGTTGCAACAGAGCAACGCCTCAGATGGTCAGAGCATTGCCCCCTGGTGGGCATACCAGGTAGATCCCGATCGGGCGCATGTGGGAGTCTGTCTGACTGCCTCCCTGTTTCCAACTTCAGAAAAATACAAAGAAAAAAAAAAAAAAGAAGAACACATTTTTAAAGTGGGGAGTGGACCACGGAAGGGATGGGCGTGGGTGCTGTGTGTGCAGTGTTCACAGTGACAGCCCCAGCCCCACATCTGGCTGCTGTTCCTGGCGTGACCCAGTGCAGGAGCAAGCAAGGCAACTGGGCCATGCAGAGCAGAGCCCGGCAACTGCTGTCCAACTGTTCTGTGAGCAACTGAAAGGCTGGGATGCAAGGATTTCTGTCCTGTCATCTGTCCCAATTTGTTTTTATTCGGTTCACTGGCTTCTTTTGCTCAATCAGTTCTTTGACCCTGAGAAGTAAAGACCTGGATTCAGATCCATTCTGTAGATATCATTTGTTTGAAATGTCAGCAAATCAGTGGCTGAGAGAACCATTCAGAAGTCCTGTGTACCACGATTAGAGGTTCATGACTCAGGTCTTCTAGGACATATAGATTAAGCATGGAACTTAATGCCACAATTTTACTGCATTCCTTGAAATGAACAAGGCCAGCAGTTTAGAAGGTCAATTTCTGAAAGTCATAAAGGTGCGGAAGCAAACAGACTTTAATAAAAATGGAAAGTCTACATCCCTATATTGCTGAGATTATTTCTTCAAGTTGATGATACCGTGAAAAGCTTGGCACATGTGTCTGCTGATTCAGTGGAGAGAGCTAGTTTGAAATTCATTTATTTTCCTATGTTCCTTCAACAAGCATGAATTGAGTATGTTCTAGAAAATTGTAGTGGTCACTATAATTCCACTTAAAAGGATCTCATTCTCCCCCAGAGAAGGTTTATTATATTTATATAATGTTGAATTTGTTACTTAACTCTTCTGGGCCTATCTAGTTTGCAGGTGTCAAACAGACATAAGTTTTAAATATATTTGAGAGATATTAAGTTGACAGACTATTAAACATCAAAGAGCATCAGCTGTCTCCAAGGTGGCTGCTTCAGTAGTTACTTCAAGCTCACAAAGTGAACTATTTGCAACCTAAGGGTTCCAGATGGGGTACACCTAGATGCATCACCTAAGGACTAGCTTTATTGAGATAGAATTGACCTAACTGTGTAAATTCAAGATGTACAACATAGTGGTTTGATATATGTATATACAGTGGTAAGTGGTACCTTGAGATACGAACAGATCAATATATGAAAATTTTAAGATACAAGCTGCGACTTGGTCTGCACTTTTGTTTGAGATCCGAGCAAAATTCTGAGATACCAGTCGTGATTCGGGAAGCTGCCGCTAGTTGGCGCATTGGAGTAAGGGCTCAGTATCGGCAGTTTGATATACGAGTTGACTGACTTACAAGCTTGGTTACAGAATGAATTAAATTTGTATCTCAAGGTACCACTGTATTGCAAAATGATACCACAATAATGTTAGTCTATGCACCCGTCACCTTAGATACTTAATTTTTTTTTTTGCCTTGAGAACTTTTAAAATCCACTCTCTTAACAACTTTCAAGTATACAATACAGTATTGTTAACTTTAGTTACCATGTTGCACATTACATCCCCAAATTTTTATTTATTTATTTATTTTTTACAGAGACAGAGAGTCAGAGAGAGGGACAGCCAGACAGGAACAGAGAGAGATGAGAAGCATCAATCATTAGTTTTTCGTTGCAACACCTTAGTTGTTCATTGATTGCTTTCTCATATGTGCCTTGACCGTGGGCCTTCAGCAGACTCAGTAACCCCTTGCTCAAGCCAGTGACCTTGGGTCGAAGCTGGTGAGCTTTGCTCAAACCAGATGAGCCCACGCTCAAGCTGGCAACCTCGAGGTCTCGAATCTGGGTCTTCCACATCCCAGTTCGATGCTCTATCCACTGCGCCACCACTTGCTCAGGCACATCACCAGGTTTTATTAATCTTATAACTGGACGTTTGTACCCTTTGACTGCCTTCACCCATTCCCCCCTACTGTCTGTTGATGGACACTTGGGTTGTTTCCATGTCTTGGCTATTGTAAACCATGCTGCAATGAACATAGGGGTGCCTATATCTTTTGGAGATAGTGATTTTTTAAAAAAATTCCATTGATCTGAGAGAGGGTGGGAGGGAGGCATCAACTTGCTGTCACACTTAGTTGTTCCATTTAGCTGTGCACTTATTGATTGCTTCTTGTACGTGGGGAATCGAACCCACAACCTCAATGCCCCGGGTCAACTCCTTATCTACTGAACTTCCTAGTCAGGGCCTGGAAATAATAATTTTGTTTCCTTTAGATAAATACCCAGAAGTGGAATTTTTGGATAGTTCTATTTTTAATTTCTTGAGGTGCCTCCATACTGTTTTCTGTAGTAGCTGCACCAATTTACATTCCCACCAGTAGTATGCAAGAGTTCCCTTTGTCCACATCTTCACCAACACTTGTTATCTCTTCTCTTTTTGATACGGAGACTTTACTTTAGCCATCCTTTTATCCATCCATTCATCCAAAAAGCAAAGTATATGCTCATAGGCTTTGGGAATTTTCCAAAGGGGGAACATATTCAGCATTTCCCTGTCCAGTCTGTCTATAGAACCCCGTGTGTTCTGTGGAGCAAAGTTTTGGAAACACTAAAAGGTAAACAGTGTAATACTCTTGGATTCCCTTTAGTACTCCTTCTATAACACCTAAGCTGACTAGCCTTTTTATAAATCTCCTGGGGTATTTTATGAAGAGTAAGATTCCAGTCAGCAATGACTCAGAAATTGTTATATCTATTAGGTGTTATAACATCCCCATCTTACTCCAGTGACTTGAAAAATTGAACTTTCAGTTTGGATGAAAAGAATAGAGAAACCGATATCTTGAGCATACAAGGCTTTCCCTCCTGTATTTTCTAAGTAAACAAAAACTGCTACCTTTCTTTCATGCAGAGCCACCTGGCCTCTGGCCTCACACCTGGGATGTTTCATCTCTAAGTATCTGATTGACCTGCCTTTCCACTCTCTGCCTCCTACTCCCAGTCGGAATCCAGGGAGTTGTGAATGTACATGCTTGGGGAGAAGGCAAAAATTGCACTACCACCTGGAGCTTCGGCAGGCACACCCCAACGATGTTTGTGTTGTGTGAAGGTGTAGAGGTTCTGGCTGGAAACTCATCTCTTGGGTTGGGTCTAGCATGCTTGCAATGCCTGGTGAAATCAATCCCCAAATTCCTGGGTCCCCAGCTTCCACCCTCTCCCTGAAGTCGCTTCTCTCATCCCACCCTAAATGGGGTAATGGGGTCATGGGGGAAGGATGAGGAAGGATATTTCCCTTTATGTAGTCCTTTAAGGTCAAAGAGTCATAAGCGTTTCCTGTGTGGAAGAACACTACTTCCTGACATGTTGCTTGCCTTGCTATCAGGTTTCTTAGCAGGAAGAATTAGCTTCTCCTTCCCTCCCACAAACATTCCAAGGTGTGGAGATGGTCATATAATTGAAAATAAGACAAGAATAGCTTCATGTCCCTTCCTTCTAAAGGAAGTGGAAGAGTGAACTTACAAACAAAATAGTTTTCTTAAATTTGTAATAAGTGTCTTAAAAATAACAAATGGCTTTATTGTCCTTTATGATAATATGCTGATTGGAATGCTTAAGGAGCCACTTGGATTCTAAGGGTTTATTTTCATGCATGTCTGTGAACTGTCATTATCAAAATAAGATAACATGTGAAAGTGCTTTGCAAGCAGTAAAAGAAATACATATAGAAAAGTGATTGTTACTGTTACTCACATCAGCTAGTAAAGCTCTGCTCTTTGCAGGGTGCCATGGCAGGCCCCTGTCTGAGGCTGGCTTGAACGCTTAACAGTGTAAATAGATATCCACCTGAGGGAACTCGAGGCTCCTGGAGCCAAAATATCTCCTTGTCATGTTACCTCAAGTTCCCAGCATTTGTCCTCCTTTCATGGCAACTGGATGGAATGACTTAGTAACACATGCTCATTATATAATGTAGCTTATTTGAAAATTCAGCAGGGAGCAGAAGTTTGAGGTGCTGGGGCAAAGGGAAGATCCATTTTGAAATGGGGAAGGAGGAGAAGAAAGCAGATGACCAGATGCTGGTAACATTCTGCAGTGCTAGACGCTAAGCGGCAGAGTACCAGGAGAAAGCAGGAGGAGCGAGAAAAGCCCACTTGTCTGACCTCGCCTAACGTCTTTGCCCTGTTGTTCGATTTGAGCGAATCCGACAAGATCCTTGCCATTTAGAAGCTCATGATCAATGGTACAATGGAGATATGAGCACATTGAAAACATTAACCAATGCCAATGTTAAATAAAGCGTTTCCATGATGGTAAATGCAGTCTGTGGGGTGAGTGATGGGAAATACTGTGAAGTTTATTTTCAGATAAAGTGTCTGAAAATGGAGACTTCAGGGGCTTCAGAGTGACAGCATGGGTGTTCTCTATGAGCAGTATGGAATCCTGGGCACAAGGTGAGGCTCAATGGAGGACTCCGAGCTTGGAATAGAAATTTGTTGGTTGATTGCTGAAATATGCAGGAACTCATTCGTAAATTACCAAGCCACTGTCCTGGATTAGTTAACACAGGAGAAATTTAATGTGTTGTAAGAATTCCTAATAAATATACATAGTTTTTATTTCTGCCTTGGACTTTGGAGGATTTGCAGCTGAATTTACCTTTGAAAGTGTTACTTCTTGAAAGTTCATTAATATGTTCATTATACTCTGTGTTTCCAAATTCAAAAACATATTTATTAAAAACCTCCAGGATTATGAAAACTTGGGGCTTTGGCCAGATCCTGCCTGTGTGGAAGTTGAGTCTTAGGAACACAGAAAATAAGATGAAGGAGAATGTTTAAGGGTCCTGAGGCTCAGAACGATGATTTATAACCATGACTCCCAAATGGTTAAAATCCCAGGATATCCAAAGCCACTAATTTAAATATCTTTTTTTAAAATATATATTTTTAAAGATTTTATTTATTCATTTTAGAGAGGAGAGAGAGAGAGAGAGAGAGAGAGAGAGAGAGAGAGAGAGAGGAGGAGGAGCAAGAAGCATTAATTCCCACATGTGCCTTGACCGGGCAAGCTCAGGTTTTTGAACCGGCGACCTCAGCATTCCAGGTTGACGCTTTATCCACCGCGCCACCACAGGTCAGTATTTTAAATATCTAATAATCGTTTATTGATTAGTGTTTGAACTCAAACTAATACTTCAGGGTGAATGTACAAAAACCAAGGCCCCTTATTTCAAGGCTCTCCTAACAGCACCCCAGTCCACTGCTGGGTCCCGGAACCCCTGCCACACCTGCAGTGCTGTCCCAAGGCTATGGGAAACACAAAAGAAATCTAAGTCTCTACCCTCAAAGAATTTGTGGTCTAGTTGAACACTGAGATCAGGACATAGGAAATGATGAGTCCTATTCTCAGAATGGTTTTGACTGTAAGAAACAAAAATGCCAATTGAAACTGGCTTAAGCAGGTTGGTTGTTGGTCAAAATAATTAGACATCAGAGGTAGGCCTGGTTTAGGCGAGAGGTGCAGAGATTCAAAAACATTATCAGAGACCCAGATGCTGTCAGTCATTTCTCTCTGCTAACCTCAAGGCTGTGTCATGTGGGGCTCTGGGGGGTGGGGGTGGGCAGCTGGGAGCAGCTGGCAGTCAGGGTGAGGCTCTGTCTTCGTCCAGTGGGAGAGGGCTGGCATCCTATAGCTCTCTCAGAAAACCAAGGAAATTCCTTTGCCAGAAATTCTCAGAAAGTTTCCTATCATTTTTCATTGTCCCATCCTTTGGCAAAGGTGATTGATGGTTACACTCTAATTGGCTGAGATTAGTCCGGGTCCACCACTGGAATTGGGATAAAGGTAGGCATCCATTGATGCAAGGGTCTGCGTGGAGGAGGGTAGATTCCAGAAGGAGAGTGTGGGTTTAACTGAAAGGGGGTCCAATGGATGTTGGGTTAAGGAAAATTTTGCTATCTAAGCCACAGCTGCCTTCTAACAGTGCTGAATGTCATGAGATAGGCAGCCTCTTGTGGGACTGTCTTTGGACATGTGTCAGGTTGGAAATAACTGGTCATGGAGGCTGGTCGGCTCTCCATAGTGGAGGCAAGAAGAATTTGAAGTTGGATAGAGAAATTCAACAAAGAGAAGAGCCCTGACCAGCTAGCTCAGTTGGCTAGAACGTCATCCGGATACGCCAAGGTTGTGAGGCAGATCTCCCATCAGGGCACATACAAGAAGCAACCAATAAGCACATAAATAGTGGAACAACAAATCGATGCTCCTCTCTCTTTCTGTCTCTTTCTGTAAAATAATAATAATAAAGATATAAATAATAAATAAAAAAGTAAGAAGAAATAAAAAAAGAGAAGAGCCTGTAGACATTTCCTGGAGTAGGGGCAGAGGCAGGAATACCCAGGGGAGTGGAGGGGCAAAGGGAGTGAGAAGGTCACGGAGAGCTGTCTAATCAAAATGTTCAGGTTGCTGTAGGCAAGTGCAAAGGAAGCTCTTCCTCCTGTGGAACCCTATGAGCCCGTCCATGAACTGCCGTGTGAAGTTAGTATTGTATCATTCAATAATACTTTTGCTTTAGTATTGGAATTTAGGAATATTCTGCAATTATGCTCTTACTTTCCAGTTTGCCTTTCTGTAAGGTTTTGGAGTCACTTCCCTGTCTCAAGCAGGCTTTTACAACAGAGAGGCCTGCAGACCCTGGGACACTGCCTATCCTCCCCGCACCTCAGCCTCCTGGCTCCTCTCCCTTTCGTGCCTGGGGGCATGCCCAGCAGGGGGGTCCCTTCTATCAGCAAGACTGGCTCTAAGTCTCTCAGACACACCCAGTGGCTTCTGACGATGGCTGTTATTTCTTCACAGTGCACTGGGGCACGCAGGTTCCGGGCTGGCCTGCTGTGTGGTACAATCTACCTTTATACAGAGAATCATCTTTCTCTTCTGCTTTCACAGGGCAGTGGGGTTTGTGCCTTCCCTCATTGACTCCTTATAGTAGTCCAGTGGGTAGGTACTATTATTTCCTTCTTTTATGATGAGAAACTGAGTCTTAGTACTATTTAAGCCATGTTCATCAGAGTGAATCCCAAATTTACCTAGAGCCCATAGTCCTAACCAGCAATTGCCTTGCCTCCTGTATTTCTGGAGGGATTTACAGATGCCCTTTTAGATAAACAGAGGAGACGGTAGGCCTGGAGCAGGGGGTCCCCAAACTTTTTACACAGGGGGCCAGTTCACTGTCCCTCAGACCGTTGGAGGGCTGGACTATAAAAAAAAACTATGAATAAATCCCTATGCACACTGCACATATCTTATTTTAAAGTAAAAAAACAAAACGGGAACAAATACAATATTTAAAATAAAGAACAAGTAAATTTAAATCAACAAACTGACCAGTATTTCAATGGGAACTATGGGCCTGCTTTTGGCTAATGAGATGGTCAATGTCCGGTTCCATATTTGTCACTGCTAGCCGTAACAAGTGATACGACGCGCTTCTGGAGCCGTGATGCGTGCGTCCCGCGTCACTGGAAGTAGTACTGTACGTGAGCGATGCCACCACATACAGGACTCCAGGAGCACAGGATGCGGATGACCACTAATGAAAGAGATGCTCCTTCCGGAAGTGCGGCGGGGGGCCGGATAAATGGCCTCAGGGGGCCGCATGCGGCCCGCAGGCCGTAGTTTGGGGACCCCTGGCCTGGAGTCTGCTTGCAGACTCACAGTCCAGTGCTCATGCCATGGCCACTGCAGTGAGCTCGGGCTTCAGATGCCTCATCCGTAAGATAAAGGAGTCGTGGTAAATAAGGCCTTGCTGCAGTAAAGTCTGATGAGTCTTTGATATGGGTGAGCTTGGGGTCTTGTGTTACTAAATCAAGTTCTAAGACTGAGGTGAAATTTTACTTTTTTTAATGGCCATGGTTTACGTGTTAAGCTTATTTGATCGATATTCAACAACATTTGAACATCTTCTAAGGGCCACACACTTTTCCAGAAGTGCCCAAGGCAGATAAAACCCTCTGTCCATTCTGGATGACATGTTTTACTAAAAGAAATGCACAGAAATGTCTTTTGGGGCAAAAATGTGTGAGAGTTTTCTATTGTTAGCATTCTTTTCCTGCCTGCCCTAACAGGCTGATCCCTCTTATTCTTGCAGGAGTCAGGGACTGGTTTGCCCTCGTCTTACTTACATATCTATACTTCCTCCTTCATGCCAGAGACTCTGAGCTGAGAGCAGGACCATCACTTGCCATAAAACCAAGTCCGTGGCAGCAAACCCTCATATACAAGACTACTGAGTGAAAGACAGCAGGACGGGCTGTCAGCCCCTCCTGCCCAGCAGGCTCCCTGCACACCCTAGCACGTAGTTTGCTAGGCACGATCGAACAAATGCTCTCGGGAATAAATGGTGAGTCTCTGCAGGAATTAGACAAGGGAAAAACGCATCCTGAACCTGGCAGACTGAAAACATTCCAGAAGTCATTTTTATCTTCTCGGGTTTGCTTGGAAATTTTCCCTCTGGGCAGTTTGGCATACTGTATGTAGATCAACGATCAAAGCGAGTGCTCTATTATTATACAGCTTTTTTGTTTAGGATTTCCCACTCACATTATCTCCTTTATGTTTTGGAATTACTTGATGCGAGCTAAACCTGTAAGGACCCACTTCCCTCCAAACGTCAAAAGATCTAATCTAACTTACTTCATGTCACATATATTAGCAGGTTCAAAGAAGCCATAAGGAGAATAGAACACGCAAGAATTTAACTTGTTTCCTACTCTGTCTCTTCCTGCTTGACACCAGGGCAGCGTTATGCTGGCAAAAAAAGAAAAAAAAAATCTGCCTTTTTTTTTGAAATGGGGAATATCTCAGTAACCAACAGTGCGCCTGTGTTCCTGTATCTTTCTTTTGTTTGATCCAAATATTGACGCATTCTCTCTTACATATTTAAGATGCCTGATACAAGCCAAACAGTCTTACTCAGATTCTTTGAATCAATGATTAAAGATTTTTAATCTTGTCTTTCAAACAGCACTCTGTAACTGAGCCTGCGGGAACGGCCGCCAAGCCCGGTGTAGATATGAGTTGTAGAGTAACTAAAAAAGTCTTTTCAACAAAACCCAAGTTAATGCTTGCTTGATGTTGATTCACAATAGGTCTCAGTTTAATCCCTTTTGTGACTTAACATATGGCTTATAATAAAAAAACAAAACAAAACAAAACAAAACACCCTGAAGTCAACTATTTGTTAGTTTTGAATTTATCTTCTTATTACCTGATAGAGAATCATAGGAATTGAGTACTTGAAAAGACTTAGGAAATCTTTGGTTTATGTCAGACCTAAAAATTGGAGATCCAAGGGGAAGTAAAAAACTTCTGAGATTTCTGAGATAGTAAGCGACTGAGCCAGGAATAGAAGCTACTTTTTTCCTGACCTCAACCCATTGGTTATCCTTCACTAATGTGGCACTGCCCACTCCCAGCTGCGGCCTCAGTTCTACCTCTGAAGAAAGCAAGCTCAGACCGCACCTGGAGTTAGGAGCACATGCCGGCCAGGCTGACCTGCAGAAGCTGCAGCCGTCTTCCTGGGGGCCTCACCCGGGAACCTATTAAGAAAACGGGAACATTTCTCTTTCTAAAACCCTCTCATTCGAGAATAGGGGCTGAGAGTTTACTTCAAAGGTATTTATCATAGCCATTATCACCATTATGAGTAATAACATATTTTACAATTTGTGGGATTAACTTTTCACAGCGTTTTCGCATGTAGTATTTATCCTCATTGTGCCTTTGAGTGGCCCGTACTAGCCCCATATGACTGGTGTGGAACTCGAGGTCGGCCATGTTATTTGCTGGAGGTCACACAACCAACAGATACGAGTAGGTAGCAAATAGTGCTTTACTTTCTTTCCTTTATTCATTCATTTATATTAAAATTTCTGTTACCGAGAAATAGTTCTATAACTAAGGGAGAGATTTAAATCTTCTGTGATTTATGTTAAAAAAATTCTCGGATTATTGGATTTCTACTAAGCCCTCTCTTTGGCCTCTGACTTTGATTTTTGTTTTTACAGAGACAGAGAGAGAGAGTCAGAGAGAGAGGGATAGACAGGGACAGACAGGAACGGAGAGATGAGAAGCATCAATCATCAGTTTTTTGTTGCACATTGCGACACCTTAGTTGTTCATTGATTGCTTTCTCATATGTGCCTTGACCGCGGGCCTGGCCTCTGACTTTGAAAAGTCCTCACCAAAAAGACAGTTCATAGCTGGGTCCCTGTTTGGGAGGTTCTCATTCCAGGGGTCCACTGTGTGAGCAGGACAGTCCCGGGGTCCGCCGTGGCCCTGGGTCCAGCCACACTTCGGCTCTGCTCAGTGAAGATCCCTGTCACACTGGCAGCTGTCCTTTAGTTCCCAGAAGGCAGCAGGGCTGGCAGCACTCCAGAGGGCCCCTGAGGCGTCTGCCTCACCTGTTCTCATGCGTGGTTCCAAAATCCTGAAACTTGAGGATTTCTTGAAATTTCTCAGTGGCTTATTTTAATGGTTACACAGGACTGGTTGGGTTAATTTTCTTAGGGCATGACCTCTCTTTGGGAGAATTCTGTGCACACAAATCACAGATGGAACAAGGAAGTATTTTTATTCGTGTGTCCCGGGTCCCTGCTTTCCTTTGAGTAGGTTACCAAAGGCTTCAGGATTACCCCTCTAGCCTGCTCCTTGCCTCAAATGTAAACAGGTTGTAAATTCTGCAGAAAAACAGTACAAAGGTTTGAAAGACTTTGTTTACAACCAGGCTTGATCTCTAGAAAATGAACTTTACTCAAGATAGAGAAAAATGCAAGGAAGAAAGAAAAGAGAGAGATAGCTTGCATTGTGCAATTCTCTCTTTTCACCTCATCGTCCTCCAATCTGAGAGGGACACATTCCTGGTGTTCAGAATCTGGGGTTTTTTCATCTATTGACATCTGCAATACAAGTTAATGGTGGTTGGGTGTTTGCATGGTGTCTGCCCACAAAACCTGTTCGTCATGATTAACGATCAGGTAGTTAAGTGTTTCAGATCTACAGGATGGCTACTGTGGATAGGAGAGAATAGTCTAGGCTTCAAACATTTTTGTTTGTTTTTTTTTTGTTTTGTTTTGTTTTTCTTTTTTCTGAAGCTGGAAACGGGGAGAGACAGTCAGACAGACTCCCGCATGCGCCCGACTGGGATCCACCCGGCACGCCCACCAGGGGCGGATGCTCTGCCCACCAGGGGGCGATGCTCTGCCCCTCCGGGGCGTCGCCCTGCCGTGACCAGAGCCACTCTAGCGCCTGGGGCAGAGGCCAAGGAGCCATCCCCAGCGCCCGGGCCATCTTTGCTCCAATGGAGCCTTGGCTGTGGGAGGGGAAGAGAGAGACAGAGAGGAAAGGGGGGGGGGTGGAGAAGCAAATGGGCGCCTCTCCCATGTGCCCTGGCCAGGAATTGAACCCGGGTCCCCTGCATGCCAGGCCGACGCTCTACTGCTGAGCCAACCGGCCAGGGCCATATTTGTTTTTTCATGAACTCTATCCATGGACTCAAAGGCCCTCGAGGGCCAACTGTGGTGTCTGAGAGGCTGTGCCCTTGAGGGCTGGTGACTCTTACCGAGTAACCAGACACCAGAAACATGGATGCAGGGTAGTCACCAGAGGTAGCCCCACCATCGGGCCAGCTTGCCCACATCCAGAAGTCTGCTTTTTCTGCTTCCATTCTTGGTAGAAAGATCTTTCAAGAGACAGGCAAGTTGAAGTTCTTTGCAGTCCTTGGAAGGAATGAAGGGCTAAACCTGGGAATCTGGGTGTGGTTAAAACACTTAGGCTCCTTGGGGAGGTGACATCAGTTAAAAAAAAAAAATTGAGAGGGCTCATGACCACTTCGATCAGCTATCTTGGCAAGAGAATATGAAATAACATTTATCTTTCCCTTTGTTTACAATTAACAACAAGCAACAGTGAACATCGGGTCTGCTGATATTCCCCCCACCCCAGACTCCTTCCACATGAACCCCAACCAGCCCCATCCCTGACATCCCTTCCGCACCCTTCTCTACCCAGGACTACACAGCTATGGCTAGTTATACAGTCTCTTTGGGTTGGATCTGCCTTAATTTCTCACTTGTGTTTGCCTTGTCTCCTGCTTTTGGGTGTAAGAATCTGAGGATCAATAGAGTAGCACATCAGAGCACAGTGAAGGTGCGGAGCCTGCCTCTGCCCTGTCACTGACGGAGAGCTGAGCTTAGGAGACTCTACAGCTCAGCTGGCAAGACAGGGGTAGGCTGGCACGAGAGTCTGCTTTGTGCCAGGTACTGGGCTGAGCACAGCAGCCGAGCCCAAAGAGGTGGCTTTGTCATTTGTCATTGACTCCATCAGCCCCTGCTAAAGCCATGCAGCAATCATGATAATAATACAGTAATCTCTAGATGATAATTTTAAATTTCGAATTCTGTGTGAAATTCTGGAGGAGTCTTTGCTATTTTTATTAAGCTCATCTCAAAGGTGTTCTTGCTATAAAAAAACATTCCTTCAAGATGGTTCCCCAATTCTCCCCTTTTAACCTCACCCTTTCCTGTGTAGCATTTGGGACCCGCCACTGCTTACCTCTGTGGGTTACAATAATGGGATTTGAGGAATTTGAAATCAAGAAAACTGATAAGTCAATATTGGCCAATACCAAAACCCTCTCAGAAGGCCAGCAAATGTCAGAAACAGACATTTTATTTAAAATGTCATAAACTTTAGGATTTATTAGAGGGACTGTGACTGATGAATATTTGTGTCAGGAATGGATAGGGGTAATTTTGCTGTGCATATTCTGCCAAGCTCAGGGTAAATAAATAACACCCAGCGAGTTACACATTTGTTTAAACTGTGGGTGTTTCACTGGGTATCAGAAGCATGAACACACCTGAGGTCCCTTTTATACTGTTCTCTGTGTATAACAATCCTGATTCCTAATTGTAACAGTTTTGGATTACTTTACTTTCTTTAAACACAAACTGTTAAGTGACAAATCAGTAGTGAAAGATCAGCTTTCGGCATTCACTTATGTGTAATGTAAACCCCAAATAATAGTGAGTTCTTGGTGAGAATTTTGCTACAACAACTGACCCCACATGGTCTGCTCCTGGCTGATGTAGGTGTTGTGTGTAAATGATGTCCTCCAGACTTCATAGCAACCTGTGAGATATGTATGATCATCCCCATTTTAAAGATGAGAAAGCCGAGGCTCAGAAAGTAGGCAATGTGACCAAGACCACAGAGCTCTAAGTGCTGTAGCAGCATCTGCATGTAGGTCCATCGGACAGTAAAGCTGTTGCTTGTTCTGCTGCACAATCTGAATACACAGAGTTGGGTTTGGCATGCGAGGGAACCAGTTGGAACACTATTTATTTCATGTATTTTCCAATCCATTTATTTTAAAGGGACAAGAGGGAAAAGGTCATAAATTACTTTATTGCATATTTTTACCTCCCATTTTGTTGGCTTTCCCCCCATTTCAATTCCTCTCTTGGCTACCTCAAGTCCTGCTTAGATCCTATTTTCTTTTGTAATATAATTTATTTTAAAATAATTTGTGAGTCCCAGAAGTGTTAAGAACTGTACAAAGAAAGCTTGTATTCCTTTTCTCCCACATTCCCCAATTAGTAACATTTTATATTTGCTTTCTCTCCTTTTCCAAATATGTAGTTTGATTATACATATACTGCTTACAAAAATTAGAGGATAGTTTATAGCTTCACGTTCATTTTGAAATATCCCCTAATTTTTGTGAGCAGTATATTAGACAGACATAAATAATTAATGTATTGTCCTCTGAACCATCTGAGAACAAGTCACAAATGTGCTGCTCCATCATCCCTAATCATTCCAGTGTATATTTCCCTAAAGCAAGGATACTCATCTACATAACCATCATAGAACCATCCACTTGCATACACATCACAGACTACTTTTACCTTTGCCAACGGTCTCAACGTTGTCACCTCTTTCTTTTTTGCCCAGGATATAATTCAGTGTCATATGCTCCACGTCTTTAAAGACTCTTTTGATCTGTAGTGATTCAGGTCTTCCTCTCTCTTTGAGGACCTCCAGTAGAAAGAGTACCAGTGTTTCATTCTATAGGGTGGCCCACCCCTGAGTCTGTCTGATATATCCTCATGTTCAGATTCAGGTCATGCATTCTTGCAGGAATCCTACAGAAATGATGCCATGTTCTTAGAAGTTATCAGCTGTCTCACCATTGGAGATGTCAGCCTGTCACCTGGTTTCTCCGCTGTGATGTTTCCACTCGCCTTCATAACTGATGAAGACTTTGTGAAGAGGCCGCATCAATATCCTGTCCCCACCAGCCTAAGTCTCCACTGAGGACTCCCTTTAAATCAACTACCAAGATGATGGTTGTCAAATAATGTTTTTTTTATTTTTGTCATTCCCTCTGCCTTCTACTGACATTCTACTATAAGCAGAACTTTCCTTTCTCCATTAGTTTGCTTTAATATCTGAATGGATGCATGGAGAGTCTTATTATTTAATCTGTTACTAGCATCATTTCTTTTTGATGCTCAAAGTGACACATATTTGACTAGTGCAAACCTCCGCAAACTGGCTTCTGTCGTGATCTCATCATTCTTTGAGCTTTTCCTTAGTTTCCTACGCAGCCAGATGTTCCGGATTCATTGCCCCAGCCAAGGAATCAGCCAGGGGCTTCTCCTGTTTCCTTTCATGGAGAGCGGTGCTTAGAAACCCAAGATCTGGTCCACACACACAGATGAACACACTATTTCTATACCTGTGTTATGAAATGAGTGCACATCAACACATCTAATTCGAATTCAACATTTTAATATTCACTTCTGGCTTTCACCCTTTCAGTATTTGTAGAATCCTTCTCTAATGACAAGGGACAGGCTCCCATGATCCTCAATGCTGTGTGTACTTATTTGCTCAACCTCCTGCATGTCATCAAATTCCCTACTACTTTACCTGCCTCTTTGGTCGACTGCCTCTACGGTCCCTCATTTTCCCCATTTGGCCTCTGTATTGACCACCAGGCATGCCACCTTTTCCCTTCCCTTTATTTTCTTTTTTTCTCCCCATTGATTTGAGAGAGAGGAAGGGGGGGAGGAGGGAGAGAGAGAGACATTACCATTAACTCATTGTTCTACTTAGTTGTGCACTCATTGATTCCTTCTCATAGGCGCCCTGACTGAGGCTTGAACCTGTGCCTTCTGGGATGGAGCCTGTGACCCAGAGCCTGGCAGCCTCGGCACTCGGGGCGACTCTATCGACTGCGCCACTAACTAAGGCTTTCCTTCCCTTTCATTGCTGCTCTCTAGCCACAGCATTGCCTCATGTCTCTCACCCCTATACCCACCTCCTTGCCTCTGCTGCTTCCCCAAGTCTCTACAGTCTTCTGCACAGAAAAGACAAGCACTTCAGTCCTATTTGGTACACCCACAATTTGGGCCTAAAACAAAGATATGGGCCTGACCTGTGGTGGCGCAGTGGATAAAGCGTCGACCTGGAAATGCTGAGGTCGCTGGTTCAAAACCCTGGGCTTGCCTGGTCAAGGCACATATGGGAGTTGATGCTTCCTGTTCCTCCCCCTTCTCTCTCTGTTTCTCTCTCTCTCTCCTCTCTAAAAATGAATAAATAAAATTAAAAAAAAAAAAAAAAACAAAGATATGTAAGAAGAGCAGCAAGCTTGATAAACAAAATGAAACTTTTTTTTTTTCTAATTTTGGATGAGCAGTGTTCAGTATTTTTGATAATGGTTTTAAAAAATATGTTAATAACCCAGCCAGATGGTTAGCTCAGTTGATTGGAGCATTGCTCCCTAAATGCCAAAGTTTCCCTGGTCACAACTAAGTGGAGGAACAAATGAATGCTTTCCTGTATCTATCTCTTTTTTTTCCTTTCTTTTCTGTCTCTCTAAAGCAATCAATCAAAAAAAACAAAAAAACAAACAAAAAAAACCAAAAAAAAACAAAAGAGCACCAGGTGGAAAAAAAAATTAATAAAGCAATCAATCAAAAAATTTTAAAAATAATTAAAAAAATATAGTAATGACTACCTAATAAGCTAGTGCACAGAATCACCCTGTAATTAATAAAGCAAACAAAGGGACTAATTTTAATTCATTTTAAGAATTTTGGCCCTGGTCAGGTAGCACAGTTGGTTAGAGCATTGTCCTGATACACCAAGGTTGTGGGGTCCATCCTTGGTCCAGGCACATACAAGAATCAACCAATGAGCCTGACCAGGCGATGGCACAGTGGATAGAGTGTTGGACTGGGATGCGGAAGGACCCAGGTTCGAGACCCTGAGGTCGCCAGCTTCAGCGTAGGCTCATCTGGCTTGAGCAAATGGCTCTAGCAGGGGGTTACTCGGTCTGCTGAAGGCCCATGGTCAAGGCACATATGAGAAAGCAATCAATGAGCAACTAAGGTGTCACAACGAAAAACTGATGATTGATGCTTCTCATCTCTCTCCGTTCCTGTCTGTCTGTCCCTATCTATCTCTCTCACTGATTCTCTCTCTGTCCCTGTAAAAAAAAATAAAATAAAATAAAAAAAATAAAAATTAAAAAAATAATAAAGAATCAACCAATGAATGCATACATAAGTGGAACAACAATAAATCTAAAATCAATAAATAAAAATAATAGAAAAAATTTATATGCATCAGTGTGATACTGTCTTAATTGACCCACAATGTTTTGAGTTAGAATTTATAAGTAACATTTATAGATAACTTTTCCTGACAGCTAAATTCACTATTTTTCTTACTTTTTATAAGTGTAAAAAATAATGTTTCTATAAAAATTCTCACCTGGCCTACTAGGGAAGGAAGAGGGAAAGAGGAAAGTAACACATAACTAACGAGGGGAAAAGTGGACACTGTGAGGTTATAAAGTTGAAATCAGATCAACCATAGAGACCTGAGACCTGTTTTCTATCCATACCTTTTTAGGAGGGTGTGGGAGGAATGATGGATATTCATGATCCTAAAACAAACTATTGTAGTTTTCACCTTCCCTTCACTACTTAGATTACTGTAGATTTTAGTAAAATCAGAATTCTGCAATCTGCTTATTTTGAGCATTATTCTTATTATTATCTTGAGGATTTTCCCATTCAGAGCAATCAATAAAGAGTTTGGGGCAGTGTGTAGATGGTGTTGTATTGAGTGAGACACTTGAAACCATGTCAATACAACATATTAAAAATTAAATTAAAAAAATTGGGGGGCAAGTAGGATCTTCAAGGTCCTGTTGGCATCTAAGGAATGCGGAACATTAAACAGGGTTAAACATATCTATAGCAGGAGAAGGCAGATCTGGTCCATACTGTGTCACTTTGGGCTAATTACTTCATTTCTCAGAACCTCAATTTCCTAATCTATAAAATTTGGATATTACTGTATAGGGTTATTCTGGGGAATTAAAAAAGCAGAATGAGAGAGAGAACAGGTCTGGACTTTCTAGCACAGTGCTTGGTGTGTATCGAGGGTCCAGTAAGCAGAGGTTATAATTATGAATAAAGCCTAACACTTGGCTCTTGACCTTGGTTGCTGCAGTCTGCTTTAGTCAATGGGATATAAGTACACAAGAAGTCAAAGCACCATCCTGTTAGCTTGCATCAACTGGTGCTGCTACTACTCCCAAAGCACAAAAGAACTGGATATTTTAGAAAATTAAAAAAACAAACAAACAAAACCTTGTTCTTCCCTTCTCCATATGCCAGGGTAGTTTCCCCCTGGTCCTGGCCTTGCCTGTCTTAAGATAAGCTCCTCGGAGCAGGCCCCTAGAGAAGGCCTCCTGTGCATGTGATTTATCAAGGACATGCTCTCTGGGGAGACATGTAAGGGAGCAGGAGCAAGACAGGGAAGCAGAGGTCCCCAAGCAAGGTCACAGGTCTGGGCGAAGTCCTAGGGGGTAGAATCCAGGAACATAAGTTACATTTCAGGGTCACTGGGCTGGGCAGCCCCAGTGGAAGAGATCCCAGGCGCTCTGGCTTTCTGCTGTGTGGCTGAAGTGGCTCCAGGGACCCGAGGGTGGTCCTTCAGGGAAGAGCCTGGTAGAGCTCTGTGGGGTTGAGAGCACGCTGATGTGGAGGTGGGAGGGAGAGAAGTGAGGGTCACGAGGGAAGCGTTTCTGCCTCTAGACCCTGCTTTAGTGCTGAGGTTATGGAGCGCAGACCAGGCCTGAGATGATCCAAGGAGTGAGGCTGCCCACCTCTCTCCCCGCCCTCTACTCTGGTGGGGTCTTCCTCACCCACAGGAAGGCGGGGAAAGGCCCCGGTGCATCTGACCTGGGTCCCCTCTTTGCCAGGCTGTACCATCAAAATGTGATTCTGTCCTGCCAGCTCACTTTTCCTCCCACCTCCTAAGTGCGAGAGCCTTCTCACTGTGATTATTACCAGCGAATATGAGTCATGAATGAACAATAAGAGAAGAGGCTTCTGTCCCAGGAGAGTGCGCAATGACTTGCCGAAGAAGAAGTCAGTGCAATGGAAGGACTGAGTGTGGAGGAGTGCTGTCTCAGGTGGGAGGTGAGAGAAAGAGGCAAGTGCCCAGGCTTAGGCTGGTCCCAGCGGCAGGCTTGGGGTTGGTAAATGAGACGGGAAGGCCTTCGGCAGCCGGACTGATAAGGGGCCGACGTGCGAGGTATTGGGGCGAATCATGAATCACTCCATTTGTCAGCAGTGCGCTGGCGGAGAGAGGAGGAAATGATTGGCAGGGGCAAGAGACCAATAAAGAGGCTGAGCAATAGCCAACCCACCCGAATCCGGTGTATACAGTGGGACTCCTGAAAATTAGGGCCAATTTTAGAGCAGTTATTTTAGGAGCTACATGTTAAACATCTAAACAGATCATGGATTGATACCTAAAACTGTGATTTTTGTCCAGAGGAGAGAAATTTGGGGGAGTTTTCTGCCCCATGCTTCAAAGGTTTGAAGAAGGTAAAATTAAAAATAAATATTCCATCAAATTATATTAATCTGATTTTTAAAAGTGGGTGAGATCCTGACACATTTCAGAGACAAATGGGGAGTGAGTTGTCAGTCCCTGTACATAGTAGGCACTTGAACAGTTCTTGAATGAGCTGAAGAATTTGCTTAGAGCAAATATCGCATAGTTTGAGTTTAGTCTTATCTTAATTCTGCTGAGAGAGTAGGAGGGGAGTTGTGTTTTGGTCTTTTGAGGGGGTGTTTTTGTGGGTGACTAAAAAGCATCAGCTCCCAAGAAAACACAGGTTATTGACTGGGAATCAGGAGTACTGTATTTCCCCATGTATAAGACACACCTTTTAAAGAAAAATTTGGGGTCTAAAAACTGGGTGCATCTTATACAGTGGTTGTAGAAGTGTGACATTTCAAATGCCACAGATGGAACTGAGGACGAGCAATATACGAAGATAGTGATTTGTCATCAGACACAGATGAGGACAAGCTAATGGATGGGCGTTTTGACAGTGATGAGGAGTTGTATGAATTTTATGATGAATAAAACTTGAGTTCAATAACTTTATGTAATGCATTTTTTTTTTTCAAATTTCGGGCTCCAAAATTAAGGTGCATCTTATACATGGAAGCTTCTTATATATGGAGAAATACAGTATATGTGTTGAAGGAAAGAAACCACTTGCTTTTCCAAGTTCTTTAGGCTTTTATGGACACAATTTAGTCCAATAAGGAAGTTCTATATTTAAAAAAATAAAATAACTTAAAAAATTGACTGGAATACTAGGTAGTGTGTAGATATGCCACAAAATTACAAAATATGCAAATTATACTAATCCCATGGAAAGAAAATTTCTTACTGATCATTCCTTAGCCACACATTTTCCTCCTCAGAAGAAGCCATTGGTGCCAAGGTCACACACACGTTTCAGGGAGTCTCTATGCATTCTGTGTAAATTTCCCACACCAACGGGTTCATAATATATATACTATTTTGTTCCTTTTCTTTTTTAACCTAATATTATATCTTAGACATAACTAATCAGTACAGATAAAGCTCTCATATATATAATTACTAAACAATCACATGTTATAAAGCTTTTAAATAATAAAGAAATATACAGAATTAAAAGTAAAAGTCCCTTCACCATTCTCCTCCTCCAATTTTTAAAGTGTCTGAACAGGGACACGTGTATATGTATGCATACATGCAGAGTATTTTTAAAAACATAAATGGTATCATACTGAACATATTTTATGCAAATTCCTTTTTCATTTTAAATATATGATTGCTATATTTATTTCTATAGTTATAATATACCTTATTCTTTTAATGTTATTTTTATTGATAGAAAGTTTATTAATTTTTTGAATAGGGAATATGCATACAGGGTATCATGTTCAAAAGATATAAAATAGTGCCCAGTGGGAAGAAATTTTCCATCTACCTCTGGTCCCCAACTATATCTTCTTTTAGACACAACCTCTGTTACTATTTATGCTGTATCCTTTCAGAGATAGTTGTTTATGCCTTTATAAACATATACACACAGACAATAGGATCGTGATTACAAGAAGGAAAAGGGGGTGGAGGGAGGTGAGGAGGGTAAAGGAGAGATAATGGTGATGGAAGGAGACTTGACTCAGGGTGGTGAACACACAGTGCACTATACAGATGATGTAGTATAGAATTATACACCTGAAACATATAAGTCTTTTAATCGAGGCCACCCCAATAAATCCAATTAAAATATAATTTTTGAAAAAAATACACACAAATAGTAACATGTTATCTATGCTGTTCTGTCCCTAGCTTTTGTTTTCTTCACACAAAGTAAATTTTGGGCATTTTTTGTATCCATATGTATATAGATGTTTCTTTCTTTCTTCTTTTTCTTTCTTTCTTCTTTTCCAAGTGAGAGGAGGGAAGATAGACAGATTCCTGCATGTGCCCTGACTGGGATCCACAAGGCAACCTCTGTCTGGGGCTGATGCTCTGCCCATCTGGGGCCATGCTTGCAATGGAGCTATTTTTAGCACCAGAGGTGGAGGGTCCACGAAGCCATCCTCAGTGCCCAGGGCTGATGCACTTGAACCAATTGAGCCATGATTGCAGGAGGGAAAGAGAGAGAGACAGAGAAGGGAGAGGGGTGGAGAAGCAAGTGGTTACTTCTCCTATGTGCCTTGACCAGGAGTTGAACCCAGGACATCCACACACCACCTGACACTATCACTGAGCAAAATGGCCAAGGTCAGAAGTTTCATTTTTTTAACTGCTACATAATATTGTAGTTTGTAACACGGATATATTGTAATTTACTTAATCTGTTTATTAGTCATTTTACATGTATGGAGGGTATCTGCTGGGTAAATTCCTAGAGTACAGAGACTGCCTCTCCTGTTCTTCCTTATCAGTCCATTCATTCCCTTACTCATGCTGCTCTCATTTGTTTATCTACTAATTCTTTTAACCCTGAAGCCTGTCATGTGCTGCCTATCACTCTAAGTTCTTGACTAATTTAAATCTAGCTTTCTTTTTCTAAACACAGTATTATTTTGCAAGTAGACAAAGACTTGTTTGATTAGAGAAGTTAAAGGCCTTGCTATCTATGCCCGATTATTTGCACAGACCACCCATAAATTATTCCAATCAGCTGACAGAGCGTAAACCCTCAAGAGAAGAACATGCCCCCGTGTCCCCGAGTCCCCTGGGCCTTGCTGGCCCTGATATTCAGCAGTCCCACCGAAACCGAGCCTCTCCGCCTGAATGAGTTTGGCAGTGTCTGGAAAGCACATTGATTACATTCCAGGTGCCAGATGAGTAGGAGAGAAGTCTCACGCCAGCCAGCCAGTAGGTAAGTATTAGTCACACAAAAGCACAAACAAGTCTCTAAAACCACATTTAGCCAGCTGTGGCCAGCGGTGTCCCATGGTTGCCTGCCTACAGACACCTCTGTGCCACATTAAGAAAGACTTCCCACTTACTGCGGCAACACAGCCAGCTGCTGGGAATTAGGCGGTGAGGCTCAGAGGAGGAGGGGGTGGCTGCAGGGACTGAAAGGGAAGGCCGAGCCACTCCCTGCGCAAACAATTCCTTTAACTCTCCTCCAAATGGGAGCTGGCACCAGAAAGGAAGGCGGGTCAGCGCAAGGGAAGGCAGCTCTCCAAACTCCTGATGCTTCAATTAAAAGAGGGAACCACTGGTGAGGAATGGTCCTGTTAATGGAAATGGGCCCCAACGGCAGAAGATGGGATGAGGTGGAAGGGTCAAGGAAAATACCAAAATGCCCCAAGTTCTACCTCCTTGCATATGAGATGAAAGAGTCTTTTCTAACATTTTGGATCCAGCCCTTACATTAAAAAAAAATCTATCTATCTATCTATTGATATATATATATATATATATTCCTATTCATATATATATATATATATTCCTATTTCTCACCAAGACCCTGGGCTTCAGGCGTGAAAACATTAATTTCTATCAATACTTGAAAAGTTGCAAGTATTCTTTTTCTTGTTTTGGTGTGATTTTTAAATTTAAATCTCAGAGTACAATTTTAATTTAAAATTTTTTAAGGCCCTGGCCGGTTGGCTCAGCGGTAGAGCGTCGGCCTGGCGTGCGGGGGACCCGGGTTCGATTCCCGGCCAGGGCACATAGGAGAGGCGCCCATTTGCTTCTCCACCCCCCCCCCTTCCTCTCTGTCTCTCTCTTCCCCTCCCGCAGCCAAGGATCCATTGGAGCAAAGATGGCCTGGGCGCTGGGGATGGCTCCTTGGCCTCTGCCCCAGAGCGACCCCCCCCCCCCCCCCGAGGGGCAGAGCATCGCCCCCTGGTGGGCAGAGCTTCGCCCCTGGTGGGCGTGCCGGGTGGATCCCGGTTGGGCGCATGCGGGAGTCTGTCTGACTGTCTCTCCCCGTTTCTAGCTTCAGAAAAATACAAAAAAAAAATTTTTTTTAATCTTCAGCAAATGAATTACTGTATTCCTCCAAAAAGTGATTTCCTTAGAACCTGCTCTCAGAAGTGGATATTTCCAAAACACTTATAGAATAAAGGCTGTGCTTTCATCTTGGAAGACTTGTTCACATTTCTCAAAGCTTTCATTCATTTGATGACTTATTGATTTAATAAGCCATTAAGTGGATATTAATTTAGGGCTTATTCTGTGCCAGGCAAAGCTCTCTCTGTAGTGTAGGAGGAAGGTGTAGTGGGATCACATTGAAGGGATGGCTGTTTTGATCGGGGGATCCAGGCCTTGAGAAGGATGTGGCATTTGGATCTGGGCCTTGAGTATGAATGTCCATGTTCAATCTCAGGGGTTCATTGCTAGCAAAACAGGGTTGGACCAAGCCCTGATTTAATGGGGAAAAATGCATCCCCATTTCAGATTACCTTATTTATATTAGGATTTCTTAAAAAATATTTTTTATTCATTGATTTTAGAGAGAGGAAGGGAGAGAGAGAAACATCAATCGGTTGTTCTACTTATTTATGCATTCATTGGTTGATGCTTGCATGTGCCCTGACAGGGGATCAAACCTGCCACCTTGGTGCATTGTGACCATACTCTAACCCAGGGGTCCCCAAACTACGGCCCGTGGGCCGCATGCGGCCCCCTGAGGCCATTTATCCGGCCCCTGCTGCACTTCCAGAAGGGGCACCTCTTTCATTGGTGGTCAGTGAGAGGAGCATAGTTCCCATTGAAATACTGGTCAGTTTGTTGATTTAAATTTACTTTTTCTTTATTTTAAATATTGTATTTGTTCCCGTTTTTTTTGTTTGTTTGTTGTTTTTTTTTTTACTTTAAAGTAAGATATGTGCAGTGTGCATAGGGATTTGTTCATAGTTTTTTTTATAGTCCGGCCCTCCAATGGTCTGAGGGACAGTGAACTGGCCCCCTGTGTAAAAAGTTTGGGGACCCCTGCTCTAACCAACTGAGCTACCCATCCAGGCCTACTGGGACTTATTTAATATAAATTCTTACTTGAGACTATTTGGTTCTGGTTATGTATGTTACCTTGTCTCTGTGGGTTGGATAGAAAGCATGTTGTCGATGTCCCCTTTCTGAAAGGTATTCCTAAATTTCTCTCCATACGTTCCTAAGTCCTGATGCTTGATCTCCTTCTCAGAAGTCCCTATCTAGATGAAGTTATTCTGCTTGGCTCATGCCTCATAAAAAGCCTCATTCCCTACTAACGGGGAGAACTGCTCTGACAGTGTGCTTTCCCTCTCACCTCAACCAGCCCCCTCCTTCATAATTGGAAGAGATGAGTGAATATTCTTTGCTTTTTATCAAGACAGGTCTCCTGCCAGGAGCAAGGAAAGATGTGTAGGAGGGAATGTCTCTGATAATAACAATAACAAGAGTAATGAGTAAAAATTCGCAACAGGATCTTGGGCAACTAAGTCACCCAGACCATTTATACATGTTTATAGTGTGAATACTTTTTTTCTTCAGCAAACAATGGTTCCTAAATGCCTTCCTTCCCTGGGTCTCCTCCCAACCATTATGAATGTCTGAACCATGAGGAGCTTTCAAAACTAAACTCCCCTCCCACCCCCGCTTGCTTTTGGCAGTGCCTAAAGCTGAGGGGGGCACCTTAGCCTTTAGTTATGGGAAGGCAAGGAGCTCACAGCGTCTTGCATTTCGTGGCCAGGAGTGTCATGCGTCCTGCTTGGGCTAATGCAGCCCCTTCTCCAAAGGTCCGAAGAAAGCTTTCGTTCAATTCTCACCTCTCTCTCGGCTCTAAGGAGGTAATCAGAGGGGTGATCTTCATGTTTAAGAAACAGACTGTGACTTCAGCAACAATTAACTGACTTCCTACCCATCTCTCTGTACCACCTCTTGGGTGATTTAAGAGGAAACAAGATTTCCTCCTCCCGGGCTCCACTGGACAGAGTCTCCTCCAGCCGGGGTCAGCCCAGCCTTCGCTAGGCAGGGACAGGAAGTCTCTCTCAGCCTCCGTGCCCCCTTCACATCCTGGTAACAGGAGGATGAGCAGGAAGTGGAAAGTGTCAGGGTAAAGTCTGAAACTCACAGTTGGCTCCAGGCAGCATGTGGGCCTCTAGGAAAACAATACAAAACTTTCCAAATGGTTCTGTTGATGACTCTCTGCAAATACTTTATACAGTTGTATCAGAAATTATTAGTCACTAAGACATTGAGTTATTTATTTACTTTTTCTTTTCATTTTGCTAAAAAAAAAAAAGAGTCAAAGTTGAGTGTTTTTCTCAGTAACTTTCTTTCTGGTTGTTTGGGATACTTTTGACAGTGGATGACAGGCCTCTTGTATGAGGGAATGGCTCGTGGCAACCCCTGTGCTCGGGATTAGGAAAATTAGCTATCCAAAATCCATGCTATGAACCTAGGGAAATCCCCTTCCCCCACACACCACCAGGTGCCAGATGCCAGGTTGCCCCTAACCTTTGGACATAGCGCATCACTTTTCAGGCCTCAGTGTCCTCATTTGTAAAATGAAAGAGCTGGAATCATTCAAGTCTTATGTTCTCTACATCCATGAGCCTCTGACGAGATCCACACAGAGGTCCTCTGGTTCCTCTGAGGGCGGTAAACCTCAGGTGTGCCTCAGACCCCTTCTCCAGAGCTGCTTCTCCACGTCTGTGTCCTTCTTTCCTCTTCCTGGGTGACGCTGACCTCTGAAGTGCTCTTCTGATCTTCTCCACTGACTTGACACAAGGCATTGTCTGGCAATAGAACTATCACACAGTGATCTACCAGAGTCTTTATTAGGGTGATTATTATTATTTTTAGGGTGATTCTTTTTTTCATAAATTTCATTTAGAAATTAAATTTAATGGGGTGGCATTGATCAATGAGTCCAGGTAAACATTTCTATAGCATTTGAACTGTTGATTGTGTCGTGTGCTCATCACCCAAAGTCAAATCACTTTCCTCTCACCCCAATTATTTTTTTATTTTAGCTCTAGAATCACAGACTGGGCCCAAAGATGGCACCTGCTTATAAAAACTTTGCCTTTTCATTAGCTTCTCCTATTTAAGCACTCTCATCCTATATTACTATTATTCCACTTACTGCACACAGCCCACTTGGAAAATAACCTGGTAAGCTTCTCCCTGCCTTTTCCCCACCTTTCACCCCTTTTATTTGTTAGCTGCCGAGGGAGTAATAGGAAAAGGGAGTTCTGTTTTGTTAGAAGGTTGGTATTTATCAAAACTAACATTTTTCCTGACTAATTTCCAGATACTGCCCATCAATTACCTTGGAATGTAAATACAGTATATTTGAAAAGCAGACCTGTACTAAGGCATGCCCCAACTCCCCAACTCCTACAGTTGAAGATCTCAGGGCAGCTCCTCTTGGACTGGGTGTGAGACTGGCATTCAGGAGTTCCATGAGAGGCGCAAACACCCGACTTCCTCTGATTCCAAGCTAAAGGCAATGATACCTGGCAGGGTTACTTCTACGTGGGGTTTCCCTAACCTTAGAAAGTATTGGACCATGAGAAAGAGAAAGTATCAAAATGGAACTAAAACAGATCTTTATCACTTGGCAGGGAAACCTTGTTTCAAATGAGATAGTTTCTGAGAAGTGTCTAGCACAAAATAGGTACTCATTTAACACGAGAATCCTTACCTATTCCCACTGCTTTACATTTCAGAGGTGGTACCCTAAAGGGCTGGGAGACTGTGTATGTGTGGGTAGAGACAAGGAGACTCATATCTGCTGGTTGAGAGCCCTCTTCTCCAGAATGTAATTGTACAAACAAAACAGTCAGGTCTCACTGAATGCCAGGGCAGCCTGTGAGGAGAAGGGGCGGGCTGAGCAATGTGTTGAGGAAGCAGACTTGACCTGCCTCATTTGCCCTGGTTGCCTGAAAGAGTGCATTTGTATGCATAGGAACCTCAGGTCCTTTTTATTTTTTTATTTATTTTTTATTTTTTTTTCTGAAGCTGGAAACGGGGAGAGACAGTCAGACAGACTCCCGCATGCGCCCGACCGGGATCCACCCGGCACGCCCACCAGGGGCGAAGCTCTGCCCACCAGGGGGTGATGCTCTGCCCCTCCAGGGCATCTCTCTGCCGTGACCAGAGCCACTCTAGCGCCTGGGGCAGAGGCCAAGGAGCCATCCCCAGCTCCCGGGCCATCTTTGCTCCAATGGAGCCTTGGCTGCGGGAGGGGAAGAGAGAGACAGAGAGGAAGGAGGGGGGGGGTGGAGAAGCAAATGGGCGCTTCTCCTATGTGCCCTGGCCGGGAATCGAACCCGGGTCCCCCGCACGCCAGGCCGACGCTCTACCGCTGAGCCAACCGGCCAGGGCCTCTTAGGTCCTTTTTAAAGCATCAAATAACTAATTGTCCTCTTCTTCCTCAATAGTTAACTTCTCAGGTCACATGTACTTGACGGGTTTCCCAAGTGCAAACTATGGTTAAGTCACTGAGGCTGAGCAAGATCAGATGGAGCCTGGATTTCTAGAATTTCATAAGTTAGAGAGCCCCACCGGGCAACCAGTGTTTGTGAGATTGGAGGCCTGGGAGATTCGCTTATGGGCAGTCTGAGTAAAGGCATTAAAATCAGGTTAAGATGATGAATAATTAATTCCCCATTAGTTTAAGTGGTTTCTCCTTTCACAGTAGTTAGATGAGGGTCTGTCACTCAGAAGTTTGGAAACCTAATTTGAGAAGTACTTCCAATACGGGGGGGACTTCAAAAAGACCCCTGAAGTGTTAGTTGTGGTTTCTGTGTCACCCGGAATGGGAGAGACTGGCCAACCCTTGTCCTGGTTCTCCTAGATGTCATTCCCTCCTTGGCTTACCCATGAGTCTTTGTGGTCTGAGTCTTCTGTGTTGTTCCACATGTGGACTCAGGCCAGCTGCAGGGGCAGGCTGCTTTTGAGATATGTATACTTTCTACCTTCATTGCTACGGCTTTTCTGCTGCTGTGACTTGATTTCAACAGCGCATTTCTAAGTTTGATGAAGATCTCTATGTTATGCGAGACACTTCTCTCTCTGTCTTCAGAAAAACTACACTCCGGTCAGGTTCCTAGGTTTGTGAACGGCCCTGACCTTGGCCGTGTGCCTGGTCACTGCCCTGTGCTGACCGCCTCTCCCATCCTGGCCAGAAGCCGAGCCATCGGCTCTGGCTTGCAGCCTCCACAGCCTCCCTCTGAGGGAACTCGAATGCTAACGCTGTCTTTGGTCTCCACCAACTTTGGGTGCAATGATTTCTCTGTCTGCCTTTTCATACTCTTGGTAAAGGGCTACTCATCCTGACTCCAGGTCTTGGGTGTGAAGTAGCTGTTTCTAAACATAGTGTGCGCAGGAAGTCTGTCCTCTGGGTCAGGTAAGCAGGACATCAATTTGTTCCATAACAACCCTGTGTGCTATGCACTCTGATGGGCGTCACGGGTCCAGAGAAGAAAGACCATCTATCTCTGTTTTGAAGAACCCTCAGTCTAGGGGGAGACCAGTGTGAACATATCATTTTAAAACCATGTTGCAAATTGAGGGCTAGAAAGAAGGGATGCTGTAATTCCCTCATAATGTTTGGTCTAGCCAAACCTGGTGTCTTGTGTTCAGCCTCCATTTCAACTGTTCGGGCTCTTGTTCTGAGTGGGTGGTGCGCAGATGGAACTGAGTTCTCCCTAGACAGGAGCAAGCAGTGTGCCAAGAGAAAACTTAGCTCAGTCCTGGAACAGGGGAAGACAGGTACCTCAGAATCCAGGTTTCTCAGTTGATCACTTTAAGAGGAGGAAGAGTTCGATGAAGGTGAAGGGAAAAGGTATACCAGGCAGCGCCATCAACACGAGCCCACTGAGAGGAAGGATTTAAGGCAAGGTGTGCCCAGGCAGCCTTGTACGATCAAGTTCATGCGGTGGGGGAGACTGTCGGGGAAAGGTGCTCTGCTAATGATGAACAAGCTGCAGAGATACTTGGTTAGATTTTTTAGACAGTCTGCCAAAAGGACGATGTTTGAGGGAGGCAAGAATAGAGAAGGAAATCTATCAGAGACTTACTGCAGCTGAGAGACCCAGGAAATAAGTAGCCCCTTCCTGGTGGGATTTTCCTTCTTTCTCCGTTTATAGTCCCCCTTTCTTCCACAGCTTCGAGGCAAGCGACTGAATGGCCCATCTTCTTCCTCCTCCTCTTCCGTCACCTTCTTCTCTTTCCTTTTGTTTTGTGCTTTTTTATTTTGAAATAATTATGGGCTCACAAGAAGCTGCAAAGAGAGTACTAGCTTTAGGCTTCCCCAGCATCCCTGTGTGGGAAACGACTTTAGTACAATATCAAAACCAGGAAATTGACATTGGGACAAAACTGCTAACAAGCCTACAGGTTTCATTCAGACTTCACTAGTTTTTACATGCGTGCGTGTGTGTGTGTGTGTGTGTGTGTGTGTGTGTGTGTGTGTGTGTGTGAGAGAGAGAGAGAGAGAGAGAGAGAGAGAGAGAGACAGAGAGAATTCTATTCAATTTTATCACACATGCAGACCTGAGCGACCACCACCCTAATCAAGGTACAGACCTGTGCCAGCGCCACCATGGACTTCCTCATGCCTTTCCAGCTGCACCCACTTCCCCTGTCCCTAAAGACATTCTAATGAACTAAGCTAAAGCATATATTCAAACAGCTGCTGTTACGCACACACAACCCTTCTTGGCACATTTAATTCCTTTGAGCTTTTCTTCCTTACTCTGCCCAGGTCATGTCTACCTCCCTGGAGAGCGTGGATGTAGCATTGAAGTTTGTAAATGTCACTATATGCAGACTGACCTCACTACAGGTGCATTTCTGAGATTTATGTATAAAGTAAATATTTCAATATTCAGTAGTAAGTACAATAAATCAAAGGGATTGTAATTTTGGAGATGTCATAATACTAGCTTAGACTTGGAATAGTCTTTCCATATCATCTGGTGTTAGTTTTTACTTAATTTAGGAATCACTTCTCCAAAGCTTTGATGTTGTTCCTGGGTGTCCAAGAGTAGGAGCCCACTGGTTCGCAAGGCAGCAGCCCGCTCCCTGCTATATAACTCAAATCATTGGTGAATTTCCCTTTTTAACCCAAAATCTTCCATCATATGAACTTTGTTTATTGGTTAGTTTGATCTTTTGAACTACGCAGACTCAATGTGATCCCTTTTCCGCACTCTATCTCATGGAAGATTTGAAAGCAGTTCTTGTGTTTCCTTGAAACCTTCTCCTTCTAGTGTAAACACCTTCACTTCCTTTACTGGTCCTTATAGGCCCGTTTCCCAGACCCTTTGCCATCTAGTCGCTTCCTGAGGAAGCACTCTCGTTTACACATGTCACTCTTAAAATGTGCCATCCACGTTTTCTCTGTTATCACAGAAAGAAAAACAACACTGTTTGGTGGATCTAACTCTTTCAACCACATGTAGGATATTGAATACTTCACACAGTATCCTGCTTTTGTGATGTAAAATCTCTACGTTTAATTCCCCCTAGAAATCCTGTAAGGAAATCTAGTCAAATGAACACTGCATCCATATAGTAAACACTTAACAACTTTTATTGTTGCTAATTTAAGAAATCTAACACTATATTCTTTAAAAAGTAAGTAAGTAAGTAAATAAATAAATCCCAAACAGACCCTAAAACAGCTGCAGAGTCACAGCTAAAGGGCGTGAATATAGAGAGAAGTGAATAACTGAGGCAAATAAGAGTTTCTCACATCTTTTTTTTTTAAAAATTGAAATATATTTGACATAACATTGTGCAAATTTAAGGTGTACAACATATTAATTTGATACATTTATATATTGCTATATGATTGCCATTGTAGTAGCAATTAGCACCTTTATCACATTACATAATTATAATTTCTTTTCAGTGGTTGGAATAATTAAATTCTATTCTCTTAGTAAGTTTTTAAAAAATTTTATTTATTAATTTTATAGAGGGGCATAGCAAGAAGTATCAAATTATAGTTGCTTCACTTCCGTTGTTCATTGATCACTTGTTGTACGTGCCTTGACCAGGCAAGCCCAGGGTTTTGAACTGGCAACCTCAGCATTCCAGTTCGTACTTTATTCATTGCGCCAACACAGGCCAGGCTTAGCAAGTTTGATGATTATAACATGATATTGTTGTCTATTTTCAATGTACTGTGTGTTAGATCTCTAAGGCCAATTTAAAACTTGTTGCAAGTTTTTACCCTTAAACAACATCTGTCCTGTCCTCCACCCTCCATCCCCTGGTAACCACCATTCTACTTTCTGTTTCTATGATTTGGTGTTTTTAGATTCGACATATAAGTGAAATCAGGCGGTATTTGTCTTTCTGTGACTTCTCTCACTTTGCATACTGCTCTCTTCAGTAACTCAGCTGGCAGAGCAGAAAAAGTAGTGTTATGTCTTCATTTCAGGTGGGTACAGTCAAAGCTTCAGACACTTTATGGAGACTTTGCCTTCTGAAGTAAAAGCGGTAAAAATCAATTCACCATTGACATGCATGGGTAACAATCTTACTCTTTGCATTTCTGAGATAAAGGTTAATTGGACTCTTCTTTCCTCCCTCCCTCCCTCCCTCCCTCCCTCCCTCCCTCCCTCCCTCCCTCCCTCCTTCTTTTTTTAGGTAGTAAGACAAACATTTTCTTGTTTGATTAAGAAATACTGGTATCTTGGCTTCTTGTGGTAGCACAGTGGATAAAGTGTCGACCTGGAATGCTGTGGTTGTCGGTTCGAAACCCTAAGCTTGCCTGGTCAAGGCATATATGGGAGTTGATGTATAAGTACCGCGTGCTAACCGATTGTGCCACTGGAGCTCCTATGGGAGTTGATGCTTCCTGTTTCTCCCCCTACTGTCTCTCTCTTTCTCTCGTCTTTCTCTAAAATTGAATAAATAAATATTAAAAAAATAAAAAAGAAATACTGGTGTCAAGAATCAGCTTTTCCTACTTGACACTATACTGGGTCACATAAACATATCATGAAATCCTTATTTATATTTTACTATTTTTTAAATAAGGAGAAAAGAACTAACATTTATTAAATATTTTAGTGCAAAGCACCTTGACAAATTTATTTGATCATTTTAACAACCTATGGTAGATTGGATTATTGTTCAGACTCATCCTGTCCAGGTTAAAGCGTCATCCTGATATGCCAAGATTGTGGATTTGATCCCCAGTCAAGGCACAAGCAACAATTAACCAATGAATGCATAAATAAGTGGAACAACAAATTAATGTTTCTCTTTGTCTTCTCCCTTCCTCTCTCTCTCTCAAATCAATGAATGAATTAAAAAATATTTGGCCCTGGCCAGTTGGCTCAGTGGTAGAGCATCAGCCCAGTGTGTGGATGTCTTTGGGTTTGATTCCCTGTCAGGGCACACAGGAGAAGTGACCATCTGCTTCTCCACCCTTCCTCCTCTCCCTTTTCTCTCTTTATCTCTTTCTTCCTCTCCTGTAGCCATGGCTCAGTTGGAGTAAGTTGACCCTGATGATGGCTCTATGGCCTAGCCTCAGGAGCTAAAAGAGCTTGGTTGCCAAGCAATAGAGCAAGGGCCCCAGATGGGCAGAGCATTGTCCCATAGGGGGCTTGCCAGGTGGATCCTGGTTGGGGAACATGTGGGAGTCTGTCTTTCTGTCTCCCTGCTTCTCATTTAAAGGGAAAAAAATCATTCGCTTTTTTACTTTCTTTTTAAAAAAACAATTAATTAAATTAATTTAGTTTTTTTCAAATTTTTGAATTATGGTTGACATAGTATTATTTTGAACTCGAGTGTGTATACAATATAGTGTTAAAACATTTAATAACTTACAAAGTACCACACTAATAAGTCTATGTAGTCTGACAGTTACTAAAATATTGTTGATTATATTTCCTAGGCTGTAATTTATATCCTGATGTTTTATTATATTTTAAATAGTTTATTTTGAAATAATTAAAACTTACAGAGAAGTTGAAAGAACAGTAAAATAAAGCTTGTCTTCCCACCCAGATCTCTCATTTCATGAGCTCCATTTATTTTATATCTCTCCCTAATAATCTTTTCCAGTATTACTGAGATTTAATTGGCATATAGCATTGTGTTGGTTTAAGGTATACAACATAATTATTTGATATAGGTATATATTACAACAGTGATTATCACAATAAGTTTAATTAACATTCATCATCACCTTACATAGTTACAATTTTCTTTCTTGTGATAAGCATTTTCTTTTTTGGGGGGAGAGGGAGAGAGAGACAGAGAAAGACACACACAAAGAGAGACAGACAGACAGACAGACAGGGACAGACAAGAAGAGAGAGAGAGATGAAAAGCATCAACTCATAGTTGTGGCACCTTATTGTTTATTGATTGCTTTTGCATATGTGCCTTGACCAGGGGCCTCCAGCCGAGCCAGTGACCCCTTGCTCAAGTGACCTTGTGCTTCAAGCCAGCGACCTTTGGGCTCAAGCCAGCAACCATAGAGTCGTATCTATGATCCCACACTCAAGCTAGCAACCCCACACTCAAGCTGGTGAGTCTACTCTCAATCTGAATGAGCCCACGCTCAAGCCAGTGACCTCAGGGTTTCAAACCTGGGTTCTCAGCATCCCAGGCTGACACTCTACTCACTGCACCACCTCCTGGTCAGGCATGATGAACATTTTAAAGTTCTACTTTCTTAGTAGTTTTCAAAAATATATTACAATATTGTTAACTATAGTAACCATGCTATAAATTACAATACATTGCATCCCCAGAACTTATTGATGTTATAATTGGAAGTTTGTACCTTTTGACCATGTTCACCCATTTCCCTCCCCACCAACGCTCTCTAATGAATATCATTAGTTTTCATCTGAACTGTTTGAGAATGAGCTGCAGACACAATCTCCATCACTCCCAAATATTTTACAGTGTATTTCCCCAACATTTTACTACATAACCATAGAGTAAGTTCTGACTCAACATTGCAATCAGCATTGATATATCACTACTGTACCATCCACAGATCCATTCAGATTTTGCCTAATGTCCCACTAATGTCATTTTTGTTTGTTTCTGGTCCAGAATCTCATCCAGAAACACAGGATGCATTTAGTTGCCATGTTTCTTCCATCTCCTTCAGTCTGGAACAATTCCTTACTCTTTTCCTCCCTATAAGCCCCCCACTTTTGACCATTTTAAAGAGTACAGACCTATATTCTTCAGGACTATTTCCTTTAAACTTATTCTCTCTTTATGTGCGTCCAGAGTTCAATGCCATTTTTTGTTATTATACTGTGAACAAAAAAAAAGGGATGCTGAATGAATCTAACCAAAAGTAACCTCACAGGGTGATCTGATCATAAATTCCTATCTGGGCAGTTCAGGGTGGCTAGTCACGTCCCAGGCATTTAACTTCTTTAATAAAAGGTTTTTAAGCAAACCCTGTCTATTGTTCTTACACATCTAGATTAACACGTTTGAAATACCAGAAGTAATCCTATTTCCTAGACTCCTAGAAAGTGTAACCACCCTCAAAAAACATATAACCTTGTTAATCATCCTGTAATACAGTCCTTGCCTTGTTTTCTCCCATCTTCCTGTAATTTTCCTTAAATTCCCTCCTTAACTCCAAATGCATAAAGGAAACTGCAAACTGTCATTCTCCCAAACATTTAAGATCTTGCTTCCCGGTATTGTGATCAGTATGGCTTATATAAATTTTTATTAAAATTTTCTATAAGTTAGGTTTGGACATCTCTTACACTGACAGTGCTAATGACTATACTTTTTATTTCCGAGATTTTAAATTGTTTATATTCATTTCTTCATGTTTCATCTCTTACTGCTTTTGTCTCATAATTTCTCTTACTTTTAAAAGTAAAGTTATTTCATCATTTGAGCATCCCATATATATTGTTTGTGTGCTATAAACTGAATTTAATTTGGCATGAGTTTTGTTCTCATTACTGATTTTGTTGGCTTTCTTTCATTGAACTAGTTTTCTCCTTCGGCTTGCCCCTCCCTCTCTAGTGGTTTTGAGGTCTCCTCCACCAGTTTTCTGGACTCCCCAGGTCAGAACCAGGCTCAACTGATTTTTCAGAACTTTGGTCCTGCCGTGATTTGCGGATATCACAGACTAGGTCACAGAGCTGGCAGGCAGCTTGGCTCAGAGCCTGGTGGTGAGGCTGCATCGATGTCTTTTGTCCTCCTGGGCCTGGAACTTGCTCAAAGCTTCAGCCCATGCAGTAGTAGGCAGCAGATTCCCCCCCCCCACCTCCCTTGTACTTTTTGGGCCATTGGGATGGAAAGAATATTTTGTATACATTAAGGACCCAAATTTAGGGGGCCAGGGGTGGAATGTTATGGGCTGAATTGTGTCCCCTGCTTCCCACCCAGGTTCTGGGAGGTGGCAGTTCAGCCTGTTGAAACCAGTGGCGGCTTTACCCTTTGAAACCAAGATGGAGGCAGTGCTGATGACCTCTGAATGGCAGTAGTCAAATCTGTGGTTTGCACCCATATAGATCTCCTTATCAAATGGTGTTTCATCCACATCCTTAGTGTTTTCTTCACAACACTTTTTTTTCTCATTTTTTTTCCAATATAAATAAAGTGACAATTTTTCAAATCTTTAAGTTCTGTTTCCTTTTTGCTTAAAGATTCCCTTAGATTATCTCTCTCCTCTCACATTTTGTTATAAGTGGTAGAAGGAAACCATGTCACTTATTCAGAACTTTGTTTAGACATCTTCTCAACTAAACAGCCGGTTTCACTGCTTGCAAGTTCTACCTTCCACAAAACACTAGAACACAATCAGCCAAGGCCTTTGCCACTTTATAACTAGGATCACCTTTCCTTCAGCTTCTAATAACATGTCCCTTATTTCCGCCTGAGACCTCACCAGAATAGCCTTTAATGCCCCTGTTTCCACCACATTCTGTTCTTGATTGTCTGTATTGTCTAAGGGGAAGGCTATCTTTCTGTTCTCCGTTTTTCTTTCTGAGCTCTCACCATGATCACTTTTTTTTTTTCATTTTTCCGAAGCTGGAAACGGGGAGGCAGTCAGACAGACTCCCGCATGCGCCCGACCGGGATCCACCCGGCATGCCCACCAGGGGGCGATGCTCTGCCCATCTGGGGCGTAGCTCTGTTGCATTCAGAGCCATCCTAGCGCCTGAGGCAGAGGCCACAGAGCCATCCCCAGCACCCGGGCCATCTTTGCTCCAATGGAGCCTCGGCTGCGGAAGGGGAAGAGAGAGACAGAGAGGAAGGAGAGGGGGGAGGGGTGGAGAAGCAGATGGGCGCCTCTCCTATGTGCCCTGGCCAGGATCAAACCCGGGACTCCTGCATGCCAGGCCGACGCTCTACGACTGAGCCAACCGGCCAGGGCATGATCACTTTTAACATCCAGATTTCTACCAATAATCCCTTTATGGCAATTTAGAATTTTCCTATCATGCATCTCCAAAGCCACTTTCACATTTTTAAGTATTTTGTTACAACAGCTTTCCATTTCTTGGTAGCCAACTCAAGTTGGCTTGGACTATCATAACAAAATATTACAAACTGGTGACTTAACCAACAGAAATTCATTTTCTCACAATTACGGACTCTGGAAAGTCCAAGTTCAAGGTTCCAGCGGGAAATCAAAAACACTAATTCAAAAGATATATGCATTTCTATGTTCATTGTAACAACCTACATGATCATTGATAGATGAATGGATAAAAAATATATTATATTTATATATAATGGAATATTACTCAGCCGTAAAAAAAATAAAATCTTGCCATTTGTAACAACATGGATGGACATAGAAGGTATTATGTTAAGTGAAAGAAGTTAGACAGAGAAAGACAAATATAGTCCTGGCCAGGTAGCTCTCAGTTGGTTAGAGCATCCTCCTGATAGACTAAAATTGCAGGTTCAGTTCCTGGTCAGGGCACATATAAGAACCAACCAATAAACGCATAAGTAAGTGGAACAAAAAATTGATCTCTCTCTCTCTCTTTCTCCCTTCCTTTCTTTCTAAAATCAATAACACACACACACACACACACACACACACACACACACACACAGACATCATGATTTTACTTATATTTGGACTGTAAAAAAAACCCACACAAAACAAAACAGAAACATGGATGCAGAGACCAGAGGATAGTCACCAGATAGGAGGGCAGGAGCGAAAAGGTAAAAGAATTTAGAAGTACAAACTGCCATTATAAAATTAGTTATGAGAATCTAGTATTCAGCATAGGAAATATAGTCCATTATAATTATATTACCTATGTATGGTACTAGATGGATACTGGACTTACTGTGGTGATCATGCTGTAAGGCATATAAATGTCTAATTACTATGTTGTGCACCAGAAACTAATATAATATTGTATGTCAACTAAAATTAAAGAATAGATTTTAGCCTGACCAAGCAGTGGTACAGTGAATAAAGTGTCAGACTGGGATGCAGAGGACCCAGGTTTGAAACCCCGAGGTCGCTGGCTTGAGCACAGGCTCACCCGGCTTGAGCGCGGGTTCACTGGCTTGAGTGTGGGATCAAAGACAAGACCCCATGGTTGCTGGCTTGAGCAAGGGGTCACTCACTCTGTTGTAGCCCCCCAAGTCGAGGCATATAGGAGAAAGCAATCAATGAACAACTAAGGAGCTACAACAAAGAATTGATGTTTCTCATCTCTCTCCCTTCCTGTCTGTCTGCCCCTATCTGTCCCTCTTTCTGACTCTCTCTCTGTCTCTGTTAAATAAGTAAAAAAAAAAAAATAGATTTTAGTAAGAGGTTGTCAGCAGTGTTCAGTTTCTGGTGAAAGTTTTCTACTTGGCCTGGAGACGGTACTTCCCTGTTTTATTCTCCTCAATAGCACTTGGCATCATGAATATTGCGTGTGCTTCATTTGCTGTCATTCTCCTCCGTGAGAACTGAGTATCATGAGGGCAGAGATTACTATCTGCAGGGTTCACTGACAGATCCTCAGCACTTAGAACATGCCTGGCACACGGCAGGTGCTGAAGCAGTATTTGTTAAGTGAAGAAATGAGTGTGTGTGTAACAAAATAACAAATATTATTTAATATTTACTTCCTTCTTACCTATGAGCAAAGTAAAGCCTGGCCACACCTGCCTTTCACCTAAGGTTTTCCCCTTCTTCTTCTTCCTCCTCCTCCTCCTCTTTCTTCTTCTTCCTCTTCCTCCTCCTCTCTTCTTCTTCTTCTTCTTCTTCATGATTTATATTCTTGTTCATTTTTGTTTCTTGAAGCTGAACAGACATTTCCTCTGAGTATGTGTTTGGTTTCATGTTCCTGAGACATTCCTCTTGAGAAAACACATATTCCTGTTTCTCTCATTATATGTCTTAAAATGGTAATACGTAAGAGGTGTGTCCCAGCACAGATACCACTCAAATCCTAAAAAGGTTTCCCACTGCAGGTGGCAGATACAGCACTCCTGAGGTGAGATCCTTGTGTGGATGTAGACATTTCGTTAAAAAAAATGGTAAAGGGGAGCAGGGATATAAAGATATCATGTCATCTCGCAGCTTCTGCAGTAGGAAATCCCGCCGTGTTTGAGACTCAGGTCTAAGTCCTAGTGAAGGCACTCCGAGCCCCAGCTGTGGGCAGAGCCTCCCCCCCAGGCCTGCCTGCACCCCCTCCCTCCCACACTCCGTGGATGGCGACAGCCACACACGCTCCAGGCTCTGGCAGGTCCAGGCGGGAGTCTGTTTTCACAGGTGCACCCCGTAGCCCAGAGTTGCAATTTGGCTCATAGTGTGTCCCTAAACAGATCAGCTAAATTTCTTTTGTAATGAATAAATCTCCCCCCCCCCCCAATATTGAAACAGGTTGCAGAACATTTGACATTTTAGACCCAAGGATGTTCCCGCCTTCTGTTGTCATGAGAAAAGCTTCTTCCTGCTTCAGAAGCTGATGATTATAATCATTGCTGTCATCTACTATGTAGTTTGAAATACTTAGAGATTGAGAAAGAAAACTCTTTTGTCTCTTCTCAACCTTACTTTTAAAGATTTTACTTATTTAGTTATTTATTTTAGAGAGAGGAGACAGAGAGAGAAAGGGGGACGGGGAGAAGAGGGAAGCATCAGCTTGTAGTAGCTGCTTCTCATATGTGCCTGGGGTTTCGAACTGGCGACCTCAGCATTCCAGGTCGATGCATTTATCCACTGTGCCACCACAGGCCAGGCTCAAGTTTACTCTTAGAAGAGCTCCCCAGATCACAGGCATTCCTTGCCTCTTGATAGTTAGAAAGGAATGATCTGACTGAATGACCTAACCTATACTGCAGGGTAGGCTCTGCCTTTGTTTTCTTGTACACTTATTACATTAGATTTGCTTCATTTATTGATGAGAGAGAGAGAGAGAGAAAGATCAATGTGCTGTTCCAGTTATTTATGTATTCATTGGTTGATTCTCGTAAGTGCCCTAACTGGGGATTGAACTCACAAATGTGGCATGTCAGGATGATGCTCTAACAAGCTGAACTACCCAGCCAGGGCTGTACATTTTTAAACCATTTTGAAAATCTGCAGAACTCACAGTATCTTTAGTCTCTCAGTCTTAGAAGAGTTGATGCATAAGAGGATTTCTGTTGCTGGTACTGAGGCTTGAACAACTCAGAAGAGCAGCAGAGTGATGGTTAGATGAAAGCCCTTAGGGGGTAGGCTGGCAGTCTGTAATGCTGGTGGCCGAGGCCAGGCGGGTTCACACTGAATTCGGGCAGAGGGTAGAGGAACTGCAGAGCTGGAAAGCATAAGGCCATAGCTATTTATTGAAGGCTCTCAAAGATAGGCGAGTGAATAAACAAAAAAAGAAAAGAGTTAATAAACAAAGGAAAATCTGTTATACCCAGTGAAGGGCGAGGGAGCAGGAAAACTGCACCTCACAGTGGCGGTAGAGCGGCCTGGGAAAACCGCTGCCCAGGGCAAGCACCCACAGCCTCACACAGGCCATGTACACATGGTGCTGCCACGGGCTCATGCACCAATCAGGCAAAGTGCTTGCATCTGGTAAACCCGCAAGCAAGCTTAACACAGCTGTTTCCCCCACACAGTCTAATTTTTTATGTGACAAACACATGTCACTTTATATGTGCCAGGCCTTTAAAAAGGGTTTAAACTCTTAATGTTCATTCATCACGTCCCTGTTACAATTCTATACCCTACAGGCATCCCCAAACTATGGCCCGCGGGCTGCATGCGGCCCCCTGAGGCCATTTATCCGGCCCCTGCCGCACTTCCGGAAGGGGCACCTCTTTCATTGTTGGTCAGTGAGAGGAGCACTGTATGTGGTGGCCCTCCAACGGTCTGAGAGACAGTGAACTGGCCCCCTGTGTAAAAAGTTTGGGGACCCCAGCGGCCTAGACGTGAACACTGACCTCCTTCTGCATAGGCAGGGGTGTTCTGGGTGTCCTGCCTAAGGTGCACTGCTGTTGGGAAGTGGCAGCGTTAGGGTCCAAACCCAGGCAGCCTGAGCCATGTCCAGTTTGTGGTGGGTAGACTCTAGCCACATCAATTCTCCCCCTTTGGTGGGAAGCTGAGGTTGGACACGGCACCCTTGCTCCTGCCGCAGGGGCAGAAGGGCTTGGGCACTTTCCCCTCCCCTAATGTCACCTGTCACATGCTTGAGGGAAAAGGAGTTTCTCTCCTTTCCTGGCAGTGAGCCTTCGCTCTTTGCTGTTTCAGGTTACTTGGGAGTCTTGTTGAGTTTCAGGGTTTCGGTGCCTCCTCCTCCCACATAGCAAACACAACTGGCTGGATACCTGTTCTCTTGATTAAATGTTTTCAAATATCCTTCACTTGGGATCAAGGGTGGCACTCCTACCTTTCACCTGGATGGTATCCTTGGTCCCGGTGCATGCAGGAGCCACTCAATGAAGTGGGCACTGGGAGCTGGTACTCCGAAGGCCGGAAAAGCATCCCTTTGTGATGGAATGGATGACGTGACACAATCCCCTGGCATTCAAGACAGAACAGGCTGTACTTTTTAGAATAGCACCACCTCTTAATCAGCTATTTTAGGGTCTGTGCATCCTGAGCTGTCACCAGGAACTTTCTGAACTTCTGGGGTGACAGAAGGTGTCCAGAGAGGCAACGTCATCCTGTGCTCTCGGTGGGGGCGGGGGCAGAGGATGGGGAGGCACGGGATGCCTGGGTGGCCTGTCGTGGGCTCTAAATAGTACCAGCCAGGCTCGTGCCCTCTCTTGTGAGTGTTCTGTGACATTTCTAATCAGTTCAAAAGAGGATGAGGAATATTCTCCCTGAAGGTGAGCTCCAGGCTATTTTGGATACAAGCCCATGGAATTTTTATGATTTGTTCAAATCAGCCAACAGGAGAATCCAAAGAGAGATGACTCCTACTGATGGTCACTGGTGCTTGTCCTGAGTGTCTGGCCACCAAGGAGTGTGATCCACAGTGGCTTCCTGCAGGTATTAATGCTCCATATTCTCAGAGGATGAGACATATGGTATTAGAATAATGTAGGTCTCAAAACTGGACTGGGAGCCAGTGTGACTGAAGGAGAGTGGTAGGCAAGTGGAGAGAAGAGCTGGGATCCTGAGATGGCGATTCCCTCTTCTTGCTGGGTGGCTTTGGGCAGCGTTCCATGTCCTCCACCACAGGCAACAACAGCCTGGGTGCACCGGGGTGGCTGGAGAGTAGGCTGGACCCAGGCAGAGGCGGATTAAGGTGGGTTAGGCCCCAGATGCAGAAGAAAACATTGGGCCCCTTACATTAGAAAAAGTATAAAGTTGGGGTTTTACGGGGCTCTTCAGAAGTCGGGGCTCATGGCACGTGCCCAGTGCGCCTGTGGTTAAATCCGCCCCTGGACCCAGGCACACCATCGCATTTCCATAGCAGCCTGTCCTGCCAGTGACATTATCTAATGAGAACATTTTATGAAAGGACAAGGGAAGCCGTGTCCACATGAACATGGACGGTGCTGGTGTCATTTATTTGGCTAGTTGAGATTAGGATTATTCTCTTCCTACTTTGCCACCTCCTTCTTGGATTGTTGCTAGGAGTAATATTCTTTTCCTTACTTGGAAATAAATATGGCCATGCATTCTTGGCCTTTTCTCAAAAAAGGATTACTGTGAACCTAAAACTGCTCAATAATATCTACTAAAAAGAAAACTATTTCCTCATTGTTAGCTTTATTTATTTATCCATTTATTCATTCATTCATTCATTCATTCATTCATTCATCAGATTTGTGACATGGCAGTTTCTGAGAGTGATAAAGTCCTAGAAGATTTTATAATTCAATGGAGAGGACTATAAAAATAATTATAACACAACATAAGCAATGTTAAATGGACTTGCTTGCAATGCTATGGGACAGATAAAATTTGTACACATATATTCATAGCAGCATTACTCATAATTGTCAAGAAGTGGAAACAACCCAAATGTCCATCAGCTGGTGGATGGCTGAATGAAACTGGTGTATTCATACAATGAAATATTATTCAGCAATTAAAAGGAAGAAGTACTGACACATGAATTAACCTTGAAAACATTATACTAGAAGAAAGAAGTCAATCACAAAAATTTTGTATGATTCCACTTATTGTAAGAGTTCTTTTATATGAACTATCCATAGTCGGCAAGACTATAGAAGCAGAAAGATTAGTGGTTGCCTAGAGCTGGGCCGGAGGAAGAGTGACTGTAATGAATATAAGGTTTATCTTAGGGGTAATGAAAATGTTTTCAAATCAGATGGTGGTGATAGTTGCACAACTCTATGAATATACTGAAAACCACAGAGTCATATACTTTACGTGGATGAATTTCTGGTTAGTGATTCCATCTCAATATAACTCTTAGAAATGTCATGTAAATATAGAGAAGGAGATACTAATTTTGATTCAGGTATCCAAAGGCTTCAAATTGGAGGCATATTCTAATTAGGTCTTTTAAAAAATATTAATTTTAGAGAGAGAAGAAGAGGGGGTGTATGAGAGAGAGAGAGAGGGAGGAAGAGAGAGGGAAACAGATTTGTTGTTCTACTTAGTTATGCATTCATTGGTTGATTCTTGTATGTACTCTGACCGGGGATGGAACCTGCAACCTTTGTACATTGGTATGACACTCTAACCAGCCAAACTACCTGGCCAGAGCCTAAATTAACTTAAAAAATTTTAAATTTATTTTATTATTATTATTAATTATTATTATTATTATTATTATTATTATTTTGAGAGAGACAGACAGAAAGGGAGAGAAATAAGCATCAATTCATAGTTGTATCACTTTAGTTGTTCACTGATTCATTGATTGCTTTCTCATATGTGCCCTGACTGAGGGCTCAAGCCAAGCCAGTGACCCCTTGCTCAAACCTGAGACCTTTGGGCTCAAGCCAAGAACCTTGGGATCATGTTGATAATCTCATGCTCAAGCCAGTGACCTACACTCAAGCTGACAAGCTTTCACTCAAGCTGGTGAGCCTGCACTCAAGCTTATGAGCCCATTCTCAAGCCAGCACCTTTGAGGTTTTGAACCTGGGACCTTGGCATCCCAGGTCAGTGCTCTGTCCAGTGTGCCACCACTGGTCAGGCCTGAATTAACTTTTAAGAGGCAAATTTTCCAAATGGAAAAGTATAGGAAAAGCATTCTGAGCAGAGGCATTATTACTAGAAAGGCATGGAGGAAGGAAAAAGAACGGCACATCTGAGGACTAGTTTTAAGCTTGGAGTGGCTGGAATGTAGGTCATGATGGCAGGTGACAGCAGGCAAGGGTGGAAGGAGATAGATTGTGAAGGGCATTTTGTGTGTGCCAAAGAGTTGGGCACTGTTCTGGTTCTGTCCATAGTGGAAAGTCCTTGAAGGGCTTTAGTGAAGAGAGATGATCAGATTTAAACTGCACAATGCAATGAAGCAGAATATGGTTCTAGTGGGGTAGAAATAGAGAAAGAGAGACAAAGGATACGGCTTTGGCCATTGCTCAGGTGAAAAACAGTAACTTTTTGAACTAAAACAGTGTGAATGAAATAAAGATATAGCATGGTTAGGACCTAACGATAAATCTTTTTGGAGTTAAAAGAAGGATGAAAAGGAGAAGGAGGGTGGATGGAGGGAGAGAAGGAGAAAAAAAAGAAGAGGAGGAGGAAGAGGAAGAGACACATAGTATTGTAGCTTGGGTGATTGGGTGGGTGATAATATCATTAGACGAAAGCAGAACGATGCAAAAGGAAAACATTTGGGGGTATAGATCATGAGTTTATTTTTAGACATGCTGAGTTTGAGGACCCTTTGGGGCGCAGCAAGTAGCTGGGAAGGATCATAACCATTACACATCCCAACAACCACAAAACTTACTGTATCAGGATTTTCTGCTGTGTATCAGCCACTGTGCCAGGCGCTTTATGTAAATATTTCCGAACACTATAAGTAGTCCCTACAGAAAGATATGGAACATGATCCCCATTTTATAAACAAACATAGAAATAGGTACTCTGGAAACAATGGACATAGATTTGTTTTTTGAAGACTTAGAAAAGAAGTTATTATTAAAAAGCCGTTTCCAAGCTCATCAGTGACGCCTAACTGCCACAGGTGGGGAATTACCTGAGCAGTAGATGGTGTGAGGCCACTGATGGCTGTGACAGTGCTCCTTTTGCCAGGACTGTAGTTCCTTCTCCACTGGATTCCCCCCCCCCCCAACACCAGCACGAGAAAACAGTATGTACATCTATCTATGCATTGTGTTGGTTGTCTTGGGAGACCACACCCAAGAGATGGAAGGTGGCAGCAGAGTCACAGGAGAGCCAGAAATACAAATCCTTTCCTTCTGTTTTTGGATCAGTATTCAAAAGAGTTTAGTGAAATGAAAGGCTCATTCTTTTATTTGATTAGATCTTTAAACAGGTAGGCTTTTCTTTTCAAGGCCAACTCTGTGGATCAGTACTGCCCACAACTGTGTTGTAACCTTCTGGAGGGTTATAGTTGTGGCTCTCATAAACCACAACCTAGTGCCCAGACAGAAAAGGGTTCGAGGAGGCTTTGTGGTGTGAGTGGGTGTGCTAAGACGTTTATGCTCAGGTTACGAGCACTGCACTTTGCTGGGACTACTGCTGTGTAGTTGCTCTGCTGCCCAGGTACCCTGGGGCAATGGTATGGGGGTGGGGGGGGCACTGATCTCTGTAATATCCTTGCCAAAGTTCCAACTCAAGTAGGGGATTGTATGTGTGTGTTTTTAAATTTTTATTTATTGATTTTTAGAGAGAGAGGAAAAGTGAGAGAGAGAGAAACATGGACTTGTTGTTGCGCTTATTTATGCATTCATTGGTTGATTCTTGTATGTGCCCTGACTGGAGATTGAACCTGCAATGTTGGCATAATGAGATGACACTCTAACCAAATGAACTATCCAGCCAGGGCAGGTGATTGTGTTTTAATTATTTGTGCCAACATTCCCTGCTGTGAGTGAATCCTCTGACTACCAGTGCCCAGCACGTGGAAGGGCCCCTTAATTAATATCTGTTGGACTGAAATGAAAGTTTGAGTAAATCTGAGGGATAAATTGAGTCTTGGCTGATCTCAGCTAGTAAGAGCCCTCTGATGAACTACGGAGGAGTGAAACTGAAATTTTAAATTTCACGAGGCCCCTGAAACCTTCCATCCTCCTCCTTTACTTCAATTTTATTTCAAATGAATACAACAAACATCAAGGTTTTCAAAGGTGGGATTTGATTAGGGAGAACAAGCCTTTCAGATACAACTTTCTTTTTAAATAATATATATACATTCAGCCATTGAGGCTGCCTCTAAGGAAATAAATCAGATCTGGCCAAGATGGTGACAAGGAGGAAAGCTGAGAGAAAACGGGAAGTGCTGTGGATGAGAAACAATGGGAAGGAAGTAGACGAATGGCTGTGAGTGGATGGCTCCCACCACTGCCCCGGGCACTCTCCACTCTCAGCCTGTGGGTATTTCACAGAGCTCTCATTGCCTTCATGTCTCACCTACCAGAACTTCCTGACAGGTCAAAATCTGGTGCCCATTGGTCAGGAGCAGGCAATCTCGCTATTTCAGAAAAAGAAAACTCTCTTTTAAGCATAGAAAGAAATTTCTCTAGTTACTTCATAGTTCTCTGATAACCTGAGTTGACCTGACTTGAAATGGCAGTAAGTGGCCATTTAGAAAGTCCCAGCCTGAAATCTCATCCTTGTTCTTTCTTCTCCACAGTCCTGACCTGTTTTTTTTTTTTTCCTTCTCTGTTTTAGCCTTTGAATGCATGATTCATCTTTGCCAACTGTATGTTTTTTATGGCTGCTGTAACAAATGACCGCGTAAAACAAACTAACAAAAAACCATTTATTATCTCACAGTTCTATAGGTCAGGATTGTAGGTGGGCTCAACTGGGCTTTACAGAAATCAGGATGTCAGCTAGCTGGGCTCCTGTCTGAGGCTGTGGGGAAGATCCTACTTCCAAGTTCATTCAGATTGTTGGCAGGATCCAGTTCCTTGTGGTTGTAGGACTGAAATCCCATTTCCTTGCTGGCTATCAGCTCCAGCCACTCTCTGCTTCTTGGGGCTGCCTGACTTCTTTCTCATGTGATCTCGTCATCCTTACTCCCTCTGTCTTCCTCCACCATCCCCTTTTGCCACCAGCTGGAGAAAGAGCTCTGCTCTTCTGGGTCCATGTGAGTAGATCAGACCCAGTTGGATTATCTCCCCATTGTAAGGCCAGTTGTGCCATATACCATAACACGATGTGGTGTGTCATCACATTCCTAAGTCCTGGTATTAGGATGTGCAATCTTGGGGCCTGCCCACCATAGATGTCACATCTGATGGAGTGAACGCAGCCTAGGATGTCACATCTGATGGAGTGAACGCAGCCTAAGATGGTGTGTTCATTTTAGCCACTAGAAAGGAATACTAAGAATCACTTGTGTTCATTTGGTGGCAGAGTAGAGCCATTTGCCTATCATGGGGCTCTTTCTAAGTGCTTTCTTGGTTTAGGAACTTCAGGGAAGGTTAGTAGTTTTATCAAACTTTTAAAATGGTACAAAAGATCAATGAAACCAAGAGCTGGTTCTTTGAAAAGATAAATAAGACTGTTAAACTGTTAGCCGATTGATCAAGAAAAAGCAGAGCACGGACCCAAATAAATCAAATCAGAAATGAAAGAAGAGAAGTGATAATTGACATTACAGAAATACAAAGGATTGTAAGAAAATATTCTGAACAATCATATGCCAACAAATTGGACATTCTGAAAGAAATGGATAAATTCCTAGAAACATACAATCTTCCCAAACTGAACTTTTATAAAGGTGAATGGCCTAGAGGTGGATGTTTCTCCTTTTTGGATTATTTGTTTATTTTATGGGAAGCTCTCAGCTCTCTTTCTAACTTTGCTTTTGCTAAGTGAAAGGTCAGTGCAAGTAATGTTATGGAAAGTTAATTATTTTTAGTCAAACAATATGGAACCAAGCAATAAAATTCAGGAAAAGGGCCTGTTTTAAAACCTATGGCCTTGTCTAAATCACTGTCAGTAAATAGCTTCCAAAGCAGGTGGGACACCATTTGCCTGGCTCTGGACTGAGTCACCTGGTGCACTTCAGGGGACCCCGGTGCCTGAGCTCTGCAGTCACATTCTGTTGCCGCCTCATTAGACCCAGCCCTTGTCTTTACATGTTGTGTGCTTGGTGACCGGAAAGACAGATGCCAGTTTCCCAGGAGGGAAAAAAAGCAACTGGAAAAAAGGAAATGGCAGATCGTCAATGAGATAGCTTTTGTTTCAATTTTCCCTCCTTTGTTTTGTTTCTAAGCCCTCTGTGAATTACCGTACTTTCCCTTCTGGTATTTTGGGCCATAGATCTCTACATTAGCCTGACCTCTTGTTTTGTTTGTTTGTTTTGTTTTTGTAATTTTCCCTAATATTTATCTGGAAAATATCCCCACACTGGTCTGCCTTGCTCTAGTGGGACCCTCTGTCCACTCCTGGATTGTTTTAGAGAGGGGGAGCCTGGTCCTGTGGCCGGAGGCCCAGACAGGAGGGCAGGAAAGCTGGGCCCCTTTCCCAGGCCGGCCCACCACACCTCGGCCGGGCCTCGGGGTCTCCATTAACCTGTGCGCGCAGTGTGTTCACTGCAGATAAGCACAGGGCGGCCTCTGTTGGGCGTAGTTTCCAGCTTGCCATGAACTGGCTGTGTGACAACAGGCTCAGTCAGTATTCCTGTCTCTGAGCCTCACTTTTCTCCTCTGAAAAACCGAGGAGAGGATATTTGCCTCCTCGTGCAAGAAGCCAGGCATTTCAGTGTGGTCTTCTCATGGGGCGGGCAGGGTGTGGCCAGAGGCTCTCTGGGACAATGCAGGGCTGGACAGAAGCGGGGAGGGGCCAGCCATGTCAGAGATGAGCTGCTGCGCTGTGTTCCTGTTTCTTTATGGTTCGGGGGCAACATGAGGGAGCCTAGCGAATGCCCCGGGGCTCCAGACCCCAGCAGGCCTGTGGAGGGGAGTGGCGGCGGGGGTCCCGGCAGGCCCGTGGAGGGGAGTGGCGGCGGGGGGTCCCGGCAGGCCCGTGGAGGGGAGTGGCGGCGGGGGGTCCCGGCAGGCCCGTGGAGGGGAGTGGCGGCGGGGGGTCCCGGCAGGCCCGTGGAGGGGAGTGGCGGCGGGGGGTCCCGGCAGGCCCGTGGAGGGGAGTGGCGGCGGGGGGTCCCGGCAGGCCCGTGGAGGGGAGTGGCGGCGGGGGTCCCGGCAGGCCCGTGGAGGGGAGTGGCGGCGGGGGTCCCGGCAGGCCCGTGGAGGGGAGTGGCGGCGGGGGTCCCGGCAGGCCCGTGGAGGGGAGTAGCGGCGGGGGTCCCAGCAGGCCCGTGGAGGGGAGTAGTGGTGGGGGTCCCGGCAGGCCTGCGGAGGGGAGTGGCGGCGGGGGGTCCCGGCAGGCCCGTGGAGGGGAGTGGCGGCGGGGGTCCCGGCAAGCCTGTGGAGGGGAGTGGCGGCGGGGGCGGACAGGGGGCGGGCAGGGGCAGCCCCAACGAGGCAGTGCACACCCCACTCCCAGGGTCTGCCCCGGAGTCCTAGAGCAGGACAGTGACTCACGCTAGCTCCCTGTCCTACTCCTCTCCCCAGTTTTCCCTGTGTGTATTTGCTTCTAGCTCTGGCTGTGATTTTTTTTTTTTTTTTTTAAGTACAATAAAAGAGCACAGGACTTGGATTTAGACCAACCTAGATGCTGGATTTGAGGCTTGATTTGACCAGTTCCATGCACTTGGCTAGCTGACTTAACTTCTGAGCCTCAGTTTCCTCATCTGTACCATGAACACAGTAACACCAGCCATGCTGCCCCTCTGGTTTGCTGTAAAAAGCACACCCATCACAATACACGGATGTATTTTGTAGGCTCTAACTATGTTTTCCTATAGGCGTTTCAAGGACAAGTTAAGTCAAAGCAGCAGTTGCGTCTGAACATCGGAAGACCCCGGCATATTCCTCGTCCTGTAAGGGAACAAGGTCAAATGAATGCACAGCTGAGAAAGGAGAGGGCTCCAGGAGGGGCCCCCTCCTTCCCTGACTTCTGGTACTAACGGACATCCATGTTTGCACTCAGGAGCCCCACTCATCTGTCAGGTACAGGGCTGAGATACCGAAATAGCACTCATGTAGGGCTGGAGCCGTTATTCCCCAATCATTTCTGGGCTTTACTTTTTCGCTCAGCTCCACCTCTCTCCGAGTATCTGCAGACGTGTCAAGGATGTAATACAGGCCTGGTGATGGTGCTCAGAGAGGGTCCAAACATTACTCACGGAGACAAGAATTTTCGAGATGTTCAAGGCATGGGGGCAAGGCCAGACTCCCCTGGCAGGCTGATCACTCAGTGCCAGCACCAGAGGGGCTAAAACGTTCCCCACGTGCTGCAGTGGGCCAGCTTACACATACAGGAAACGGAGGCCACCATAATGGATGTTCCACTTTAAAGGGTGGATTTAGAATACATATCTGTACAAGTGACAGATGACATAGGTCAGCAGTTGGAAATGTATCATTTAACTAGAAATTTCTTTTCTATAAGCACACAGGGGTTTTCTAATAGACATAAGCATGGCGTTTCATGTTTTTGGTTAACAACTGCATCTAAATAATGTCGGGAACACTGAAAAAATGTCACTTTGAGAAGTGACACTTATGAACCTGCATAACAAGCACAGACTTTATAGTTAACCTCAATTTTCTGTTATTTCTCGTTATGTGACCATAGGCAAATCTAGTAGCCTTCTAAGTGTCAGTCAGTGCCCTCGTCTTCAAAGTGGAGGAAATTATACTAAAATTAAGGGTTGTTCTGAGGAGTAAAGGAAATGTGTGAAAAGAGTTGAACCCAGGTCCAACAGTACTAGGAATTAAAACCTGGGACCTATTGCTGTTGAAAATAAAATAGTACAGATGGAATTTATGATTTAACATTTAAAGCTCTTGTCAGAATTTTTTCCCTTTTTATATAGAGTATAACGGACAGATTTAGTAGCACGGCAGATTTAGTAGTAGGACAGATTTTGTTTACTTAGTAGCTTAGCTGATTTCCCCTTAGTGCATTGCTTTAGAAATTAAGCATAATATAAAAATAATAAAATAAAAACAGTAGAATTACATTATATCTGGGTAGCGGGCTACACATTCTACATGTAGAAACAATTAGTGCTCAAGACAACCTTAGGCAGTGGGTACCATTGTTGTCCCCACTTTGCAGCTGAAGGAGTCTCATCGTGAAGACCAGGTAGGTGAGGGGCAGAACTGGGACTGGAATGAAGGGTTTTGCTATACCAGAGGCCGCATTCTCAGTTAGTAAAGTTTGCTGACTTCACTTAAAAGCAACTTGATGTTGTAACTTCATATTTAAGAGCAGTGGCTAAGGTTGTCATGGCCAGACAGAGACTAGTGGAGAGCTTTGAGGAGATTACATCAAAGAATGAGAGCTACTAGTTTTGTGGGATACACCCACGGTCATTTTCCTCCTTATCTCTCATGGCTCAACTGCCATTCTTCTCCCCTTCAGCTGATGTCCTGTCCTTGGACCACCTTCTCCTTCCATTTATCCCAAACCCATCTTCCAAATTACCTCCTCTTGGGTCTCTTTGATGCCATCTTGCTCTTTGGAATCTGAGTGACTTCCAGTTATCTCAGAGTCAAGACCAAGAGTCCCACTAAGTGACTGCAATTACCCCACCTCCACCTCTCATCTTCCATCTTTCCTCAGTCCCTCTCAAGAACACTCCTTTGCTGCCTTCTGGGGCCCATCCCATCCCATGTCTGTGCCCTCCCCAGGCAGCACGGGGCCCGCCCCTCTGGCCAGCTCAGCAGTCCACGGGGGAGGACAACTTGGCGGCCCTGCATGCAAGTACAAGACCCAGCCCTGCATGATGGAAAAACCAGGGACCTTGTATTCACCTGTGTATTCATTTATCCAGTCAGTCATTTTTATTGAATAGCAGGTGTTGGGAACACAACAAATAATCAGACACAAGCCTGCTCTTATAGTCCAGAGGAGGGACAGACTCAGAAATAAAGGATGACAGTTTGGTGGGTAAGTCTGGGTGGTAGCATCCACTGAGCACCATAAGTGTGCAACAGAGAATTGAGAAAGATGAGCTGAAAGAAAGGGGTTTTTAAGTCGACAGATAGAATGCATGAAGATTTAGAGGTAAGAAGGAGCTGGTGCTCTCATAGAAGTCCACACAAAGCAGTATGACTGAAACATATTGTATGTGTGGAGAAATGGCAAAAAACCAACCCATTCTGATAGACCTGTCAGTCACCATCCCAGTTCACACCCAGATGGAATAATTGAGGAGCCTGAACAACCACTACTTACATAGGTATGGGCATGGCTGAAAGAAACCAGTAAGGGTTGGAGACACACCCCAGGGAGGGCAGGAGAGGAAAAGGGGAGCTGTTACCACTCTTAGCAGTGAAGGAGCAGGAGGAGGAGACAGTTATTAAAACACAAAAAAGCTATAGCTATGAGCATAAGAGAAGACCTTAAGAGTGGGGGCCTTTGGTTAAAGAAGACAGCCACTGCCAACCCACAGCCTGGCAGGCAGATTCAGAACAGGTGGAGAAGGGTGGAGTGTTTACCTGGAGGGAAGCAGAAAATACCAGCATGGCAGATATCAATCTTGTCTCCTAGTAATAGCCTAGCTCCATTCATCATCTGTATCATAGAAAACAAATCTCACTCTACCAAGGACGGCACCAGTGTGCAGTGCAAATGTACAATGAAGAAATAAATACAAATTCAAAAATAGAATCCAGACCACAGAAAACAAATTAAAGGTCAAGTATGAGGAATGGAAGAAGAAGGCTAGATAATAAAACAAATATGTGGAGAATATTTGGACTTACATAAGTGCCATTGTTGAGCCAGAAATATGGCTCTGAGCTTCCTGGTGGCCAACTTTTAAAGGAAGATGAGGTCAGTCACATAGTTTTCCTTTCAAAGAAGTGAAAGCATACCGGTTTGTATCTAGAGTCAAGATTTTTTTTAGACCTTAGCATGAATAAGAATTTTGTCCATTGGTGCAGCATGATTAAAACAGACTGCAACACTAAGATAATTTCTTTAGCAAATTCAGATAGATGCCACACATCTGGCTTATCTGTATAGTTCACCGGTTGTATTGAGTTCGCGAGTAGTGTTCATTGTGGTATTTAATCTCTGCCTCTCTCACATGAGTTCCTGTTCCTCAAGATCAGGGACCAGACTTTAAGTGTTTTTTTTTTCCTGCTCCTCATTACCATACTGGTTTGAAATTGAATCTTGTAGAAATATTTTGAGTATTAACATTTTTTTCTGGCATTATAAAATTAATTTCCTACACGCTGTGAAGAATAATTAGACCAAACACAGACAATTGCATAATCCTTTGAATGTACTCCTGGGGAGCAGGTGCTCTGGAGGTCCAAGGTACTGTGGAGAGTTTCCACTGACACAGGTGTTTCAGAAGACTGCAACATTGCCATCTCATAGTACCGTGTGCCCAGATGGAAGAAAGCAATGACAATTCATCCCAGTTCAACCTGCCTGGAATGTCACTGAGATCAGCGATGCTTAGCATTTGGGAGCCAACAACCCCTTCAGAACAATGGTAAAAACTAAGCACTCTTTTCCCCCCGAAACAAAGATGCACAATTTTGGTTTCAGTTTCAGGGAATTCACAAGCTTCCTGAAGCCCAACCGTGGACTCATTAAAGGCACATGAATGCCCTGGTCTAATCTATGATCTCACAACATTTCCCTCCTCCTTCCCCTTCCCCTTCCCCTTCCCCACCTCCCTCCCTCCCTCCCTCCCTCCTTCCCAGTCTTCCTCCCTCCCTCCCTTCCTTCCTTCCTTCCTTCCTTCCTTCCTTCCTTCCTTCCTTCCTTCCTTCCTTCCTTCCTTCCTTCCTTCCTTCCTTCCTTCCTTCCTTCAATTTATTGATTTGAGAGAGAGAGAAAAAAAACATCAACTTGCTGTTCCATTTATTTATGCATTCATTGGCTGATTCTCATATGTGCCCTGCCTGCAATTTTGGCATATAAGGATGATGCTCTAACCCACTGACCTACCTGGCCAAGGTCCTCACAATATTTTTCTATGAGGGGTTTTCTTCTGGATGCTCTGGTGCCACATTAGTGATAGAAACAAAGTGATAGCCCAGCTATCAATTTTACTGCATAGGGCATGAGAAGAGTGGGCAAGTTGTTTTACTCCTTTTACTCTTTATCACACACACCTTTTACTACTCATCAGACACAAATATTCTACAGACAGAACAAAGTAAATATGACAAAAGAAATACTACCCAGGAAATCCTGTCACAGGGTACAACAAGAATGGACCTTGAGGATATTATGCTAAGTGACATAAACCAGTCACAAAAAGATAAATACTATATAATTCCACTTATGAGGTACCTAAAGAAGTCAATTTTTTGTTTGTTTGTTTGTTTTTTCCTCTGAAGCTGGAAATGGGGAGAGACAGTCAGACAGACTCCTGCATGCGCCCGACCAGGATCCACCCGGCACGCCCACCAGGGACGATGCTCTGCCCCTCCGGGCGTCGCTCTGCCACGACCAGAGCCACTCTAGCGCCTGGGGCAGAGGCCAAGGAGCCATCCCCAGCGCCCGGGCCATCTTTGCTCCAATGGAGCCTTGGCTGCGGGAGGGGAAGAGAGAGACAGAGAGGAAGGAGGGTGGGGGTGGAGAAGCAAATGGGCTCTTCTCCTATGTGCCCTGGCCAGGAATTGAACCCAGGTCCCCTGCACGCCAGGCCGACGCTCTACCGCTGAGCCAACCAGCCAGGGCCGGAGTTACTGTTTAATTGGTATTGAGTTTCAGTTTTACAAGATAAAATAAATTCTGATAGCCTTGGCCGGTTGGCTCATAGGTAAAGTGTCGGTCCAGTGTGTGGAAATCCTGAATTTGATTCCTGGTCGGGGCACACAGGGGAAGCAAACCTCTGCTTCTTCACCCCTCCCCCTTTCCTCTCACTCCCTCTCTTCTCCTCTCACAGCCATGGCTCGAATGGTTCAAGCAATTTGGCTCTGGACATTGAGGATGGCTCCATGGCCTCGCCTCAGGTGCCGAAATAGCTCTGTTTGGAGGAACAGAGCAGCGGCCCCAGATGGGCTGAGCATCACCCCTAGTGGGTAAGCCGGGTAGATCCTGGTCAGGGTGCATGTGGGAATCTGTCTCTCTGCCTCCCAGCCTCTCACTTAATAATAATAATAAAAAAAAAATCTGGAGCTGGATAGTAGTGGTGATGGTTGCACAATGGGAATCTATCTACTTAATGCCACTCAACTGTACGCTTAAAAATGGTTAAGATGGTAAATTTTATATTCTGTGTACTTTACCACAATTAAAAAAAGTCTGAAACAAGAGTTTCAACGCTGAAGCCTGAAGCATGCAGCCTGAGGGGTGTGTGGAGTGGGGAAGGCCGAGTCTCCCCCCACCCCTGCTAGTTTGGATGGACTGTGGCCCACCCAAATGAAAGAGCTTCTGGGAGCCAGCTCCTTCCCGGACAGGTAGGCTCCCAGAACCGTGATGAGTGGTCATGGCATTGAAAACCAGCACCAGGAGCAACTTGATTTGGGTCGGGATAATTCTGCTAGGAACTTTGGACTTGCTGTTGCAGTGTTTTCATTTCTGTACTTGACCTTATTACCGACATAAACTTTTCATTTAAGACAATGGCTGATGACCATCTATTTCCTGGAGCTCTACACATAATTTCTAAAGGAACACACATGATTAACCATGCAGGATCTCTTCATTTAATAGCGCCCATCTTTCTTATAACAGGAAGTAAATATGTGTTGCTAAGCTACTATGTCTACCAAAAAACTGCATATAGTAGACTCCATTGTATTCTTTGTGTTCTGTGAGAGTTGATGATTCCTCTATGTTAATTCAGTCCTTTTGTTGTTAACCTCCTTCACCTAAAGTTAATTAGAGTTTGGCCATGGTGTACTCAGTGCAAACAGATAAAAAGGTCGGAATCATAATTTCCCCTGAAAAATATTAAGCTTCCTTAAATTTTCTTGAAAGAATTTAAAAAGCATTTATTGGCTCATATTTTCAGTTCTGCATCTATCTATCTATCTATCTATCTATCTATCTATCTATCTATCTATCTATCTATCTATCATCTATCTATCTATCTATATCTATCTATCTGTCATCTATCTATCTATCTATCTATCTATCTATCTATCTATCTATCTATCTATCTATCATCTATCTATCGTTCAAGGACCTTGCAAACATCTTAATCTTATTATCGCAAAGAAAAGAAATGCAGGTAAGTTTAGGAGTTCAAGTCCCTCTTTTAGGCCACGGCAGATAGGCATCAGGTCTTCACCTCTGAGAAAAATAAAGCAGGGAGAAACCTTCTGAATATGCCACTTAAGGGATTTAGGTCAGAAGGAAGGAAGAGTTGCATGTCCGTTTTCCCATTTCTCCAAGATAGAGATCTCAAAATAAAAATGGATCTCATTGTCAATGTCAGATGCCCTGACCCTGGGCAATGGGAGATCCTGATGCAATGGAATCATTTCATCTGCATATTTAATTTATAAACTCTAATATGCACACATGTGAGTGAGGAGGGAGCCATTTACACAGAGCTGGCAGTTAGACCTGCCATTCCACCCCGAGTCCCACAGGAAGACAGGATGAGGGTACAGGAATTTGCTATTTCACAACTGGGCTTTTTCACATGCTCTCAGCATAAACATCTTACCCTGCTGAGTGAGGTTCTAACAATTTTTATCCCTTACAGCACGGCTCCAACATGCAAGTCATCATCTTTATCTAGTACTCAGTGGTTAGTTTCAACTCCAGTGCAGGAGTGTCTGTGAGCTTCCTGGGAGATGGGATAGCCATCTGCAACGTGGTTCACAGGTATGAATTTGCCCTGTCTAATAGGGGCCACGAAGATTTGAGAGACAAAAAAGCCATCAGGCTGTAGCATCTAGTATTACAGCGATGGTTAAGGAGACAAGTCAAATATGCAGATTACAATGAAGAGCAAACAGCCCTTGACTTTGCCTGGAGGAAGTGGACTACGAGTGTGTGCCTATGCATTTTAACTCGCGTTCTGCTTTCTGCCAAAGAGGTATAGATTTCTGATGAAAAACTATTTCCAAGAGTAATTTTGACTCTACATTTCAATATACTGCCTTCTGACCCTAACTCCCATGGAAATTAGAATGGTTAAGAACATGAACTTTGAGGCCAGATGTCAAATTTCAAATTCCAGCTCCACCAACAACTAACATTACTTTTTACTAAGCCTCAGTTTCCTCAAATGTAACAATAATTCTTACCTAGGAGGGTAGTTCTGCAGATTAAATAAGACTACCCATGTGAAATATTCAGCACCTGCATTTAATAAGTAATGCAATAGATGTTTACTCTGTTCAGGAAGCAAAAGCGATCCAATGCCTTGGCCGGATGCCACTGATTTGTGGGAAGAACAAAGGCCTGGTTCTGTGCTCTGGATCCAAAGCAATGACAAAGTTTCAAAAACATATTTGTTTTTACTCTTTTGTATGTTATGTTTTATATATCTAACTTCTAAACTATGTCTTTAAATTATTGTTATTTATTGATTAATTTTAGAGAAAGAAGAAGGACAAGAGAGAAAAATAGATGTTTTGTTCCACTTATTTATGCATTCATTGGTTGATTTTTGTATGTGCCCTGACTGGGGATCAAACCTGCAACCTTGGCACATTGGGATGATGCTCCAACCTACTGAACCTACTGGGCCAAGGCCTAGCTTCTAAACTATTTTATTTGTTTTTGTTTGTTTGTTTTTTCTGGATTTTTCTGAAGTGAGAAGCAGTGTGAGGGGGCAGACAGACAGACTCCCACATGTTCCCCACCAGGATCCACCCAGCATGCCCACAAGGGCAATGCTTGGCCCATCTGGGGCGTTGCTCTGCTGCAATCAGAGCCATTCTAGTGCCTGAGGCAGAGGCCATGGAGCCATCCTCAGCACCTGGGCCAACTTTGCTCCAATAGAGCCTTGGCTGCGCGAGGGGAAGAGAGAGAGACAGAGAGAAAGGAGAGAGGGAAGGGTGGAAAAGCAGATGGGTGCTTTTCCTGTGTGCTCTGGCCGGGAATCGAACCCGGGATTCCTGCATGCCAGGCCGATGCTCTACCACTGAGCCAACCGGCCAGGGCCTAAATTATTTAAATATGCATATTACCTAAGCAATTATCCATCCATTGTACTCAGTGAATATTTGTTGAGCACCTGCTATATGCCAAGCTAGGTGGTATAGAGGGAGAACAGTCACTGAATGGTGGGAGGAGAGATACAAACTGGTATTGTAGTTACAAGCCAGCATAAAGACTGGAGCGACAGGAGGCACCTGAGAGTACTCAAGAAAGTAATGAATAGATCAAGGAGGGCTTCTGGTATGAGAAAGGCATTGAGTTTGCAAGACAGCAGCATGGCAACCACAGGAAGTCAGGTTGCCAGAGTAAAAAGTGCAAAAAAATGGTGGGCAAAGAGATTGGAAAGAGCAGCTGATCCTAGAGCCCTTCCATGCTGGCCAGGGCCTCTGACCTTCTTCCAGAAGGCTGTAGGGAGCTGCTGATTGAATATATATTCTCATTTGAGATAGAGCATTCTGTGTGGAGGATAGATTGGAGGGGGAAACCAGAGGCAAGAGTTGGGGTAGGGGACCACTGCAGCCATTGGAGAGAGGGCTAATGATGGGGCAGTGGACAGTTCCTCTGGGGAAGGAGGGGAGACTCTGAGAAACAAACAGTCGGTGAACCCAAAAGGACTCTTTTTATATATTTATTTTTATTTATTCATTTTAGAGAGGAGAGGGAGAGACAGAGAGAGAGAGAGAGAGAGAGAGGAGAGACAGAGAGAGAGAAGGGGGGAGGAGCTGGAAGCATCAACTCCCATATGTGCCTTGACCAGGCAAGCCCAGGGTTTCGAACCGGCAACCTCAGCATTTCCAGGCCGATGCTTTATCCACTGTGCCACCACAGGTCAGGCCAAAAGTACTCTTGATTGTTGGGGTGGAAAGTGAGTGGAAGGGAGGAGTCAAGGCTGACTCCCAGGTGTCTAATTCAGGCATCCAAGTGGATGGTGGTGCCACCAGCTGAGATAGTTCTAGACTAAAAGAGGAAGAAGATATTTTGAAAGTGGGAGATGATTTTGCTCCTTTTAAAAGAAAGTTTAGTTATATACAGAACTCACAGTTTAGGGAAATAATGATTCAAATGTGTTTTTCTTTCATTACATCTGGAATTCAGTAATAAAAAAAAATTATTTGTAATAACAAAATCCTCAGAAAGCATGTCTAAACAGGAAGTTGCACAAATATTCTCAGGCAGGACCAAGCAACATCTGAGCCCAAATGACCTTCATTGTTTAAGATAGGCAGAGAAACGATCTTAAAAATAAATGATTAGGGAAAAGGGAGACTGGATAAAGAGAAACCACGTATGGTAATACTAATTAAAAAATTTAGAAACCGTAACTTCAGTCGTTTTTCGCCTTTTCCCTGACATGTAATTAATTGCATTCCAATCTCTCTTATTTCTCCATTATCTCCTGATGGAGATTCTAGAATGAGTGGTGAACAGCAAAAAACAAAGCCAATAGAAGGAAGAGGGAGATATAGGGGCTTAGAGATCCACAAACTTATAATTCACCCACTTTAAGTCAGGTGGAGGTTAGAGTACCCATAGGCAAGACTGGGAGGAGGAGTTAAGAACAAATGTGGAGACATAGCCCCAAGATTAGTCCATTTGTGGACTCAAATCCGTGTGCTTTGTTGTGGGGTTAGCAGCATGAACTGCCTAGCTGGTTTTTGAATTTCATTTTGTTTTTAGATTTAGTCATCTTATTTTGGGGGTGTTCTGGAGAGTAGCGAGAGATGGTTTTTGGTTTCTATCTCAAATCTACTTTAAGTAAGAAAATGAAAGTGGAAAGGAAGAAGAGATGCATGAATTTTCCTTTGCTGAAAATAGATCAATAGTACCATACAGGCATACAAAGGGTTTCTTAGAGTTATCATTGGACAAAGTGCCTGGGGAGAGGCTGATGTCAGTGGGGAGAGGGCCGTGGGTGAGTGTCCCCAGCATGACTTCCTCTCTTTCCTCTTGCTGCCAGAGTTTCATCGTCCAAACCTGTAATCCCTGCCCAGGCAATTCCAGTACTGGGTGTTTCTTAAGCAAATAGAGTAAATCACGCCAGTGTTAGAGGTTGCCACCAATTATAAATTGTATGCCAAGGCAACTACTCCAGACTTTTTCTCATGACTCAGTATCATTGCCTTATCTGTGCCTTTGATTTCTCCGTCCTCCAGTTCTTTATAACACTCACATCTATATTTATAGTTGCACCTGTAATATGCCACTGTGTTTTTTTAATTAGTTACTTTGTGAGGTGGAGCACTTTCTTATTTATGTATTGTCACCTTCTCCAAAAGTTTGTCAGGTCTGTGTCTTACTGCCTAACTCTATGGGAAGTTTTTTTGTGACTGGGATTTTGAATGTTATTACATTGAATCAATAGGTCAATTTGGGAAGAATTAACACCTTAACAATATTGGGTCCATGTACATGGTATATTCTTCTATTTATTAAATTTTTCTTTCACTTCTCACAGTAATGTTACATAGTTTTTCATGTAGAGATCTTGCTCACATTTTGTTAAATTTATTTCTAGGCATTTGGTTTTTTGAATTATATTGTAAATGTTACCATCTAAAAGCTTTCATTTTCTAGTTGTTTGTTATGGTACAAAGAATTTTTGTATATTGCTGTTTTAAGTAGAGACCTTGCTTTTTACTGATTAATTCTCTGATTGTAGAGTGTTTTAGATTTCCTATCTATACAATCATGTTATCTACACATAATTGCAATTTTATTTCTTTTATCCAATTTCTAAAACTTTTATTTCTTTTTCATTGTTTATAGACATTCCAGAACAATGTGAATTAAGAGTGGTGATAGTGGCCATTCTTATTTTATTCTCTGGGATCTACTTGGCAAGCCCCCTACCAGGTGATTCTCTGCCCATCTGGGGCCGTTGCTCTGCAAGTGAGCTATTTTAGCACCTGAGGCTAGGCTATGGAGCCATCCTCAGTACCTGGGGCCAACTTGCCCCAACAAAGCCATGGCTGTGGAAGGGGAAGAGAGAGATAGAGAGAAGGTAGAAGGGAAGGGTGGAGAAGCAGATGGTCACCTCTCCTGTGTACACTGACTGGAAATCGAACCCAGGACTTTCACACACTGGGCCAACGCTCTACCACTGAACCTACTGCCCGGGTTCAGGTTTTTTGAATTTTATCAAATGATTTTTTTCTTTATCTGTTGAAATGACCATAGCTTTCCTTCTTTATTCTGTTAATATGGTGAATTACACTGATGGAGTTTTTCTGTATAACTTTTAAAAATTGTGGTAACATACACCTAACATAAATTGACCACTTAAACCAATTTTATGTGTACGATTTAGCGACATTAAGAACATTGCCAATGTTGAACTGTCATCAACATTACTTAATTCTAGAACATTTTTGTCATCTCAAACAGAAACTCTGTACATTTAAACAATAAACTCCTATTCCCCTATCCCTTGGTAACCTCTATTCAACTTTCTGTCTGCATAAATTTGACTACTCTATGTATCTCATAAATGAAATCACCCAATATTTTTCCTTTTCTGTCTAGCTTATTTCACTTAACATATGTCTTCAAAGTGATCTATGTTACAGCATATTTAGAATTTCATTTCATGTAAAGGCTGAAGAATATTTTATTGTGTGTATATACTATACTTTGTTTATACATTTAACTGTTGATGAACATTTGAGTTGGGTTTTTACATCTTTTGACTATTGTGAATAATGATGCTATGAACATGGATGTACAAGAAGAACCTGTTTGAGTTCCCATTTTTAGTTTTTTTGGGTATATACCTAGAAGTGGAATTGTTTGGTCATATGGCAATACTCTAACTTCTGAGTAACTGTCAAACTGTTTTCTACAGTAGTTGTACCATTCCCACCGGCCATGCACAAGGATTCCCATCTCTTTACATTCACGCCAACACAATATTTTCTGTTTCTTTTTTATAGTGGCCATCTTAATGGGTGTGTGAAGTGGGTATCTCATGGTTTTGATTTGCATTTCCCTAATGATTGGTGATGCTGAGCATCCCTTAATGTGCTTATTAGCCATTTGTATACTTTCTTTAGAGAAATGTTTATACAAGTCCTTTGCCCATTTTTGAATTGGATTGTTTGTTTTTTTGTTGAGTTGTAGAAAGTCTTTATATATTCTGGATATAACCCTTTATCAGATATATGAATTGTAAATATTTCTCTCATTCTGTGGGTTGTCTTCTCACTCTTTTGATAGTCTCTTTCAATGCACTTTTCTTTTAAATTTTGATGGAGTACAAATGATCTATTTTTTTCTTTTGGTGCCTGTTCTTTTGGTGTCATATCTAAGAACTCATTGTCAAATCCAATGTAATATAGCTTTTGTTTTCTGTTTTCTTCTAAGAGTTTTATAGTTTTCACCCTAACATTAGGTCTTTGATTGATTTTGATTAAATTTTCTATATGGTGTAAGTAAGGGTTCAACTGCATTCTTTTGTATGTGGATATCCAATTTTTCCTAAATTATTTGTTGAAAAGACTATCTTTTTTCAATTGAGTCATCTTGGCATCCTCTTTTCTTCTTTTTTTGGCTTAAACAATAGAACACTTATTTTTTCAAAGTTCTGAAGGCTGGAAGCCCAAGATTAAGGTGTGGGCAGGTTTGGTTTCTCCTGAGGCCTCTCTCCTTGGCTTGTAGATTGTTGTACTCATCCTGTCTCTTCACCTGGTTGTTTTTTTGTTAGCATGTGTCCCTGGTATTTCTTCCTCTTATACTGACACCATTAATATCAAATTAGGACCCTGACTTACAGGTTTCATTTGAACTCAACCACCTCTTTAAAGACCTTATCTTTAAATATGGTTGCATTTTGAGGTACAAAGGATTGAAACTTCAACTTGAATTTTAGGAGGACAGAATTCACACCATAATTCCCATACCAGCTGGTGGAACTCCCATGCCTCTAGCTTCTGGAACCCAAATTCCTGAGGTTATTTCTCACTCCTTTTATTTGTCACCTACAACATCCAAAAACCTGCTTGTTCTTCCTTAAAAAATGGACTCATAATCCAAGTACTTCTTCCACCTCCAAGGCCATCACTTTGGTCCATCAGCACTCACCTAGACTACTATGGTAGCCTCTTCCTAGATTCTTCCTCCTACTTCAACCTCATAGTCCATTCTTTCTGCAGTCAGATGAAACCTGGTGCATCTGGCTATGACCACCTCTCTTCTCTCATCCAAACCTCTCATTACCTCCATGATAGTTGCCCAATGTCTCAGGCGCCTATTACAGTATTGATTCTGGCCCTAATATCTTTGTTCCAACCTGAAAGAAAGGAGACCTGTGGTTTCCTGGAGCACTCCCAGCTCAGCTTTACCTTTAACAATTTGCCCGTCCTGTTACTGGTTCCTGGGATAAATGTCCACACCTTTTACCACTAGTTTCCAGAAATGGGACACCTTCCATATAATCTTTGTCTTGGACTCAAGACCCTGAATTGGGGTTTTCTCCAGAGTTCCCAGATGCAAGTGCAGGTGAAGAGTTTCAGGACGCCATAATCCCAGGGACCATATGAGAGGGGCTGGGACCAGGGAGGGTTTGGGACACCTTCCACTTCCCTGTGTGTGGACTGCGTAAGTCAGGGGTCCCCAAACTTTTTACACAGGGGGCCAGTTCACTGTCCCTCAGACCGTTGGAGGGCCGGACTATAAAAAAAAACTATGAACAAATCCCTATGCACACTGCACATATCTTATTTTAAAGTAAAAAAACAAAACGGGAACAAATACAATATTTAAAATAAAGAACAAGTAAATTTAAATCAACAAACTGACCAGTATTTCAATGGGAACTATGGGCCTGCTTTTGGCTAATAAGATGGTCAATGTCCGGTTCCATATTTGTCACTGCTAGCCGTAACAAGTGATATGATGCGCTTCTGGAGCCGTGACGCGTGCGTCCCGCGTCACTGGAAGTAGTACTGTACGTGAGTGATGCCGCCATATACAGGACTCCAGGAGCACAGGATGCGGATGACCACTAATGAAAGAGGTGCCCCTTCCAGAAGTGTGGCAGGGGCCGGATAAATGGCCTCAGGGGGCCGCATGCGGCCCGCGGGCCGTAGTTTGGGGATCCCTGCCGTAAGTGCTTCCTCAGCTATCAGAACCCATGAGAAAAGGCAGGTGACCATGGCCAGCTCCATGGGCTCAGGCCTCTCTTGTACCCTGTCCAACCTTGGAGCCATGTGACCTTAGGTTCACAGACTAACTTCTGTACTTCAGTCCTCAGTCATGCCACTTAGCAGCTTGATGATTTCTCCATCAACCTCCTTGTGCCTCAATGTCCCTATTACCCCATTCTAATCAGTTCTATTTTTTGAGCAGCCTTTGAAAAACTCTTAATATTCTAACTCAGACTGTATCGCTTCTGTTCATGACCCACCAGAATCCTCAGAATGAACCCTTCAGCCTGCCATTCTAGGTGTGACTGCATTCACACCTTCTGTTCCCCGAAGACCTAAGAAGAAATTCAGATATCCTGAGTCTTCTCAGGTCAATCCCACTTTCAAACCGTTACACATGGTAGTTAGCTCCTCTTCCTGGAACACTGTCCCATACTCCATTATACTGGTGGTCAGAAATAAGGACCACACTTAGGAGTCCCTCACTGGCCCGGATGGACACAGGGGCCTGGGTTGCAGTGACATGAGCAGGTGCCCCTCAATCAGGCATTAGATTTAGGTGGGGATGAAGGTAGGTGAAGACTTGGAGAGAGAGACAGCATTTACCTGGATTGGGTCTGTCAGTGCGGCTGCTGCCGCTGTCTGATAGGGACCATCCAATTGTTCCCATCCTGGTCCTGGTGTGGGTCAGCATGGGCAGAATTGCGCTTCAGACTTGCCTTTGTGTGTGGACAAGGACTCCAGTTATACCTTACCATCCCATCACCTCAAGCCCTGCCCAGCAACTTGGAGCCTCTGATTGGGTCTTTTTTTTTTAATCTTTGAATGTTTATAGAATTTGTATGAATGTTTCTTTTTTTCATTGCATTCTTGATTTTGGTAACTTTTGCATTCTTTATTCTTAATTAGTGTTATTGTTTATTATCTTTTCAAAGAACTTTGTTGATTTTCTTTTGTGTCCATTTGTTTTCTAGTTTATTAATTCATTTATTATTTTTATTTTCCTTCCATTTTTAGATTAAATGTGCTGTTTTTGTATTAACTTGAGATGTATATTTAAATAATTGATTTTCAGCCCTTTTCTTTGGCTAGTACATGCATTTAACACTGCTCGTCTTCCTTTAAGCATACTTGTAGCCACATTCCGCAGGTTGATGTCATCTTTTCATTACATTATAGTTAAACATGTTTTCTAATTTTTACTGTGATTTATTCTTTGACTCGGTGGATTTTTAAAAATAATAACTTATTTTTAAAGATGAATTGCTTAATTTTAAAACGTTTGGGAATTTTACCATGGTCAGTATTTGAAATTTGTTGAGAATTTATTTACGGAGAGCATAAGGCCAATTTTGTAGAGGTTTCATGTGTACTTGGAATGAATGACTAAATAGCCTTTTATTGTTGGGTGGAGTATTCTACGTATGTCAAATAAATCAAGTTTGTTAATTTTGTTATTCATATCTCCTGTATCTTTACTGATTTATTTTTTATTGTTATTTTCTCCTATCATATGCTGAAAGAAGTTTGCTAAAATCTTCTATCATTATATATTCTTCCTTCAGTTCTTCAATTTCTGAAGGTATGTTATTTAGAATTATTATATATATTTTCCTGATGGATATATATGTTTTAATATTATGAATGTCTTTTATCTTTAATAATGTTTTTACCTTAAAGTTTACTTTGATTGATAACAATGTGGTTATAGTACTTTTTTATTGGCATTTGCATGGTTTATCTCTTTCCATGTTTTACTTTCAATCTCTCTGTGACTAAGGGTTTTCAATGATGTCCTCATAGTTGGGTGTGTATCTGGTAAGCTACACAGTTGTTTTGGTTTTGTAGTTGCTCTTGTGATTGTTATACAGACTGACAGTATTAGATGTTTTCTTGGAGCTTTTATTCTTTTTATATTTAATGTAATTACTGAGATTATTTGATTTGTATCTTTTTTTTTTTTGTGGCAGAGACAGAGAGTGTCAGAGAGAGGGACAGATAGGGACAGACAGACAGGAAGGGAGAAACATCAATTCTTTGTTGCTGTTCCTTAGATGTTCATTGATTGATTTCTCATATGTGCCTTGACCGTGGGGCTACAGCAGACCGAGTGACCCCTTGCTCAAGCCAGTGACCTTGGGCTCAAGCTGGTGAGCCTTGCTCAAACCAGATGAACCCGTGCTCAAGCTGGTGACCTCGGGGTCTCCAACCTGGTTCCTTCACATCCCAGTCTGATGCTCTATCCTCTGCACCACCGCCTGGTCAGGCTGATTTGTATCTCTTAATGTTTGCTTTTTTTATATTCACTTGTTTTATTGTTCTTTTTCTCTCCTTTTGTGGCCTTATTTTCATTTATCATGTTTTTCATTATTTTACTTATGCTTTAATTAGCTTGTTATATATTCTTTTACCATTCCTTTTGTTATTAGAGATTACTGTATCATTCCTTAACTTATTTGCATTTAGTGTAATTTATACTCTTACTATTTCCTATTCAATAATACTTCTTAATAATTTGACTCATCTCTTTTGTTCTTGTTGGTATGCATTTTACTTCTACATACATTTCTAATCCTAAAAAATATTTTTATTGCTGCTTGATGCAATAAATGTTAATGTGTCCCAAATTTACCCTTTCTTTTCTTGCACTTTTATGTTTTTCTCTGATATTATTTTCTTTATATAAGAATTTTCATTAATTTTTTTATTGAGATATAATCAACATAGAACATTTATCAGTTTCAGATGCATAACACAATGAGTTTATGTGTGTATGTTTTGTGAAGTGATTAACATAATCAGCACAATAAGTCTAGTTAACACCCATCACTACGTTGTATTTACCTTATCAGAAGTTTGTAGGCAATGAATTGACTGTCTTTGTTTGCCTAAAATTGCCTTTATCTTCATTTTTAAAAGATATTTTGTCAGTGGCATTTATTTTCTTTCAGCACTTTAAAAACACCACTTCTTTGTATTATAGTCTCATTGCTGCTCCTCTGAAAGTAATGTGCTTGTTTTCTCTGGCTGCTTTTAGTACTTTTGTCTTTGTTTCTATTATGATCAGTTTTATGTTGATATACCAAGGTGTGGATTTCTTTATGTTTATCCTACTTAGATCCTAGAGCATTTCAGGTTTTACCTGGATGCTTTGTGAGTTTTGAAATATCTAGGATATTATCTCTTTATCTATTGCTTTTGCCCATTTTGTGTCTTTGCCCTTTTGGTGATAATTTCCATCTTGTTATTTTCTTGACTACAAATCACAGTTATTTCCATTATTTGTATATGACCAGAAACATTTCAGTGTCTGGTTTACCTATATATCTGTTTCTACTGCTTATTTATTCTATGGTCTTGTTTCTTTGCATGACTGGAAATTATTAATTAAAGGCCAGACACTTTGTATATAAATTGTAATAAATTTTGAAGGAAATAATCTTTCTCTAGGAAGGAGTCACACCATTTTCTGGCAGGCAGTGGAGGACTGAGCTGTGTGTCTGAGACTTGTCTGTGTTGATTTGTTTCTCATCCATGTGCTCTGCATTTCTGGAGATGTCAACTAAGAGATGGAGTATTTACTAAGCGGTCCCTTCCTGTTTGCTCTTCAATGCCGATTTTTCTTTCTTTCTTTAATCTTTGGTACAGTGAGACTGTTGCCTCTTTCCCCGTGTAGTTTAAGAATTTGGCAAGTGCCTCAAACATAATTATCAAATGTTGGACTCACTTTTCTGTACCTCCATTCTCTCAGGGTGCTTATCAAGTCAAGTCCTAGCTGCCTGAGTATTATACTCCCCTACTATTTTATTTTATTTTTAAATTTGTCTCCCCCTACCCCCCCATTTTTTTTTTTGAGAGAGAGAGAGAGAGAGAGAGAGAGAGAAAGAGATGAGAAGCATCAACTCATAGTTGTGTCACTTTAGTTATTCAGTGATTGCTTTTTATATGATATGTGCCTTGACCCGGAGGCTCAAGCTAAGCCAGTGACCCCTTGCTTAAGCCAGCGACCTTGGGATTTAAGCCAGTGATCTTGGGCTCAAGCCAGCGACATTGGGCTTCAAGCCAGAGACCTTGGGCTCAAGCCAGCGACTCTGGGCTCAAGCCAGCAACCTTGGGCTTCAAGCCAGCGACCTTGGGCTCAAACCAGTGACCTTGGGCTTCAAGCCAGTGACCTTTGGGCTCAAGCCAGCAACCTTGGGATCATGTTGATGATCCCATACTCAAGCTGGTGACCCAATCAATGCTCAAGTTGGTGAGCCTTCACTCAAGTTGGATGAGTCTGCACTCAAGCCAGTGGACTCAGGGTTTTGAACCTGGGTCCTCAGTCTCAGGTTGATGCTCTATCTATGGTGTCACTACCAGTCAGGCCCAGATTTTTATAAAGGAACCTAATGTGATGGTGTTTGGAGATGGGGTCTGTGGAAGGCAAGGGGCCTTAAGTCATGAGGGAAAAGTCCTCATAAATGAGATTAGTGTCCTTATAAAGAAATCTCAGAGAGGTCTCTATGTGAAGTTACAGTGAAAAGACAGCAGTCAATGAGAAAGCAAGATCCCACTGGACCCTGAATCTACTAGTGCCATGATCTTGGACTTCCCAGCCTCCAGAACTGTAAGAAATAAATGTTAATTGTTTATAAGCCATCTGTCTATTGTAGACTGTCACAGCAGCCCTATGATCTAAGACAGGGACATGGGGGAACTTAATTTTTTTTTTAGTTGGAAAAGAATATATATATTTTTGTTTTTAAATTAAATTTATAGGGTGATATTGGTTAATAAAAATCTATAGGTTTCGGCCCTGGCCGGTTGGCTCAGCGGTAGAGCGTCGGCCTAGCGTGCGGAGGACCCGGGTTCGATTCCCGGCCAGGGCACACAGGAGAAGCGCCCATTTGCTTCTCCACCCCTCCGCCACGCTTTCCTCTCTGTCTCTCTCTTCCCCTCCCGCAGCCAAGGCTCCATTGGGGCAGGGATGGCCCGGGCGCTGGGGATGGCTCTGTGGCCTCTGCCTCAGGCGCTGGAGTGGCTCTGGTCGCAACATGGCGACGCCCAGGATGGGCAGAGCATCGCCCCCTGGTGGGCAGAGCGTCGCCCCTGGTGGGCGTGCCGGGTGGATCCCGGTCGGGCGCATGCGGGAGTCTGTCTGACTGTCTCTCCCTGTTTCCAGCTTCAGAAAAATGAAAAAAAAAAAAAATAAATAAAAATCTATAGGTTTCAAATGTACAAGCGTACTACCCCAAATCGAATCTTCTTTCGTCACCATATAAAATTAGGGGATATTTTATCGCTTCATATTCATTTTTGAAATATTCCTTAATTTTTGTGAGCAGTATCTTTGACCCCCTTTACCCTTTACTATAACTCTAAGCCCCCTTCCCTCTGGTAACCACCATACTGTTGTCTGAGTCTAGGAGTTTTTGTTTATTTGTTTTTCTTGTTTGTTCATTTGTTGCTTTCAGTTTTATATCCCACATGTGAGCGAAACCATATGGTTGTTGACTTTCTCAGTCTGACAATATATAATTGACATGTACCATTATATTAGTTTCAGGTGAATGACGTAGTGATTTGAGATATATGTCTATATTATGAAATGATCACCACAATAAGTCTAGTTAAGATCCATTACTACATATAGTTACAATTTTTTTTCTTGTGGTGAGAACTTTTAAGATCCATTCTTTTAGCAACTTTCAAATATGCAATACAGTATTATTCACTATAGCAGTGGTTCTCAACCTTTCTAATGCCGTGATCCCGCAATACAGTTCCTCATGTTGTGGTGACCCCAAACCAAAAAATAATTTTGGTGGCTACTTCATAACTGTAATTTTGCTACAGTTATGATTCGGAATGTAAATACCTGATATGCATTATGTATTTTCCGATGGCTTTAGGCGACCCCGCTGGGGTCGTGACCCACAGGTTGAGAACCGCTGTACTATAGTCACCATGCTGTCCATTACACCTCTGTGACTTATTTATTTTATAACTGCAAGTTTGTACCTTTTATATACATCCCTTAATTTTAATTGTTGTCTCCCTAATCCTGTGGGACTTTCAAAAGGTCTGTTGATGCCTTGCTTCTTAGCAGCTGTCCTTTATTTAGTTTTTCACAACCCCCCCACCTCTCCACCAAGAAGCCACAAATGTCATGAGGAAAAAAGTTGCATGCAAAATGTTGGGATTATTAAAAAAAGCTTCTCTTCATTCTAGAATCTTGGTTCCTCATGTCCTGGCTGCTCAAACAGCTCTTTCATGACCTTAAACAGTTACAGTAGTTGTTTCTTTGTATTGTATTCAGCTTTTCTAGTTGTTTTCTGTGGGAGAATTAGTCAGTTAATATCTACTTTGTCACAGCCAAAAGTTAAATTACCAGAAGTGATCATTTAATATCAAATAATGTGGACTTCTGTATTAGTCATGGTTCTCTAGAGGAACAGAGCATATATATATATAATGCAATGGGAATTGGTTTATACCAACCATTATGGAGTTTAGATATGCCATAATCTGTCACCTGCAAGGTTGAGAACCAGGAAAGCTGGTGGTGCAATTCCGTCTGAGTCTAAAGGCCTGAGAATCAGGGTAGCTGATGGCTGGAGTCCCAGTCTCACGAGGAGGGAGGAATGGAGAGGGTGAAAAGGGAGATGCTTATATAGGTCCCAGAGTCTGAATATCTCCAAAACAGAAGCTCTGGTATCGTAAAGTAGGTGAAGGGGGATGTCCCATGTTCGGCTCAAGAACAGAGAGGGAGAATTTGCCCTTCCTCTGCTTGGGTCCTCAATGGATTAGATAAATGCTTACCCACACAAGCAAGGGCAGATATCCATACTTAATCTATCAATTCAAATGTTAATCTCTTCCTGAAACAACCTTATAAAATCATAAACACACCCAGAAACAATGTTCTACAAGCTCCCAGGGCATCCCTTAGCCCAGTCAAGCTGACACATAAAATTAAACATTATAACTTTTTAAGACTTTTAATATGCATTATCAAATCGCTATCCAGAGGGCTGTTCTAATCCTGTTTCTATATGTAATTACCAAGTACAAATTCTTAATACAGTTCTCTGTGTCCACGTAATAACTACTATTCCGGGGTAGGCTGATGAATAGAAGAACTTTGTTCCTTCACCCCAGCTTACTCATAACACAGTGCCTTACTTAGAGCATTGTAGCAGAAGGAGAACAGCATAGTTTTATTACTTTTTAGTTGTGCAAACCTTGAGTGGATTAATTAGATTTTTGAGTTTTAATTTTCTTATTTTAAGATAGCATAAATCTCCCAGTGTTGCTTAAATGATTAACTGAACTAAAGTGTGTAAAGCTTCAGGCACATGACATGTGTTCATTAAAAAGGAAGTATTCTTTTTTTTTTTTAAATAATTTTATTTTTTTAATGGGGTGACATCAATAAATCAGGATACATATATTCAAAGATAACATGTCCAGGTTATCTTGTCGTTCACTTATGTTGCATACCCATCACCCAAAGTCAGATTGTCCTCTGTCACCTTCTATCTAGTTTTCTTTGTGCCCCTCCACCTCCCCCTTTCCCTCTCCCTCTCCCCCCTCCCCGTGTAACCACCACACTCTTATCAATGTCTCTTAGTCTCACTTTTATGTCCCACCTACGTATGGAATAATGCAGTTCAAAAAGGAAGTATTCTTATAAGCAGGGTGACATAAATACTTTTGTTGAGTGAGTGAATGAATGAACATGAAAATAAGTTCATAATTTAAGGAGAATGATGCTGCGTACATCTTGTTTCGATGAGCAGGAGACAACATAAGGAGAGTGGATATCTGCAGGCCGCAAACCAAACTCACAGTGGAGCATGTGCAGTGTCAATGATATTTCACAAATTACCAAAAGGACAAAAGATAATTGTCAGGAAGTAGGGGAGCAACTCCTGGTTGTGCTGTGGGCCTCTTTGAATCATGGGGGACTTCGGAATCACTTGCGCTTTCTATTACTTTTGCCTTCCAGTGACTGCTGAGAAAAGGGATCGTTTTCCCTGTAACCTCAAACACATGTCAGTTTGGCTTGCCACAAAGCAAAGTCAATGATGATAAATTCATTGGTAAGAACCTTCCTTCACATGATTGCAAAATCACAGAAATCCAGAATCATAGAAACCTGTGAATCCTAGATCTGAGAGACCTCAGAGGTCAATGGTCCCATTTTCCATCCTCATCGGAGCCACTGCAGCAGAATTCCTGACAGTTGGTCTTCACAGCTGCCTGTTTGCTTGGCACACCATGATTACTCTGCCTCATGGGGAAACTTGTTCCATGATGGCCCGCCAGGTACAAAGTTCTTCCCAGGAAGTGAGCTGAAATTGGCTTTTTGATAATTTCCTTCACCCTGGCCAGATAGCTCAGTTGGTTAGAACATCATCCTGAAGCCTACAGGTTGCTGGTTCAATCCCTGGTCAGGGCATATACAGGAACAGATTGATGTTCCCGTGTCTCTCTCTCCGTCCTTTCTTCTCTCACTTAAAATCAATAAATAAAAGTAAATTAAAAAAAATGTCCTGCTATTAATCTGATGTTGGTTGGCTTTTTAAAGTCCTATGGCATATTCCTATTTTTCCCCCCTAAGATGTCTTTTTCAATTATTTAAAGGTAGCCCTCCATGGGAAAAGCACCATATGAGAAATCAGAAGACTTGAATTGTAATCCAAGCTCTATTACTAGCAATGTGATAGTGAATAATACTAATTTTATGGAATAAGAGCCTGAGGCTTTAAAGTTAGGCACATTGCTCAAGGTCACACAAGTGCTATGTGGTGGACTTGGACTGTGGGTCCAGGTATGCTGATGCTGAAGTTCAAGCTCATATAGAGAGCATTCGTGTGTTACTGTTTGTTTGTGAACCTGTGGTCAATTAAACTTCAGTTTCTTTTCTACCACAAAAAGATAGTTGTCATATTTCTTCCATTTGAAACTTATGTGATTCTATTATCTATCTATCTATCTATCTATCTATCTATCTATCTATCTATCTATCTATCTATCTATCTATCTATCATCATCTATCTATCATCTGTCTATCATCAATCTGTCTACCTGTCATCATTTGTCATCTACTCATCAATTCACTTTTTACTTAAAATATAAGTATAGTTTTCTCTGTTAAATCTAAAGTGGAAGGTTGACCCATTTCAGTATGTCAAAATAATTATTGGTTTTTATCATATGTCATCTCCCATTGGACTTTGAATTATCCACAAATCTGACAGTTGCTAAATTTTCTAATGGAATTATATCAAGCAGGGCTATATGACAGATTCATGAGTAACTTCAACTATCTGGGAACATATTCAATGATCCTATTATCTTTAATTTTTTTTATATTTAAAAATTTTTTAATATTAATTTAAAAAAAAAATTAAGTGAGAGGCAAGGAGGTAGAGACAGACTCCTGCATGTGCCCTTGACCAGGATCCACCGGGCAAGCCCCTACCAGGCGATGCTCTGCCCATCTGGGCTGCAACTCTGTTGTTTGGCAACCAATCTATTTTAATGCCTGAGGCCAGGCAATAGAGCCATCCTCAGCACCTGGAGCTGAGTTTGCTTGAACCATTCGAGCCATGATTGTGGAAGGGGAAGAGAGAGAGAGAAAGATGGGGGGAAGGGTGGAGAAGGAGATGTTCACTTCTCCTGTGTGCCCTGACCAGGAATCAGGAATCGAACCTGGGACTTCCAGGCACAGGGCCGATCTACCACTGAGCCAACTGGCCAAGGCCACAATCCTGTTATCTTAATCACATATTTTCAATTTGATCACAATGACATCCCACCAGACTTAACCTAATTTCCTGGTGGTTATGTTTGATGGTTCAGCATCACGACCTTAGTGAATCCATGTTGGCACCATGTAATCATAGCATTCTTTTTTAAGTGGTTCATAAACCATCTAATTAGTAATTTTAATCTAGAATTTTGCCAATGTTCAAAATCAAGAATTTGTTTTAACCAAACTGGAATTCCCAGAATCTAGGCTTTTTTGAATTTCACAATCAAAAACTATTTTCCAGGCTTCTGGTACCTTTTTGTTCTTCATGTCTCCCCCCTCCCCCCCCCCCCAAAAAAAAAAAGATTGCTGATGGGGATTGAAAATTACATCTCTGAATCTTTCAATATTTTGGTTGTGATCTGTCTGGGAAGGTGTGATCTCATTTGAAGTGTGATATAGAGGGAAAAGAAGTAGCTCTAAACTGAAATCCTTGTCTATTCCATCACTTGCTGGTTGTGTGAGTAAATCATTTAGTCTGTGTAGCCTCTGTTACCTCATCTGTAAATGGGGATAAAACTTCAGAGGGGCTTAAAAGAGTTACACGAGTTGGGGAAGTGTGTAGAGTACTGTAAGTTTTAAAAATCTGAATTTTCCTTAATACCATATCTATATTAGATGTCAATTTATTTTTTACATTTTACAATGTCCTTTAGAATTTGGAGACAATTCTTTTTTGCTGGAAAAGACGAAAAGAAACAAGAACTCTTTGGGGATGCAAGACCATAGCACTGGACTGGGGATGACAACAAGATGTCCTTTTTCAGGAAGATGTTTCATCAGCTCGTTGTGTGACCTTGAACAAATCATGCAATCACTCTGGGTTTTATTTTCATCTGTAAAATGAGGAGGAAGGACAGGGTGGTTTTTCAGTTCTAGTTCTTAGCTTTAAATGCCATAAATCTAATTTTGCCTTTTGCTATGTCCTTGAACTATAGAACCATCTTCCTGTAGTGGGATCTATCTTTTCAGCCAGTTATTGACCCATTTTGTGAATAAATCTCAGAAATTAAAAAATCCTGAGCAGACCCCTTGCCACACAAAAAACTTGTAGGCTGAACCTCTGTCATCAGTGGGTTGACATGGTTATTAGCCCAAATGAGCCAAAATTAAGATGACAGACCTGCTGTCCTCTATTCTATTTATTATTTACTGATGTGGATTATCCCGGATTTGATTTTTATTATTAGTCTCATGATTGAGAATTGATAGCATAATAATACTATGTCAACATATAGAGATGTAATGGAATTAATGGAAATAATTATGTAGCACTCTCCCAACTAAAGTGTATTTTGATAAATGAGAATAGATTTCCAGATGTAATTACCCTTTGCCCTAGAATGCTGAAAGAAACCTTTGGATCTATACAGGAAGTAACTATTCATCAGTTGTGATTAATTTGGGGAAAAAATCACATTCTTTATCTCTGAAATATTAATAATAAGAATTTTGTTTTTATTGCATTTATTCTCTACCCTGGGGACATTAACCAAAATCTATAGAAAAGTGTTTTCTGATCTCAAGGTAATGAAATACATTGAGATGTTTGCTCCTCTTTTCAGGGCAGATTTTTTTTTTTTTTTTTTTTTTTTTATTTAAATAAATTTTTATTAATGGTAATGGGATGACATTAATAAATCAGGGTACATATATTCAAAGAAAACATGTCCAGGTTATCTTGTCATTAAACTATGTTGCATACCCCTCGCCCAAAGTTCAGATTGTCCTTCGCCACCCTCCATCTAGTTCTCTGTGCCCCTCCCCCTCCCCCCAACCCTCCCCCTGTCCCCCCTCCCCCCACCCCTGGTAACCACCACACTCTTGTCCATGTCTCTTAGTCTCATTTTTATGTTCCACCAATGTATGGAATCATGTAGTTCTTGTTTTTTTCTGATTTACTTATTTCACTCCTTATAATGTTATCAAGATCCCACCATTTTGCTGTAAATGATCTGATGTCATCGTTTCTTATGGCTGAGTAGTATTCCATAGTGTATATGTGCCACATCTTCTTTATCCAGTCTTCTATTGAAGGGCTTTTTGGTTGTTTCCATGTCTTGGCCACTGTGAACAGTGCTGCAATGAACATGGGGCTACATGTGTCTTCACGTATCAATGTTTCTGAGGTTTTGGGGTATATACCCAGTAGAGGGATTGCTGGGTCATAAGGTAATTCTATTTGCAGTTTTTTGAGGAACCACCATACTTTCCTCCATAATGGTTGTACTACTTTACAGTCCCACCAACAGTGAATGAGGGTTCCTTTTTCTTTCAGGGCAGATTTTACCAGATAAATTTATTAACTCATTTGCATTTTGTACATACACATTAATTATTGAAGAAATATTTTACATACTTATTGCATGCTATGACACATGTAAGCTCAGAAAAGAATAAAGGGAGGTGGTGATCTTGCTTTTAGAGAGGTCTTAATCGGTTAGGGGAGAGCTGCCAAGATTAACAGTAGAGAGTGCAGTAACAGCCATTAGACAGTGGGTTCTGGATCGTGGAGCCTTTTCAGTAGCTTTGCTCTTCTGTTAGTCTCTCTCTCTGCGTTTTATTTATCTATTTATTTATTTATTTATCTATCTATCTATCTATCTATTTATTTATTTATTTTTCTGAAGCTGGAAACGGGGAGAGACAGACAGACTCCCGCATGTGCCCGACCAGGATCCACCCGGCACGCCCACCAGGGGGCGATGCTCTGCCCATCCTGGGCGTCGCTATGTCGCGACCAGAGCCACTCTAGCACCTGAGGCAGAGGCCACAGAGCCATCCCCAGCACCTGGGCCATCTTTGCTCCAATGGAGCCTTAGCTGTGGGAGGGGAAGAGAGAGACAGAGAGGAAGGAGAGGGGGAGGGGTGGAGAAGCAGATGGGCGCCTCTCCTGTGTGCCCTGGCTGGGAATCGAACCTGGGACTTCTGCACGCCAGGCCGACGCTCTACCACTGAGTCAACCGGCCAGGGCTCTCTCTGCATTTTAACCTCTTGGTTTTATCATCCAAATATGTTGTATCTTATGTTTTGAAAATAAACAACAAACCTTTACTAACTCATCATGTCTCTTCAGGATTTACCTACTTTTCCATTCCCCACAAAAGAGCTGTCTACCTAGGCTTCCTTCACTTTACTCCCATTCATTCTTCTCCTGGTTCTGGTCCAACTTCCCCTCCTCCATCCCACCAAAACTACTCTTGATAAGCTCACTAATGACTTCCAAGTTGCTAAATCCAATGGATTCTTAAAATTTTTAAATCTTACTTGACCTCTGGATTTGAACCAGTTAGTGTTTCCTCTTTAAATGCTCTTTCCCTTTGAAAACACACTCTCTGCTTTCCCTTGTATCTATGGCTATTTGGTTCTGCTTCACAACCATCTACTCTGCTATTAAAGTCAGAACTCCTCCCTTTTGTTCATTCCTTATATCAAAGCCTTTATATCAATGCAAAAAAAAAAAAGTCATTTCTACTTCTGGCCATGATGGAATATCACCCTCTATCTTGCAAACTGAAAAACTGGGCAAAATATATGAAATGATTTTCAGAGGATTGGAGAACTGGTTGATTGGATGACAGATGGTGCAGGACAATGATCCCTGAGGAAAGGGAAATGAAGAACGTGAGTCTTACTAGTGACAGCCTAAGCTCTTCTCAGGCATGTTAATATCTGGCTTTTTGCGTGCTGGTCTGTTGTCTGTCTCCCTCCACTAGAATATGAAATCCAGGAAAGGTGAGGACTTGGTTCGTTGTTGAGCTTGTAACCCAGTTGTAATGAGTGCCTGGCCCATTATAAGCACTCAATAAATTTCCTAGATGAGATTAAAAAATGAGTAACTCTTTGATAACTTCTGTTCCCTTGTTAGCTAAGTCTTTTCTATTGTACCTCTTAATTACATCTCAAATCCATCCACTTCTCTCCAGCTTTTGCTATTGCCCTGATCCCCAATACCATCATGTCTTCCCTGGACCAATACTGTACCTTCCTAGGTGGTCTTCTTACTTTGACTCTTGCCTTCCACCAATCACATCCCCCAAGTTTCTTATTTAAAATATAGATGTCATTTGACCTGTCTGATAGCTCAGTTGGTTAGAGCATCATCCTGAAGCACAGAGGTTGCTGATTTGATCCCTGGTCAGGGCATATACAGGAACAGATTGATGTTCCTATCTCTCTCTCTCTCTCTCTCTCTCTCTCTTTTCTTTCACTAAAATCAATCAATAAGATTTTTTTAAAAATGTAGATATGGTCCTGGCCAGTTGGCTCAGCAGTAGAGTGTCAGTCTGATGTGTGGAAGTCCTGGGTTTGATTCCTGGTCAGGACACACAGAAGAGACGACCATCTGTTTCTCCACCTCTCCCCCTCTTCTCTCTCTCTCTCTCTCTCTCTCTCTCTCTCTCTCTCTTTCTCTCTTTCTCCCTCCTTCCTGCAGCCATGGCTCAATTGGTTCTAGTGCATCTCCCCAGGCACTGGAGATGGCTCCATGGAGCCTCCACCTCAGGCTTTAAAAATAGCTTGGTTGTAAACATGGCCCCAGACAGGGGTTATCAGGTGGATCCTAATCAGGGCACATGTGGGAACCTGTCTCTCCCCTCCTCTCACTTGAAAAAATAAATAAATAAAAATGTAGATGTCATTCTGTCACTCTATATTAAAACATCAGTGGTTTGTGCATTTTGAATAATCCAAACTCTTTATAGGGGGTGGTCAGCTACAACCTGTCTCCTCAGCCTCCTCTTCAAACCTCTAGTTTCCTACTCAGCAGCCCTTTGGATCCATGATACACAACCAAAAAACCAACGAGCTACTGATGACTACTGATGTCCTTTCAACTCTTGGGTGCTGCAATATTATGTTTAGACCTATTTGCCACAATATAATTACCCATTAAACTATAATTGGTAAAAATTACATGTAAGTTAAATAATTCTAAGCATAGTGGCAAGTACAAATAGACAAGAGGGTCTCTCATTGATAATTAGAAAGATGGGGGTTGGGCTGTAAGACTCTATATGTGTCACTCTGGTACTCTCAAGGGGAGGAGCATCTCATTCTTGATACTGGTCTTGGTTTTTCATGCATAGCAAATCGTGGAAGGCAGTTTCTCAGTCTACTAGAATTTTCTAGCAATATCATTTGACAGCATACAAACAATTTTGTTTGACACTGTGTCGACAAAACAATGCTTTGCTTTGTTATTTGGCTTCTAGGATGGACTGAATTCTTCCAAACACTGTGTCCAGTTCGAATGCATGTCCTTATTTTACAGAGCAATTTTAAGTTTTATCTTCCTCTGTAATTTAATATATTGTTCTCCCACTTCATGAATCACCCTCTTGTGGATTTAATTAGTGTGAACCAGTCTGCCCACAACTGTACAGAGTGAACAGACCAAATGCATTTTGTGGTCCAGCAAAGTTGGGGACTTGAGCATGAGCATCTCACCAAAGTATAGGCCTCCTTTGATGAAGAAGTGATGTCATGGCAGAATAGGCTCAAAGAGAACAGGCTCAGGAAAATGAGAAGAAAGCATCAGTTCCAGGCTATAGTCTCAGAGATGGAGTGGAGAGGAGAAGAAAGTAACTATAATAATAGCTAATATAATTGATACGATCTATTTAGGGTATACTGAGAGACAAATATGATCATGTTTCTTCATTTTTTTTCTAATTAATACCTTCTCTACTCTCCACATGCCCAAATAAGCAGGGAATCAGTCTCCCTTAGCTCCTCTTTTCCCCTTATATGGCCAGTACTCTGTAGGGTTTTGTCTGTACCTCTCTCCTTATGTTGTGCTCAGAACCCAGGTGCCCCTAGAGGCTGGAGGAACCCCACGCTGAGTTCCAAGAACACTTCACTTTTGCTGGTTTTGTTCCAAAAGACGTATTGTGTCTGGGCGTCGGTTTGGGGTCACTGCTGAAGGCACACAGATGTTCTCTGAAGGGTAAAGGAGTTTGATTCCGGTTAGACCTGCCTCTCGCCGGGTGGAGCAGTGCTCTCCACAACCCCCACCAACATGCAAACTCCTGCCCCCCAACTGGCCTGCTCCCAGCATTCTCCTTTTAAAACCCATTCTCTCTACTGCCAATTTCCTGGGGGCTAGTAGCCTTGGGAGGGTTGACCTGGGACAAGCTCCAACATCCACCGCCGTGTGGGTCCTGAGTGTCCCCTACCCTGAGGTCATGAACTTGCTCTTTTCCAGAACCAAGAAGAGCCTGCCCAGGAGACGGGTTCTTACTTCCACTTTTAGAGCCGCAGGAAGCACATTTCTGGCAGATTTCTAATACATTTTGTCCCTAATTTCACCCTCAGGGGTTCAGAAATGTTGAGATCTAGTCTTATAACACCCCACTACACACTCAAAATCTTTATTTTAATAATTGAAAAATATCTTGTGTTCCTTGGGGATTGTGTATGTTAGCATGTGTTTTAAAAATCTTATTACATAAGAAGCTAAAGTGCTGACTTTAAGTACTAGACGCCCTACAAACTGACTACATATGAAAAAAGGGTGCTGTGTGTGTGTGTGTGTGAGAGAGAGAGAGAGAGAGAGAGAGAGAATGCCTACACTCCTGCAGGAGCTCAGGCAGGGAGAGGCAGCTGCAGGAATTTATGCGGGCTCAGGTACTGAGTGGGAATGAGGGAGAAAGGGTTTGTGGATACGCAGAAATTCCATCCACAGAGACAGAAACTCAAGAAGAGAATCCCTATGGGGAGAGATGAGAGTCCATATGATGAAGTAACTAAGAATGGGGATTCTGGAGCCAGACTAAAAAGCGGAGCTCAGCCCTGCTAATTAAACTGTGTGACCTCCATTTACTCATGTGTTAAAGGGAGGCGACGATGATGATGGTGATAGATATTACAGAAAGTAATATACATAAAGTATGAGTAAATGCTGTGAAAATATTAGCTGTTGTTATTATTTTTCCCATGTATGCAAAAGTAATAGAATATTTAAATGTTTTTCTGAAACATTTTGATCTTAGATAACTGGGTGAAGTAATTCTTTCCAAGAGCACAGTTAGAAAACTGTAAGTAGTTGATGTTTAGGCTAAATTCTTGCTGAATGCCACGGAACTCAAGATAGCGTTTTTGGGGCTGAGTAGGTAATGGGGGTGAGGTGGGAAGGGTGCTATGACCAGGATTTGAAGAGGGAGAGAGGGTAAAGGGGATCCTAGGGGTACCACGCAGAGTGAAGAGAGATGTGAAGAGGGGGGAAGAAAGGACCTCCTTGGAGAGAAGAACTCAGGGAAGAGAGACTGAAAGAGCATCAGCACTTCACTACACCAAGAAGGATGCTACACACGTTCCTGCAAGGAATCATAAAAAAAAAAATGACATTATTCTGTAAGGTCTGAGTCACATCTGAGTTTTGCTTTGTTTTATTTTTCAAAGCAGTTTCCCATACACAGAACTTTTAGACTCAATAAATTATGCCCATTAATTCCTTGTCATCATGTGTTCTTTTGTTTCTTTTAAAACACTATATTAACTTAGCATGACCACCCCCCCCCATTTTGCCACACTTAAAAAATATGTAGTGTTTCTGCTTGATTTTTATCTTCTGCTAGTTTATCTGTTATAAGAGTAAGTTTCCTGTTTCATTTGCACATGTTCTTCAAGATTCCCACGTAGAGAAGACCTTTACTGGTAATCTGATAGTCACACATTGATGACAGCTCCTCACAGGTTCGAAGTGATAGTTCCTTCAGAACTCTTGAGTAGCTGCTCTCTGGCTCTGCTGAGTTGTTCTGTTAGCCACGTCTAGAACATTCTGAGCATTTAATATTTCCCATTAGTGTACTTCCAAACTGAATTTGAGAGGCAAAATTTCCCTAAAAGCTCCATTTAGTCTCTTTCCTCCTTTCATCTTCAATCAAATCTTTTGCACCATGATCAAAAGGGGTCCTACACACTTCCAGACAAACTGCCGTCTTCTCTCTCCCCTGTGTGTGAAGCTGCTAGCAGGCCTTACTGCCTTTTTCTGTTCAATCTCTGATTTACACCCATCATTTAAACTATCTCCCTCATTCCTCTCACTTGCTTACTCTTTACATTTCGAGAAAGATATTCCTTCTAAAATAGAGGTTTTTTTGTTTTTTTTTTTGTATTTTTCTGAAGCTAGAAACAGGGAGAGACAGTCAGACAGACTCCCGCATGCGCCAGACCGGGATCCACCCGGCATGCCCACCAGGGGGCGATGCTCTGCCCCTCCGGGGGCGTCGCTCTGCCCCGATCAGAGCCACTCTAGCGCCTGGGGCAGAGGCCAAGGAGCCATCCCCAGCGCCCGGGCCATCTTTGCTCCAATGGAGCCTCGCTGCGGGAGGGGAAGAGAGAGACAGAGAGGAAGGAGAGGGGGAGGGGTGGAGAAGCAGATGGGCGCTTCTCCTGTGTGCCCTGGCCGGGAATCGAACCCGGGACTTCTACATGCCAGGTCGACGCTCTACCACTGAGCCAACTGGCCAGGGCCTTTTGTTTGTTTTTGAAGAGTTAATGGCCAGCTGTATAGATTTTAAAAAGAAACGTATTTTTAAACTTACCATAAATACTTCGGGAGGGGACTTCTATGTAAATTCTTAAGCAATAACCTGGCTTTCTCAGTTAATTTCTCTTTATGTGATCACTTTCAGTGTTTTTTTTTCTTCTTTTTTCTTTCTAATTTACTGCTTGTGGTTTTGTCACAGTTCCCTTTTAAAGTTGGGTAATGGCGTAATGGAGTTTTTTAGTTTTCTGCCAGAAAGTGGAACTAAATTGTGTTGTAACAACTATTATGTAGGGGTTCCTGTGAAACTACTTTCTAAGTATGTTCTTATCTAGCACTCAGAGCCGAGACCATGATGTCTTTTGTTTGTGAATTCTAAAGAGTAATGCTCTGTTTAATCCCCAGACTGCCCCCCCTCTGCCTTATCGAACTGTGTTTCATCAATTTGTGTGATAAAATGAGGTCTACCATTTTTCTGACTGGCTTGATTTTGTGGTTTCACCACTTTTATTTAACATTTCTTTGTTTCACCTCATTGATTTTTAGCTTATGGTAAGACCTCATAGCAACACAGTCTTGATTGAACCATGAACTTTTTCTTCCTAGAAAAATTCTGCTGTACTTTCTTAGCCCTGCAAGAAGTCTCCAAGGTTCCTGTTGATTTTGTGCCTGACATACAATGTTCTCAGGCAACACCCTCCATCCTCTCCCATGTTTGTAACTGGGAAGCTCTTAGTGCATCGTTGACTTCCTTTCAATTAAGGATTTCTATGTAAAGCCCCTTACTTTCAGCTTAAGAACCAAAGCCCCCTTTTCTATTTTGCATGTTTTAAGCATAGAAAGTGCTAGGTATGTTTGTATCACTTTTCCCAAGCCCCTTTCAGTCAGCTGTCTAATTAAGTGGTTTGATGAACTTATTTCCCTTATTACTCAGTGTCAAGCTAAAACTCACATTCATTACTGCTGATCAGATTTACCCCAATAATTAATTTTCCTAATGCTAGATTTGGTTGAGCCTGTCCTGCCTCTGTAAGTTCTAGTTATCTTGAAGATAACATTTTTAGTTAGGTAAATTACCAATGACTCTACCAAGATAGATGATTACCTCACTTTCAAGTAAACATTATCTATATTTAGTATGATGTTTCCATTATTACCAGGGACCCAGGCTCCTGTATTCTGTGCTACCATCCTTGACATGTGGCTTTCACTTTGAAGTCATTTCAAAGTGATTTCTCTCATCTCAGCCACTACACTTTTATTTCAGTGACAAGGAATGAAAAAAGCACGAGAACAAGGCACACTCCCTTCTTTTAAAGACATTTCCTGAATTTACACATACTACTTCCTCTGGTAATCTAGTGACCAAAAATGAGGCAGATGGGTATACCTCAGCTGCAGGAGATGCTGGGAAATATGGTCTTTATTTCAGGCAGTGTGTGCCCTGTTGATATTTGGGAATTCCGTTACTGAGCAAGAAGGGAAGATTAGATATTGGAGATCAACTAGAAATCCCTGATATATACATCAATTCCAAATAAATTCCCAACTTCCTCTTTTTATAATCTCATTTATACATGCAATTTTGGGGAACATTTTATTTTACTTTCCAACATTACTGAGATATAATTGACACATACCATTTTGTAGATTTAAGGTGTATAATGTGTTGATTTGACACATACTTATATATGTTGCAAAGTGATTAACACCATAGTGTTAGCTGACACCTCCATCATGTCACATAATTACTGTTTGTTTTTTGTGGGGAGAACATTTAAGATCTATCTACCCTCTTAACAACTTTCAAATATATAATACAGTATTATTAACTATAATCACCATAACACCCATTAAGTGCCTAGAACTTATTTATCTTATAACTGGAAGTTTGTACCAACATTTCTCCATTTCTCCCATTCTCAGCTCCTGGATCCTACCATTCTTCTCTGTTTCTATGAGCTCAACTTTTTTGGATTCTCCATATAAGTGATATCATACAGTATTTTTCTTTGTCTGACTTATTTCACTTAGCAGAATATCCTCATGTTTATCCACGTTGTCACAAATGGCAGGATTTCCTTCTTTCTCATGCTGAATAATATTCACATACATGAATGTTCATACATATCACATCTTCTTAATCATGCCTATGTTGACCGACAACTTAGGTTGTTTCTATATATTGTGAATAATGCTGCAATGAACATGGGAGTGCAGATTTCTTTTTGAGATCCTGTTTTCATTTTTTTTGGATATAGACCCAGAATTGGGATTGCTGTTTGTAAACTATTTAATTCTTCGGTTTTGCCTTTGGAAATACCATGGCAGAAATCCTGAACATAATTTTTCTAATGGAGATCTTATTCATGTTCTCATTGGCTCTCTTGTACAGAACTGTGAGTTATGCTACCTTTGTTCTGGCCTGAAGTTTGCTCTTTCTGGGTAAACTGTAGGCTCATGAATTTGAGAAAAGAATCTACTTTTGACTGTGTCAAAGGTTCAAGTTTCTCTGGTAAATCTTTTATTTAATTTTTATGTTAATTCACACATTTCTAATTTTCTGGTCTCCAGTTCACTTCTGTTGACCACGGCCTTCTCACGTCTAATTCCTCTGCTGGTGGGTGGGGAAGCTTTGCTCATTCTGCTGCTTTCCCATTTGCTCCTGGCTGATCTTCGTGTTTACATTCATTTCCCATACAGACATTTCTTTCTTCCTGATATCTGCATGCCTTGCTTTTCACCAGGTTTTTCACGTCTTTCCGGGTGTCTATTGTATCTTACTCTGGTAGAGTGTCTATTTTCCTTCCCTTTTTTGGCATCAGTTGCACCCCTTTCTACTTGCAACAGAAATAATAATTTAAAAAAGCATGACCCTGGCCGGTTGGCTCAGTGGTAGAGCGTCGGCCTGGCGTGCAGGAGTCCCAGGTTCGATTCCCGGCCAGGGCACACAGGAGAAGTGCCCATCTGCTTCTCCACCCCTCCCCCTCTCCTTCCTCTCTGTCTCTCTCTTCCCCTCCCACAGCCGAGGCTCCATTGGAGCAGAGTTGGCCCGGGCGCTGAGGATGGCTCTGTGGCCTCTGCCTCAGGTGCTAGAATGGCTCTGGTTGTGGCAGAATGATGCTCCAAGATGGGCAGAGCATCGCCCCCTGGTGGGCATGCCGGGTGGATCCCGGTCGGGTGCATGCGGGAGTCTGTCTGACTGCCTCCCCGTTTCCAACTTCAGAAAAAAAAAGCACAAAATGTCAGGTAAGAGGCTAAGATGATACTTAAAAGATGAATTAGCTGTCCTATCCCAGCTATACCTACTCAAGAACCATTTTGATTTTAAGCTCTCCTAGTACAATATGTTTTGATTACATGTAGCACTGCTCAGCTATTCTGTTATAGATTAAAACATGATCTGGCAACTAGATGTTGTTTTGATGTGTATTGTCAATCCTTTCAGCTTTGTAAATTTCAAAGTTATATGAAACTAAAGCCAACAAGAATATTAACTTTAATTTTGACCATGTGTGTGAGAATTAGAAGTTAGAAAGATGACTAACTCAGTAATAAATGTTACAAAATTTAATCTGAAAGATGCATTATATACTTCATAAATTCCTACTGTTCAGTGCCCCATCATGGACCATTTCAGGGTTCTTATTCACACTTTCTTCTCCTTCATTTTCTGTATCCAGTCATTCACAAGCATCCTTCCATCTTGGATTAGTCCCTGGGGTCTCAGCTTTAGCACCACCTCTCAGAGCCAAATCCCTATCAAGTCCCATATAAATGACTACAGCAGCCTCTTAACTGATCTCCTCGCTTTCAGTTTATCCCGCAGACTGCTGCCAGATTTATCACTGCTTTCAGCATCTCTCTCCCCTGACTAGGATCCTACACCATTGCCCTCTATCTGATTACTTCAAATCTGGACTCCCTTGCCTGCTAACAATGAGCCTTGCTCAATAAATCATATTTTTCCATTTTCTCTTCTACAGCATCCCGCTCTACATGCCCTACTCAGCAAATAGTTTTCCTCATCTCTCTTTTCCTCATGCACTTCCACCTTTTTTATGCTGGACCCTCCCCAGAGAATCTCCTCTCTTCTCTCCCAATCCACAGTATGCCTTCCTTTCAGTATCCTGAAGACTTTCTGCTCACACCCCACTCCCCAGGACACTTTTGTATGTAATGGCTGCCTTTACTAAATTACATCAAATAAATTGAAAACTGTCTTAAGGTTGTTATATACATACAGTGTGTCCGTAAAGTCATGGTGCACTTTTGACAGGTCACAGGAAAGCAACAAAAGAGGATAGAAATGCGAAATCTGCACCAAATAAAAGAAAAACTCTCCCAGTTTCATGCCTATTCAGTGCAGTTCGATGAGGGCTCATGCACAGATTTTTTAGGGCTCCTTAGGTAGCTATCCCATATAGCCTCTACAGACTCATCACTGACTGATGGCCTACCACAACGGGGTTTCTCCACCAAACTGCCGGTTTCCTTCAACTGCTTATTCCGCCGAGTAATGTTATTCCTATGTGGTGGCGCTTCGTTATAAACGCACTGATATTCATGTTGCACTTTGGTCACAGATTCGAATTTAGCGAGCCACAGAACACACTGAACTTTCCTCTGTACCGTCCACATCTCGACTGGCATGGCCATGGGCTGCTCCGCTGTATACATGGTGTTACGTCATCACCTGCACATGCACACATGCTGCCACATCATCCTACAGAAACTAGGAGGGTTTTCCTTTAATTTGGTGCAGATTTCACATTTCTATCATCTTTTGTTGCTTTCCTGTGACCGGTCAAAAGTGCACCATGACTTTAAGGACACACTGTAGTTGTTCTACTTATACACATCTTCTCTCCTCAAATAGTCTCTTTTATCTAATTTTTATTCCTCACTGTGTCTAACTGCATATATATTGGTATTTAACTTTATAAAAGAAATGAACAAAATCAGAACCATGTCATATTCCACACACTTATTTTCATGCATTTTGCTTTAATGCCCTCATATTTGTTCTTAGAGTGGGGCTAGGGTTTGAATTTCCATTTTGTTTATAAAATTCTACATTGTTTTATTTTTTATTTTACTTTATTTTTTAGTGTGTGTGTGAGAGAAAGACAGATAGGGACAAACAGAAAGGGAAAGAGATGAGAAGTATCAACTCATAGTTACATCTCCTTAGTTGTTCATTGATTGCTTTCTCATACGTGCCTTGACCAGGGGGCTCCTACTGATACAGTGACCCCTTGCTCAAGCCAGTGATCTTTGGGCTCAAGCCAGTGACCATGGAGTCATGTCGATGAGTCCACGCTCAAGCCGGAGACCCTGAGCCCATGCTGGTGAGTTGCGCTCAAGCTGGTGACCTCAGGGTTTTGAACCTGGGTCCTCAGCGTCTCAGGCCAACACTCAAGCCACTGTACCACCACCTGGTCAGGCAAATTCTACATTGTTTTAAAATATACCTTTGCTCTTTATCATTATGGCCTTATAATTTCCATTAGTTCCATTAGAAACAATTATGAGATACAGATCACAGACTACGTGCAAGGTGAATGAGATCAAACCAAGAAAGGCAAAGAGAAAGTAAAGATGTATTTATTAGGCTCTGTGGCCCTCATCAGCTTTCATTCACAACCAATTTGAAAATATTCACATCTACTTCTTTAGAACACGGCATAGCTGTCTATTTGAATTTGTTCCCACCCTGGCTGAGCTATTGATAATTTTATTCATGTAACCTGTTTCCCATGATGCTAGATATAATGTATCTTAAGATATGTGATAGGATAGTGTGTACAATCAAACAAAAATAGTTAGCTTAAGCCTAAGATGAGCTAAAAGAGAGAGAGAAACCACTAGTAAAGATGAGTTGCCTTTAAACTGACTTTCAAAATCCATTTGTCTTGGCAAGAAATTAGGCCTGAAATTCAGAGACTTGAGTTAGTGGTTAAAGATCACAATTTTGGGCAGATGGTATGAATAGAATTGGGGCTCAAACACTGTACTCCTAAGGATGCTGACAAACACACTGAGGGTTCGGATTGTTCTGGCAGAGTTTCATGCGCACCTGCTCTGATAGGGTAAGGAATGCTCAGTCCCCTTTATCTGCTGGGGCTGATTTGTCAGTTCCTGTGAACCTCAAGCATGTAAAAGGTGATGATCAAACTTGTTCATATGGCAGAAACCTGGAAGTCATGGTGCTTTCTGAAGAACATGCAATGGTATTGCAGAGGTGGAAGCGATGCTCTCCAGTCCTGAGTCCTTTTCCTACACAGCCCTTTATTCAAAGGGCTTCTTCTGCACTTAAGTTGGAGCCATATGATTAGTTCTGGTCAATGGAATGTGGGTCAAAGTGATATCTCCACTTACAGGCCTGGCCCCCAACATCTGCAAGGAGATTCTTGGCTTGCTCTTTCTCTTTACATTCTGACTAGTCAGATGAAGAAAATCCAGTAGAAATTTGAAGGTAGGGTGTGGTAGAGATGGAAGGGCTTGGGCCCTGGAATCACTGTGTAGAATGCTTATATAACACCTTCATTAAATAGGGAAATAAAGGCAAAATATACTTTGGTTGATTTTAGCCCCTGAGGTTCTGGTGTTGTTTGCTATCATATTGACCAATTAATTTGTTTGCTATTAATTTGACCAATACAAATAATAATACTATTAACTTAAAATTTAGAACAGTTCCACTAAAAGCTTACTTTTCCAAAAACAAAACACCAACAAACTTAAAAAGTAATAAATTTTATTCACTTTAACAAATAGTTGATGAATAACTATTCATGTGCAAATATTACGACTGCCACTACTACTACTAACAATGCCAAGATTTATACAGTATCCTGGGAATATAATTAAGAATAAGGCAGAATATTTTACTGGAGAAGGCAGTAAGATATATGAGTAAATAAACAGCATAAGTGTTATGAAGAAAATCAAGCACTATAACATGAAACAGAGTGACTGGTGTTAAGCCTAGCTTAGGTGAGTTCTCAGAAAGCGTCACTTGCTGAGAAGGTGACAATTTAAGCTGAGACTTGGATAAAGAGAACGTGCCAGTAATGTGGCTATTTGGGGAAGAGCTGTCTGCATAGAAGGTACAGCATGTGCAAAGTTCCTGAGGCAGAAACAAAGTTGGCGTGTTCAAGAAATAAGAAGACGCCTTGTGTGGCTGAAGCTTAATGAGCAAAGAAGAGAGTGGAAATGGGAAAATGCAGTAGTGGCAGGTCACGCATGGCCTTTAGACCAGGCTCAAAGGTTTGGGCTTTATTCAAAGAGCACTAGGAACCACTCACAGGTTTTAAAGTAGTGGCCTGGTGTGTGTGCATGTGTGTGTGTGTGTGTGTGTGTTTAAATCATTGGCTGCGGTTTGAAGAATGAACTTCAGAGACAAAACTGGGAGGCCACGCAGGATGATAGTGACTTAAATGAGGATAAAATTGGATGGATTTGAAATTGAGATAAAAGGATGATTTTTTAGAAGGGTAAAACATGAAGGTTTGAGGAAAAGAAGAATACAAATTTATGAAATAATTCAAGAAATATTGATTTAACACCTACTATGTGCCACGCATTCTTCTAAACTCTGAGGTTAGAGCAGGGAACAAGATGGATCAAGTCCTTACTCCCCTAGACCTTACACTGTTGTGGAGAGAAACAAATAGTAATTAGCAACACATGTCAGATTCTGAGAGTGAAGTAGAGTAACACATTGTGAGGGGATAAAGAGTGACAGGGATGGTTAATTCTAGATAAGGTAATCAGGGGAGTCCTCTTTCATGGGGTGACATTTGAGCAAAGAAGTGAGGAAGTAAGCCTTGCTGATATCTGAGTAAGGGTGCTCTAGTAAGAAGAAACGGTGGGTGTAGAGGTGTTGGGGTGGAAGCGCACGTGTCATGTTGGTGGGACTGTGTGTAGGGAGTGGAGTGAGCAAAGGGGAAGTGGGAGGGTATGAGTTCATGCAGAGGTAGGTGGATGGGCAAATCATAGATTAAGATCAGGAGTTAGATGTCACTTGAGATGGAAAGCCATTGGACAATTTTGAACAGAGGAACAGAAACAGGCAGGCCGGCAAGAAGGCAAGAGACTTGACAAGATAGGATGGTTTTGTTTTGACCACTGGTTGGATGTTGAAGCCATTATCGAGAAAGGGAAGACAGAGAAAAAATTGGGGAAGAAACACCAAGGTTCTATGTAGGACAGATGAATTTTGAAATGCCTATTAGACACACACTTAGAGACATCAAGTAGATGAATATTTGAGTCCAGAACTCAGGAGAGGGTTTGGAACTAGAAACATGTATTTGAAGTTGTCAGCCTAGAAATGGTATCCCATGCCTCAGAACCCTATTACCAGGACTGGAGGTGGAGAAAAGGGCCAAGGGACAGCCCTGGGGCTCTCTGACGTTTAGAAGCAGCACAGAGGGAAGGAGATTGGGAAGGAGCAGCCCATAAGGTTCAAAATCGATAGAGGTTAGCGTTACAGAAGCCAGCACTTCATATGAGAGAGTTCAACTCTGTCAAATGCTGAGTCAGGAAGGAGGAAGACAGAAAAGTGACTGTTGAGTTTGACAATGTGAAGTTACTTGTGACTTTGCCAGGCAGGAGTGAATATGGAGATGAAGACATGGACAAGGGACAAGAATAATTCTTGAGACAAATTTTGCAAGAAGGAAAAAACAGAAATGTGGTAGCAACTTGAGAGAAATGCAGTTTCCACAGATTGAACTCTCATTTTTCTCAGTGTATTTGATCTTTCCAAGATTGGGGCAAGTATTCTACCACACTGTGTTAGACTAATTTGTACAGAGCTGGTGGTTTAAATTATTGTTTCTTTGAACTATATTCACATTTTAAAAGGAGAAACTTTGTCTTTCATGTCGTGGATAGCCCAATATATGTGGGGTTTCTAGAATGAATGAAGATTCTAAGACTAGCTCTGGAGTGTGTGTGTGTGTGTGTGTGTGTGTGTGTGTGTGTGTGTGTGTGTGTGTGTACATGCATTGTCTTCAATTCTAGTGGGTTGGAAATCTTCCTGACAATCTGTTAGGCATCAGAGATTTTTATCTCCAGATGGGTGCCCCATTTTTCTTCTTGATAACCTCTTACTAATGAAGAGCCTGGGATGGGAGTTCCATTTACAAATGGTGAATCATTAGAAACAGATTTGTAGGCGGAGAAGAATCTTCCAGCAGCAGAGCCTCACTCCTGAGGCACGCAGCCCGTTTCCTGCAGGAATGGGCCCTGCGAACGGGTCTCTGAGAGGAAAGACAAGCCATTGTACATGCACACTCCCACACGTGGCTCTAACTGCAAACCCTCCTCTGGATGCCCGAGGGCAAAAGGACAAGCGCGCCATTCATGATCACCTCTCAGTCCCTGGCCTTACCTTCTTCCTTAACAGTTATCTGGAAGATGAAACGCTGCCTTCCATCACAATCAGCAGCTGGGAGGCATGGCTTACCTGTCACTCTTTTGGCCCATCTCTGGGCTTCCGTGCTGCCTGCCCGTGCTCCATGAAACAGCCTTCATAGCCAGCTGCCCTTCACGCGCATGCCCAGTCTCAGCAGGGTCTGCCGCTGCGCTGAGATGGGGTGACTGTAATGCTGAGAGTGGATAGTTTTGGAACCATTGCAGGAGGCAGGCTGGCCAGCAGGCTTTCAACAGGAAAGATGCAGGGCTGGCCCACATGCTAGAATTTATTCTTAGATTCCACCTTCCCAAGTCTCAGACTTTCATCCCTATGGCGCTTTCTTCTAAAACCTCACACCTGGCTCTCCCAGACGTCTTTTATATCACGGCCAGAAAGGGTTCTGGGTCTTCAGTCATTCAGGTACCCTCTTTGTGATGGGGCTTTATCTTCTTCACTCTGTCTGTGTACCACCAATGCTATTATTTACCTAAAACTTTGTCGCTGCCTAAATAGAAATTCAGGGCAAATACAAAATAAATATAAGTAAACACCAAATTTATGTTATCCGATTCCAGTTGTAGGCTCATTTACCAAAGGTACGAAGTGTGCTTACTCTGTTTTAAAAATAAGACATTATCAAATATGAGAGAGCTATTAAATATATCCCAGAACCACTGAGACGTCTTCCTTGACACAGTCTGAAGACTGAAAGAGGTAAGCGTGGTTTGCACAGCACTGTTGAATGTGCTAGAAGACACTGAACTGGTAAAATTAATACCTCAGTAAAAAGAAAAAAGAGAGAGAGAGAGAGAGAGAGAGAGAGAGAAGTGCAAAAGTGTAACTTTGACTCACTGAATTACTCTCATAGTATGGTACGGCTCAAAATCCTTTCTCTCTCATTTTGGCAAAACACGACACCAGAAAAGGTGTGATGCTTGTGAGGCTGAGACCCACGTGGGTCAGCCCCAGAGTAGCACTGCTATAGAAGAACACCACCGGTGTCTAAAGCAGGTTTAAATTAAGCCAATGCCTTCCGTTGAATTTCTTAAATAAAGCTGGCTATGTAGAGAAATACTCTTCGATAGCCCGTATTTGTTTCCTTTCCACGTCTGAAACCTGGCATGTGTTTGAACCTTTCAGAACTTACAAATCTTTATCTGTAAAATAAACATGATAGTATCTATTTTATACTGTTGTCATTAGGATAACATGAGAAAATCATGGAATAACCTAGCAGAGTTCCTGGGTGGAATCAACCCCTCCTCCACCTTCACTCTGTTGAATAATATCACGGAGGGAAATGTACATGGCTGCTAATTTATGAATGATTTGAGGTTGATTTGCTAGAAATCTTTACAATCCAGAAATAGAGTAACTTAGAAGTTCTGGAAAATAGTCATTATTAAGTATTTAGGCAATGCCAAAAAATTAAAAAGGGGACAGGTAACTCTTCTTGAGCTTCATTTTTAGAATCATTGATTGCTGAGATACAATTAATCATTTGCATTAAGAAGCATTAAATAATTATTTGTATCCCCGTTGGGTTTCTATTGAATTCACTGCTAGTACAGTTCTAGATACTGGGACTTTGCCAACTTGATTTAATTAATTAATCTTCAAGTAAAACCAAAGCATATTAACATTTATGGGATTTCCTTATGAAACATCATCACTTCTGGTTCACTCACATTTTGCTGTTTTTGGTCATCGTTATTTGTATTGTTGTGTTTGGCAGTAATCCTGGAAATACAATTTACTTTATGCTAAAACCACGTCTGAGAGAAAACCATGACTCCACTGTGCAGTAAAATATGGCATACACTCCCTTGCACTGTTCTCAGTTTTGGATGTGCATCAAACTCGAAATGATGATGCCTTCAAACGTTAGAACGTGAGTGTGGGAGGTAGGAAACTTTCAGATGCCACAGACACACTTTAAAAAGCATTTCAGAACAAGTCTTCTCTAGGAAGAGAAATACGATTAGACTCCCTAATCTTTTTTACTAAAAAAGAAAGGTTGAAGGAAAAGCACTGGAGTAGGAAAGACGAATACTCCCAGGACAGGCTTCTTGTGGCATCCAAGAAGATGAGTGAGTGTAACTGCATGCCTGAGGCATAGCTTGGCTCATGGAGTCACTGAAGCCATAGGAGGCGTTTTATGATAGGTTTCGCAGTTCATTAAACTTTCACTTACAAAGAGGACCTTTTAACACTCGTTTCTGAAGCAGGCACCTTCCTCCTCAAATGAAATGATCTAGAATGAGAATTGAATGTTAAGCAAATTAAAGAGAGTTAGAGCATCCTTCTTCAGGCTTTTTAACTGTTTTCAGGAAGTAAGATTATTTGGGTAGTATCTGGTGTAAATTTTTCGCTCTCTTTTTTTTGAGTGTAGCAATTTACTTATTTTTTTAAAAAGAAATATCTAAACACCCACCATTGAAAAATGTAGATGTGGATAGGCATGTTGAGAGCTGATGTTAAATGTCCTCTTTGACTCACCGTGACTGGTCAATAACCCAGATTTGGTCTGTAGGCAGAGAAAGTCCAACTGTTTGTGGATTTGTCACCAGTAACCTAAACTGAGTATATGTTCAGAAAAGTTGGGCTTACCAAAGAGGCTTGGATGTGCCTTGTGATTCTCAGGAATAATACCAACTATAAGATGCTATGAGGACTTTTTTTTTTTTTAAAGCAAATAATTTTAAAATGACTTCTGATAGGGTTCCTGACCTCCGGTGGAACTTGATGACTCTGAGTTTTAATCCCTTGTGAGTGTTGTGAAATCATCATGTTGTGTGGATAAGTAATCATCCCTCCAGGTTTGGGGGTCACCTTGCTGATAGGTCTCAGCGTGAGTGCTGAGAGCATCACTCCTTCTTCACAGGGTACAAGATCACATTCTGTGAGAAAATACTGCTCGCTTCCTCTGAATGTAAAACGTCTGTGTGTGATTCAGTGGGCTGGAGGCTCTTCGGTGTGTGCTAGAGCAGTACAAAGCATTCCTCGTGATTAGCAAGACAGCTGTGGACTTCCTCCCCTTTGGGAAGTGCAGGTGAACTCCACCTGGTGCTGTTGTTTCTGGTGAGACTGTCCCTCCAAAGAAGACAGTAGGACCAGTCCCGGTCCCTACTCTTCCATCAGAAGCACAGTGTGGCGTCCCCACATCGGGTCATTGCCTTGCAGCCCTCTCCTCTCTGTTTGATCCCAGTGAGTTTGGGTCAGCCCGTCTCTGTCTCAGGCAGGCACTCCTGGAAAGAGGCTACGTTCATTTGGGGGAACCCTGTCTGTCTTCCTTTTCTGTGTCTTCTTTTTGTGGCTTTGGGTACTCTGTCTTCATCCTCAGGCATTGTTCTGTTCTTGGTTCCTTTCACCTTTTCCCCTGTTAAAAAGGGAAGCTTTGGCAAAAGCTCTGATAAACACATTTGCACCGAGGTGTAAATGGATGATAAAAGATGTGTTTCTTCTCCCAGGAGTATTTGCATTGGAGCAAGGATATAAATTTCTAAGGGTGGAATTTCAGATCAGCAAGCCAGGTGGGAGAGGGGCTGAGGAGTAAGGAATCTTCCTGGGGCCCCCATTGCCCTGTTCCCCAAGGTCAGCCCCCCTCCAAGGTGGCCAGCAGCTGGCCAGAGGAGGCCCAGGCTGCTCGCTGTGGTAGAGGCTGGTCCCATGGCCAAGACTCTGGCTTTGTTCCGTGACTGGAATTTGAAATTGTGGAGCCCCGTCTGAAAATCTGGAATCAAGACTCTTGCTTATCTCAGAGGGATGTTTGGAAACATTATGAATATTACATTTGTGGTCAATGTTTCATTATCATGCTGCTTTCTTCAGCTGATGTGATAGACACCTCTTCATTTTAAGGATTCTTGAACTCGGCCTTTTGTGAGACATCCAAAGTTCCCACATGTAGGTTCACTCCTGCTGACAGAAACCGTTTTGTCTCCTCATTGCTCAGCTTGTCTAAACAGAAGTGTTTTCGATATTCAAACGCTGACCTCTGGGTGAGTGAAAAATTGGTTAGTCACAGTGAAATTCCCCTGAGCTTGGAGTACACAGTTGTGAGCACATCACTGCGGCGCTGGCTCCCTGGGGCTGATGTCAAGACAGGGAGCAGCGGCCCCCAAGGAGAGGCCTGCCTCCTCAGGGGTTCTCTGACTGGACTTGCTCGGCTGTCTCTGCTGCAAGCTTGACGTGTGACAGCTCTCAAAACAACTCCTCCCCTATTTAAAAAGTCATTAAACTCCGTATGACTCAAACCAAAGTGTATTGATTATTACGATTTTCCCTCTAAAAAACAGTTCACATCTTAGACTAGTTTTGGCTTCTGTTTTGTGCTAGTGAGTTGAAGATTCACTATGCGCTCCCCCTCCCCCGATGTTTAAGGGTGCTGAATATCCAGTCAGACCTAGGAGGACACGTTTTGCCTGTTTTCTTTATCATCTTGAGTTCCCAAATCTTTTGTATCTTTCCGGGGCAATGTCTGAATCTTATGTATCTTTTCTTCCCTCCAGGGCCTTATGTATTATAAGTTCTCATAAAAAAAATTGTGAGGTGGAACTATGAATAAAGGTGTTTATTCTAATCCTATTTGGATAAGCTGAAATCACTCATTTCCTGGCTGTTTTGTCTACAACACTCTGTATATCCTATATGGCCATAATGATACTGTTTATGCTACAACACTGATGAGCCTCAGGAACATTATGCTGAGTGACAGGAGCCAGTCACAAAGGACCACATAGTGCAGGGGTCCCCAAACTTTTTACACAGGGGGCCAGTTCACTGTCCCTCAGACCGTTGGAGGGCCGGACTATAAAAAAAACTATGAACAAATCCCTATGCACACTGCACATATCTTATTTTAAAGTAAAAAAACAAAACGGGAACAAATACAATATTTAAAATAGAGAACAAGTAAATTTAAATCAACAAACTGACCAGTATTTCAATGGGAACTATGCTCCTCTCACTGACCACCAATGAAAGAGGTGCCCCTTCCGGAAGTGCGGCGGGGGCCGGATAAATGGCCTCAGGGGGCCGCATGCGGCCCGCGGGCCGTAGTTTGGGGACCCTTGACATAGTGTATGGTTCCATTTATATAAAATGTCTAGAACAGGCAAATTTATAGGGGCAGAAAATGGATTCTTTGTTGCCTAGAACTAAAGAGAAAATGGAAAAATGGGAGAGTAATTGTTAAAAGATATCAAGTTTCTTTTTAGAGTGATGAAAAATGTTCTAAAATTATATTGTGATGGTTGCACAACTTTGCAAATGTACACTGAATGGTACACTTTGCATGTTATGATATATGAATTGCATATAAATAAAGCTGTTAAAATACGGTTGGATACCTACTTCTATACAAATGTGGAAAAAAGAAGAAAAATGAATTTTAGAATTTAACAGACACAGTAAGAAAAAAGTGGTATTCTTTGGAGATGAAAAGGAGATTGAGATAAGCAGAGAGAAATAAAAATGGAAACCAAGGAATATATGGTGGATGTGACCTAAGGTTACCCCTTCGTAACCCAATCTGTGTAATTCTTTCCTCTTGAGTGTGGGTGAGACCCATGACTTGCTTCTAACCAATAGAATATGACAAAGGTGGTGGGATGTCATTTCCCAAAGTTATGTTTTATTCTGTAAGATGGCATCTTAGCAGATTGGAGGGAGAGATTTTTCTTCTGGCCTTGAAGAAACAAGCTATTCTAAATGGCTTCCTGTGGAAAGAGCCACATGGGTAAGAACTTTGGAGGCCTCTAGGACCTGGGGGCCAGGGACCTTCTGTCCTACAGTTACAAGGAATTGAATTCTGCCCACAACCACACGAGTTCAGAAGAGAATTCTAAGCTCCAGAAGGAACACAACCTGGCCAACCTTGACTGCAACTCTGTATAACCTTGAGCAGGGGACCCAGCTCAGCTAAGCCTGGATTCCTAGACTGCAGAAACTGTTCAATAATAAATAAATATGTGTTTTTTAAGCCACTAAATGTGGGGTAATTTTTAAAATGAAGCAAAAGAAAATTAAGACATATCTAATGCAGAAAGAAAAAATGATTTTCAAGATCATTTGACTTCTAGAAGAGAAAACTTGGAATGATGACAAACTTGGGTTAGGATGGGCACCTTGCTGTTGACATTTGCAGAAGACAGTTATGATGAACACAGATCAAGTAAATCAAAGAACAGGGACTCCTGTCCACTCATATTTTTGCTTGAAGGTCATGTTCTACAGATGAGCAAAGAGATGCTTAGCAAAGCAGAATAATAATAAAATATTAACTATCACTGTATTAGTGATAACAATGACAATAATGTGTTGAATATATAGAGAGTACATATATATATACAAACACACACATACATATACATACATACATACATACATACATACATACATACATGCCAGGCTTTGGGCAAGCCCTTTAGATGCATATTTTGTGACATTCTTTCTAGAAAGACAGCATAGGATATTACAGCTCTGAATCCAGATTGCCAGTTTCAAGTTCCGACTCTCAGTTAACCAGCCACATGACCTTCAGCAAGTCACTTTCCTCTCAATCTCCATGTTTGTATAACAGGTTCAGTGATAGTGCCTACCTTGTAGAGCTGGTGTGAAGATGAAATGAAATAATTCATGTACAGTTTCTAGAATAGTGCCTGACACATGGTGATGGCTCAATAACCACTAATTGTTATTGCTACTGTTTTTGATTGTTACAGTGTACAGTAATTCAGTGTATCTGTCTGTCACTGATTCAGTAGATGGCCTCAGGCAGGTCACTTCAGTCCTTATTTGTAATATGGGGATAGAAGCAATACCTTCCTTGTAGGATGTTTGTGGGGATTCAATGAGACGGTGCCTGTGTCACAATACTCTGTGCAAAGATCTGACAGATGGGACAGTCTTCATTCCCTGGGAAGAGGTTGGGGGCCAACTAGGAGATTATAATCTCTTTTTTTAAAATTAGTATTATTCAACAGTTTTGTCTGCAAACAGGAAAAGGGACCTAGCAGAGTCACCAACGTATGTTATTTCTCAGTGAGTGTTAGTTACTGTTATTTATTGCATATAAGCATTGCAACAGTTCTCTCAAGTTGACCTCTTTAATATACCCACTTTGTAAACATAAAAACTTAGGCTTAGAGAAGGCAATTTACCCACCAAACAGAGTCAGAATCGAAAGGCAGATCTACTCAATACCAAAAGCAAAAATATTTCAGGAAACCATATTTGCATGGACTACAGAGGACAAGACTCTTTGTAGGTCAAAGCAAAGAACATACCTGGAGATGGGAGTTGGGGATATAGGTAAAGAAGGATGGTCAGTAACTGTAATCAAAACAGGGAAGAGAAGAACACACAGGAGAAATATATTTTCTGGTAAATAAGCCCTAAGAGACATGCAATTTCACTTACACAGTTTACAGATACTTGCGATTTTTGTAGAAGAATAGTGACACTGAACTAGAAGTTCTCATTTCCAGGCTCAGGGGTTGAATGCTGAACATCCCAAGCATGTCCCTCCACCCATGTCTAATTTCTGTGGACTGTGATCCAAGAGAGACGTGATTACAAAACCTTACTGTCTGGCTGGAGTTTGTTGGGAGGCAGAAATCAGCTGGTCTCTTTCTCTAGCTAAAAGGAGAAAGACAACAAGAAATGGGCCCCATGCTCTGACTGTGCCAGCTTGTATTCTGGCTTGACTCTTCTGAAATCCCAAGGCCTCCCTTGACAATATTTCCTACCACCCAACATTTGCATCACACTGGATTGACCTTTGAGGTCACCCCCATAGGCTGTCAGCTGAATAGAGTTTTATTCGTGCAACAAAATGACCACCCTGGGTCTGCTTGAGTAGCCAGCCTTGCCAGAGTACTTTTGTAGTATGAGATAGACATGCTGGCACATCCTGGACAGCCATGACAGTGGTGATGGTGATGGTGCATTGAGACTTTGTGTAACATTTTCATAGGTGTTAGAGCATGGTTTTGATGCCCACATTGCCTACGTTTAAATTCCAGGGCTGCTACTTACTAGCTGTGTGACTTTGGGCAAGTTACCTAACCTGTTTCAGTTTCTTCACCTGTAAAGTGGAGATTATTATAGTAACTACATCATAGAGTTAGTGCGAGGATTATATATTGTTACAGGCAATACAAACACATGCATATGAATACATATACATATGCAGAAACACACATATTATATATATTTATGTAAATATTACATGTCCTTGTGTGTAGGTGTACATATATAGTTACATAATACAGAAAACACTTGCTATGCTAATGATTAGGACACTCCTTAGCATTGTCACTCATTAACACTCAAGCACTTACCTGAGCAAGGATTGAGGGCTTCCTCTGTGATAAATGCTTTAAAGATATGATCTCACTAAATCTTTACAATGAGTCTGTGAGGCATCACTTTTTCAATTTTACAAATAAGGAAACTGAGGTGGAGAGGTGAAGTGACATGCTACGGGTCATGTGATGATGGAGCCCGGATTTAAACCCTGGTCTGTCTGACTTCAAGGCCTGAAATATACAAAAATAATCTATGCCATCTCCCCATAGACAGAGGCAAAGGAAAATCTCCTCACAAATATCACAATGCCAATATTTCTCTAAGATACCCTAATTCACATGCCAGAATAGTGATTCAACTATTCATACAGAATTCTCTATGAACCATATGAACATCAGTACAGTATTAGCATAAAATAATTTATAGCCATTCTAGTATAAAGCAAAACATTTTACGTGATACCTAACACGCGTGTAACGGGATAAATGGATTTTACAAGCTACAGAGAAAGGCAGATGAATCTGCTGGAGAAAGAGGTTCATCTATATGAGGATTTTCTTGTTTTCTTTTCTAACTTACCATATAGGAATAGTGAACAACTTATCAGGTTGCAATGACAGAGGGACAAAGAATCTGAATTAAGTATTGGGCTTTCCCGCCCTAACTGCATTCGGTTTTCTAGAGGGTGGCAGTTGGTGCCACAAGGTTTAACTCACTCAGAAGAGAAGTAGGCCCTGCAGGGCCAGACACAGTTTTAGGTGTTGAAGGATCAAAGATAAACAGTCAGGGTCCCACCAGTAAAAACAGCATGTCCAATGGCCGGGTCCTGTGTGTGACACATAACTGTCTAGGAGTGTGACAGAGTCTCTCTGCTGACAGCAATCCCTGGACTCCGTGATGGGAGTGAGCTGGGCTCGATGGAGGAATGGGGACTCAGCAGGCCCAGAGCAGGTAGGAGAAACCATATTTGCAAAGTGTGGAGATACGAGCCAGGCTGCATGCTCAGGAAATAGAAGGAGGTTTGGTCTGGCCAGAGACAAGAGTGAAGAGCTAGGGAGGAGGAGCGCTGTGGCGGAGTCAGGAGCTGGTAGGGTCAGTGGGGGTCAGACTGAGAAGGGCTTTCAATTTATTTCCAGGAGTGCGGGCTGTAGCTTGGGAAATGGTGCGGCCGACAAGCAGTAACATGACTGTTTCCATGGTAGGCCCTGTAAAGACTGGAAGTGGAGAAGACTGTGGGGAGAGCCACCAGAAAGGAGGTAATGACAACAGTTATGACGAGAGATGACGACAGGCGGAATTAAGGAAGCAGTGGTGGGGTAAGAGGGAGAGGGTGGGAGAGAGGTTGTCAGGATGGAAGCAACAGATCTCACTCTCAGCTCAGATGGGCAGATTGAGTGGGGAGGCATTCAGGGTGAATCCGAGGTGTCCACCTCGGACAACCAGATACTTGACTAAGTGAGAAATACAAAAGAAACACGGGCAGAAAGAATGTGTAACTCTGAGTTCAAGATGGGTGTGGGTGAGTGAGTGACAGCAGGGTGCGTCGTACTGATTTTTATTCCAGAGAGAAGGCAACTGAGAGATGGACTTTGAGTTTGCTGGACTCTAATTTGGGGAGCCAGTTCAGAGATGAGAAAGTGGTGCTGGGGCCCAGGAGCTAGGAGGAACAGAGACCGAGACTTGGGGTCACTAGGATAAGGGTTGTAACTCAAGCGTGGGTAAAGGTGCTGGACGAAGGGCAGGATCGGGGAGTGAAGGGAAGCACCCCACGCTGGGAGGAGAGGAGCTGGAGAAACAGACCCACATGCATCGTGGAGGGCGGCATGGAAAGAGGAGAAACGAGTCACTCAAGTCAGGAGGACAGTCAAGAAGAGAGTGGTGCGTAGTGTCAGATGCTACCGAGTAGCCACCTAAGAAAGGTGAACATTGATGCTGGTTTTCTCATCAGCAGTTCTTGGAGAAGCCAGCAGAGCACCAAGGGTTGAAGTCTCACTGCAGGAGGTGAAGGCATAGATGGAAGGACGTTAAAATAAAAGGAGGTCATTTATATGAAAGTGTGCTTATTATTGTCCAAGGGTTGGTGTCAATGTTGAGAGTCCAGAACTACTTACATTCATGTCACAAGGTCATTTACAAAATCCTGTCACCAAATTCTGAAACCTGGGAAAAGATTTTGATTACGCCGATGTCTTTGGTGTTGATGCTGATGACTTGTGGGAATGTGTGGAAGAGGAGAGTTTTGAAGAAATCTAAAGAAATGTTTGGCAAAGAGGAGAAGGAAATCTCAGCTGTGGGCACAGCCCAGCAGAAAGGGTTGAAGGCAGCAATGAGCAAGGCAGGTGGGCGGTCAGGGGGTGGGTTTGCTTGTCTGCAGTGAGTGTCTAACGTGAGGCGCGATGGCACTGAAAGTTCACGACTGAGTCCTTAGATCTGACCTGAAAGGGTAGGGGGAGCCATGCATGGGGAATCACGGTAGGTTTCCGAGAAAGAGGGGGACATTAGCAAAAGCAGCACAGTATATGCAATGTCAGAGTCCAAGGCCAAATGTCAGAGATGACCTCCAGGCTCTATGCTTGCTTGGTCAAACACAGTCTGAAAGGGAAATGACCGTGTTTGTTCTTGTCCCAAAATACTGCAAAAAGTGCTTTGGCATGGGTGGCTGACACCACACTCAATTACACATGCAAATACAGTAATGATGCCTGAAAAATTAGACGTCAGCTGGAGGCCAGCGGAAGATTTGGCCTCTCCGCTTCCAGATTTTGAAATAGCAGATTATACACAACTCACTGTCTTCCGCCAAGACCTTGTAACACACATTTGCCAGAATCTCATTTTACAATTTTCATTCTTTTAAAGAGAAATCCCCACACAATGGCGATCCTGGCCAACTAAGTGCTTTCCCTCCATATGTGGGTGTCACAGCCCCCCAACCTCTCCCCAGACCGGCTTCCGGTACTTGCTGACCTTCTGGACCTGGGGTGTCAGGGCTGCAAAGAACATGCTTATGCTGACTATGGCGGGATTTTCTTAGGAGAAACATTTTGGGAGAGGAGGATATAATAGAGTCCTGAATATAATATGACACAACAATCTTAAATATTCCAGACAGGAAAAGTTTTTTGTCAAAGCCTCTGACAGTTTAAACTTTAAAGCTCCAGCAAAACTTTTAAACTTTTAAACTTTGAACTTGTTTGAACCTCTCGTGATTTATGAATTATTAAATGTACCACTAAAAAAATCAAGGCCTTTTTCTTTAACTAGCAAAGCTTTCTGCTTAAAAGCACGGATGAGAGGGTGGCCGTGGGGAATGCAGCAGGAGAGGGCCGTGGGGGTTTTATTAGACTGGCACTGCTCCCGACTGTCACACCCAAATCTGCGGGATGTTTAGGGGACAGAGGACCCAAACCAAGGCATATGATATGAAAGAGGAGAGATCAAACAGTAAAATGTAAACTGTCTGAAATTAGCTGTGTAAGTATGTCTAAATAAGAATTGAGATAACATATTTTATAATATGAAAATATGGAATATGTATAAACTATATAATATAAATTTTACATACTGGTGGAAAAATATACATAACATTAAAGTTATCATTTTAACCATTTTACGTGTACAGTTCAGGGGAATTAAGTATATTCACAATGTTGTGCAACCATCACCTTTTTTTTTTTTTACAGGGACAGAGAGAGAGAGTCAGAGAGAGTGATAGACAGGGACAGACAGACAGGAACGGAGAGAGATGAGAAGCATCAATCATCAGTTTTTGTTGTGACACCTTAGTTGTTCACTGATTGCTTTCTCATATGTGCCTTGACCGTGGGCCTTCAGCAGACCAAGCAACCCCTTGCTCGAACCAGCGACCTTGGGTCCTAGCTGGTGAGCTTTTTGCTCAAGCCAGATGAGCCTGCACTCAAGCTGGCTACTTCGGGGTCTCTAACCTGGGTCCTCCGCATCCCAGTCCGACACTCTATTCACTGCGCCATCACCTGGTCAGGCCAACTATCACCCGTTAACACTAACCTTCCTGTCCCTTCCTCTCAACCCCTGGTAATCTCCATTCTATGAATCTGTTTATTCCAGCTACCTCATATTAGTGGAGGCATATATTTACAGTGGTTCCTTGTTTACTGCAGGGTTTAGGTTACAGAACCCCACACCAGGCAAAAATATAGCAACCTTATATTTATTTTATTATTTATATATATTTTAAGGATTTAAAAACCCTCCCCACACTCTTATAAACTTTTCCCACACTGTTATTAACCTTTCCCACAGTTATTTTGCTTATTTTACTGCAAAAATAATTAAATTAATAAATATATAAAAATACCTATATACCACAAAATCCTGCTATATAGTGAAAAATCCACAAACAAAATTAGATACATACAATTTTAAAATCCGTGATACAGTGAGACTGTGAAAAGTGAACCGTGATATGGTGAGTATATATTATATACATCATTTATTTTTATATTATATACATATATACACACACACACACACACACACAAATATTGTATGATTCCATTTATATGGTGAGGTATTTGGAATAGACAAATAGTAAGTATTTAAAAAAAATTTTTCCCCTTTTTTTAGTGAGAGGAGGGGAGGAAGAGACAGATTCCTGCATTGTGCCCAACTGGGCTCCATCTGGCAAGCCCACTAGGGGGCGATGCTCTGACCATCTGGGGCTTTGTTCCATTGCTCCATAACTGAGCTCTTCTTAGTGCCTGAGGTGGAAGCCAAGGAGCCATCCTCAGTGCCTGGGGCCAACTTGCTCCACTTGAGCCATGGCTGCAGGAGGGGAAGAAAGAAAGAGAGAGAGAGGGAGAGAGAGAGAGAGAGAAACGAGAGGGCGAGGGGTGAAGAAGCAGATGGGTGCTTCTTCTGGTGCATTGACAGGGAATCAAATCTGGGACATCCACATGCTGGGCCGACACTCTACCACTGAGCAAACTGGCCAGGGACTAAGTATGTATTTTTTAAACTACATTCATAATATAGCAACAAGCATGATGAGGGTGTTAGGCAAGGGAAACCTGAGGTTTTCCATACATTTCAGACAGAATTGAAAGGGAAGCAAAGTGAGCACAGATAGAAAAAGAGATTGGTTGTAATTTATATATCCTCAAGGGCACAATCCATCCTCAGGAGCTCCAAATCCCTGTTAAAGTGTCTCAGCTGAGTTGAACCCTGTGGCCACCAGACCAGTCTGTAGGACTCCAGGGTGCTGTGCAGGGCATCTGGGCTGGGGGCTGAGAGGGGCCAGGGAGAGCAGTGTGCAGTGGTACACAGACCGGGGAGCCCAGGAAGCATGAGCGACCTAATTCCCGACCCTGCCTGGAGCTCAGGCACATGTGGGATTGGATGGCTTGTTCAGCTACTCCATGGCTCCCAGCACAAAGGTTCTGCTACTTTCTGGTAGTGGGTTTTATGGGTTTAGTTACCAGTTCATAAAAACACCCCCTTACCTCACAGCGTCAAATGTAAACACCTCATACATCTTAGCAGCCTTCAGGTGAGCATTAGCAAAATTTAGGAATGACCTAAAGCTTAGGTAATTCTCCACAAGCCACATTTTTATACATTTGACTTGGGTTCAGAGGTAATGGCATATGGGGGGAGGTTGGCCCAATAGCTAGTTGACAAATGAGCAGGAATTTGTGCCTTTAACAATTTCCCTTGTTACCAAAGTGAGGTGGAGCCCTCAGAAGTCTGGGGCGAGGAAAGATGTGTCTTATGAGGAAGAAAAGAGGATAAGGCCAGGCTATATAAGTGGGTGGCTGCCTCCATATGGCACAAGGACATGGGTTTCTGGGAGGGTGGAGGGAGGGACCCCGAAAGGGGAAGGGTGGAGCAGTAGCTGCAGACGGCTTGTGTCACAATTCGCCAGTGCTGTCCTTCACTTTACCTCTCAGAGAAAGGCTGTCCTCATGCTGTTGACTTGGGCAGGACATACACATTTGCCCAGAAAGTTGCTTAAGTTATCATTGGACCTGTTCAGTTCCCTGTCTCTGGGTAAGCATGCATGCTCTCTTTATGACTAATTTCTGTGACAGCTGTTGTGTCCATGCTGAGACTCTGGCAATAGCCAGAAAGGCAGGAGGGAACCGGACTGGGGTGCGGTTCCTGCTCTTCCTATTGCATCAGTAATCAGAGGTCAGACCCTAAAAAGCAGCAGGTGGAATGGATCTCAAGCTCCAGAAAATTGTACTAGAGCTGTGTGAACACCTCCTGCTCAACAGAGTGTGGGGCAGGTGAGCGCAGGGCACCCCAGCTGGGAACCCACTGAGCCCCAGGATGCACGCTCAGGGGGTAGCTCACTTCTTCTACCTCTAGTGCTGGCATGGATCCCCGTTCTCAGGGAGGTGGTGTTCCATGGTGGATCTCTCAAGGATCTCTGTGCCAAGGACAGACACAAGTTTGTGGGTGTAGTGGGTGGCCCCATTGGGTGGATATCCCTGAGATAAGCCTTACAGTCTGTTGCTTAACTCTGTTTCCACCCCAGGAAAGAAGCACCCATTCTTTACCAGTTGCCAGAGAGAGCTGTGGCTCCCTTCCCTTCTCTGACCCTTCCAGCGACCAGGGTCACAGGACACCGGAGAGAATAAAACAAGATAAAAAATGAAGGCAAAATACCCTAGGAAACTGAATAGAACTTGAGCAGCCTGAATATTTAAATATGGAAACTTGGCTCCAGCTTAATGTCAACAGGGGTAACAAACTGAACATCTGGACTGAAAGAGGAAAGGGGAAAGACGGCCCTAAGATCTGGAAAAGGGTGAAGGTTTGGAAGAAGAAGCCATACTTGCTATATCACCGTTTATTGACGGCTTCCCATTTACTGAGCATTGGCTAAGTGTTTTATTTAAACCTTCTCTTTTATTTTTTAGGTATTTGAAATACAAATTCATTCTGATTCTAAATGAAAAGGAGTGGGAATGACAGTAATAAACAAGATGACTGTCATAAACCACTGAATATTGTGATATGACCATAGCGGTCTTACATTTGCAAACCTCAATAAGCAAACAACTGCATTCCAGAATAGGGACCTACATATGCAGGTCCAAAGAATGAAGGTATTTTTTAACTGCCACATTCACTGTAAAGCCCATTCATCTCCTTCAGCATCCCCCAAAATACACGTTCTGCTTAGCTACATAATAAAGTGGCAGATGCGCTGGACCCCTGACATCATAGGACAGTTGCCTGGAAAACTAGACTTCTGACACTGGGCTCCAGCTTCCCTTTCTCACAGGTCATCATCCTCACCAGGGGCAACGGTGGTCTGAGCACCCTCATGCTCATACTGTGCTGCCAAACTGGACCCATGACCAGAGCAGACATGGTGAGTCCCATTAGTTATTTTGGAAGCCAGAGGAAGGGCTTTTCAAGTTGTAGTCACTTTGGGGCAGCAATGTCATAGTGCTGAAGATTCTTCTTTCAGTGGAAGACAACGGTTGTGCCTTAAATTTCCTGTTCTTAATATCGACTTGGTTGCTGACCAACATGATGGGGATGTTTTTACACACACTTGTTGGTAAAAATAAGTTTTTAAATATGACACATATATTTGCTCGCTTTGAGTGTGGGGGACAGGCTGTAAGCTGGCAAAGTTATTATAGCCTAAGGCTTAGTTTTAAAACTAAGCTTTTCCCCACACCCTTGACTGTTGCATAATAGGGGGTGGTGTACCCTTATGAAGAATCCCATTTATGCCTCAAATAAGTGACTTTGTATCAGAGACTTCCTTAGTTGTATACTGGATTAAAGGTTTTGATTTTTACACTATAAAATGGGGACAGACCAGGGGCTTGCTTTCTTGGTTCCTGCTATCATTATTGCAGGGGCCTCCCTGATCCCTTGCCCTCCATGGGAAAAGCAGATTTTCTGCATGTGCGTGGCCATGATGGCGGTTCCTGGCCTTACAACACTCATACCAGATCTCTATGCCAGTTAGACACGTTCTTGTAAATAACTCTCGAAGTTACACCAAGCATAGTAGCACACTGGGCTGGGATGTAACAGCCGTCTCTCCGCCCACCAAGCTTCTGACCAGCTGTACACCACACAGAGGAGTTAATAGGCCTTCTGTCAGTGTGAAACACAAGGGGAAGGACTTCAACACTCAAGGTAGCTACATACTTCTCAAATTCATCCATCAGATGACATTTCACAAATGTAGTTTTTTAGTCCAATGATCACTAATCAACACAAGTTGAAACTTAACTTAGGGTTCTCCTTGGGCAGCCATCATGATGTTACTTCTAAAGTACCCCCGGGCCTATCTGACTCTTAAATCTTTTCTTTTAATCTTGGAGGAATTCTGGAGTCAGACTGCCTGGGTTTGAATTCTAGTTTCATCACTTACTTCCTCTGTGACCTCAGGCAACTGTCTTAAATACTTGCTGATTCAATTTCCTTGATTGTGAAATGAAGATAATAATAATACCTACCTCACAGGGTTGTTCTGGAGGTTGCCTGAGATAATATTTGTAAATCTCTTAGAACATATAAGAGATGGCATATAATAAGTGCCATGTAAGTGTTAGAAATTGTATACACACACATATATACATACACATAAAATTTCTTTCTTCACACTGATAGACAGATAGATTCATGGACAAAAGTAGTTTATAGTTGTTCATATGGAAAATGCTACAACAATTAATGAATAATAATACAAGAATAAACTGCATTGTGCATACTCACAACTGGAAACCTACTTTTGCCAACCTCTGTCTATATCTTCATTGACATGGAGGATGAGAAAATGAAGCTCACAGAGGTTAAGTAATTTATCAGAAGTTGCCCAGCCCAGATTTGGACTTAAGCCTATTTTAGTTTCACTTATGATCACCTAAGCTAGCAGGATAGAATGTTTTCAGAAAGATGATCTCTTCACTGTGATGATGGAGGATAATGATGATAACGATGACGATTTGATGATGATGAATGCTTATATTGTGCTAGATGTTTTATATATATTATTTAATTTAATTCTTATAATGGCCCTTTATATTATATGTCATCTCCATGTACTGGATTGAATGATGTCCCTCTGAAATTCTAATCTACCCAGAAACTCAAAATGTGATCTTCCTTGGAATAAAGGATCTTTGTAGGTGTAGTTAGTGAGGATGAGGTCACACTGGATCAGGGTTGGGCCCTATAAGAAGGTGTTCTTAGAAGAAGGCTGTGAGAAGACACAGAGGCACTCAGGGAAAAAGCTAGGCAAGACAGAGACAGAGATTAGAACGATACAGCTATAAGCCAACGAACACCAAGCAATGTCAGCAGCCACCACAAGCTGCAGGAGGCTGGGGCGGTTCCTCTCCTAGATCCTGCAGGGAAATATCGCCCTGCTGACCTAACACCTTCTAGCCTCCTGAACTTTTAACCTGCAGAACTATTGGAGGAGAGATTTCTGTTGTCTTAAGATACCCAAGTTGTGGTCCTTTATGAGAACCCTAGGGAACTGATACACACTGGTTGACATTTGAGAAACTGAGGCTTAGCTTTGCTTCGGGTCAGGTTAGTGGTAGCAGGCCTGGAACTTGAGCGTGGGTCTGACCCCCTACACTGGGCTCTGCCCTCCGGGGAGTGCCAAAGCTGCCAAGGCGTCTAGGTCAGCATTAGAGCTGTCATGTTTCTCTGCCCAGCACCATCAGGCCCAGTCTCTCCTGAACTTGACTCTGTGGTCCAGGCAGAGTGAACCATGTGCTGCTCAATGCGGCCTGTGGAAGGGGAGAGAAATAGTGGCTATAATTCCCAGACTTTGGGAGAAAACAACCCACCAAAGCCTTTAGAGAGAATTTCTCAGTTAATCAGGTGTTAACTTTTCTTTAAGTATAAGCAATGGAGACAATTATTTCAAAAGAATAAAAATTTTAGCCCCTGGAGAATTATTTTATATTGTATCTCTCCAGAGCACAAAATCATATTAATGATCATTCTTGGCTCAGGACACACCGTCTCTGTTCACACACAGCTTTGTTGCCTACTTATTTCCTCTATAACAAACACCCACGGAACTACCAATGAACTCCACAATTCTTGACAGTAACTCACAAAACCTTCTATCCTCATCCCCACCCTTATTCCCCGTCCTTATATGTAACAACTCTCTTGAACTTTGTCTTTATTATTTCTTTTCAAAATAAATACATTTGTCAGATGTGTGCCCACAAGGACCTATGTGGTCTGGCCGTTCCTTTGACCTTGACTACAGTTTCTTCATCCTGGCTTGGTAACTGGTGGGTCGGGTCTGGGTAGCCCATAAGAGTCATTAAATAACAGTTCCTGGGTCCTTGGAAGTGCCAGGAACCATGCACCTGCTGCCTCCTTCCTTGAATGGTTCCACTCCTTTGTCACCTTTCCTGGCGCCACTAGCAGACCTGGCTGCAGACCCCCTAATTGGAGACAAAGGCACAACTTGTGGAGGAGCCGACCACGAAGCCGAACCGACCGGAGTCCCACGCGAATGGAGGCCAGGGTGCCGGATTAAGTTTCTCAGTAGAGTCTACTAGGTCATTTGATAGCTCATTTAGCTCTCAGGTGTCCTTGCTATTTGTACAATCACACTTCTTTTTAGAAGGGACCCAACCAAACAAAGGCTTAATCCTGTGGCATTTTTTTTTACACAAACGGGCTATTGTTCCAAGGTTTTCTGCATGCAAATAATAATTTCAAAGCAGTTAAACAAATCTCCTTGTAACCCACTGGGGCCCATGCTTGTGTCTGTATTTTGCAAAAGGAGCAGGGGCCCAGGTGAAACCCAGAGGAAATGTTTCTTTGGGGGGAGATTCTGGTCAGGTTCTTTTTGGCTAGGTGGACACCACCCGATTTAAACTTCCAAACAGAGGTAATACTGGGAATGGTGAGGAAGAAGGAGTGAGTTTGGGGAACGGTAGTTAGAAAAAGAGAGACTTTGTTCAATTGTGTTGCTATTTGTGGGAGGAGAGGAAACAGGTAAATACATCCTCAGATGATTCACAGAGAAAACTGACATCTGGTACTTTCCCTCCTGATCACTGACATTCTCTTCCATGAATAAACACAGAGAAGGAAACACAAGTGGAAAGGAGACTTCTAAGTAATTCCAGTAAGTTGTTTCTCCAGCCAGAGACTAGCCTAGAGCCAGTGCACTTCAAAGGCAATACAATCGCCTGTCAGCTGCAGAATTCCTCTTGGTCCGAGGTGAATTACTGCACGGACGGGTGAGGGAGATGTGTTGGAAGTAGAAGGTGATAACGCAAAGCCAAGGAAACCGAGAGAAGGAAAGATACTCCAGCAGGGAGACAGGCTTGGGGAGCAGGGGGACAAATTTGGCCTGAACCTAGAAGGTAAAAATGGCCTAACAGGCAAGCAGATGTCTCTGGCTGAGAGATCAAAGCTGTTGCATTTGGAATGTTGTCACAATCCATTTTTAAAAGGCGGCCATCCTCCAAGTGAATGTGTAGTAACAGTGAGTGCAAATTATCAAAGTCCATGAATTCCCACAGTCATTATTCCTTTCCTTAGGAGATGAATAATGGTTGGGGCAAGAAGCAAGGTGAGAGGGATCTAAGGATCATAGGCAAGGAGTCCCCAGGGCTTCAGAATGGAACCTCAGAGGTTATATTTTGGACATGACTAGTGGTATTTGGAAGGGTAACGCTTACTCAGTACTAGTTCTGTACACTCAGAGTCTGCAGATCAAAAGACAGAGGACGGGCCTTTCTGCCAACAAAGTAGCCCATAAAATGCTTTATTAAACACAGAGAAATGAGCTTTGGCAAGAACACACACTTACACGTGCAGGGAAAGTGATCAAGGTAAAGAAGCCAGTAAAAATCTGCAGAAGCCAGAACTGTGGACATTTTTCAACCTAGATGAAAAGAAAAAGCAGTCATCATTGTGAAAGCCGTTATCAAGGGACGTGTGTGCACCAATGAAGGTTCGTGGCATTAAGCTTTACCCCAGGGAACATCGGTCGCAGTTTTGGAAGTTTACGCTTTTCTGGGACCTCTTTCAGCACAGTGGAGCCGATGATGGATTTGGAACCACTGAAGCCTGGTGGCAGCATCACGATTAGGGAACAATTCAGAGACTGGTGGGAAGGGCTGGGCCCCCAAGGAGACATTCCAGCCCTTGCCTGACCTACTCCCTCTTCTCCCTGTATCCATTCTGGTTTTTTGAGCAACCCAAACCAACTTTCTGCCTAAGTCTAAGTGTGATGGATTTGGGGGTGTTACCTGTTCGGAGTCAGGGGAATTTAGTTGATTTTAGTTGCGTCTGGTCAAGTCTTACTTAGGTGTGTCTAAGTGATGGATGCACCAGTACCTGTTGGAGGATGGAACATGGTATGGGGAGGGTAAGATGGCAATTTAGGGCACTAAAGAAGCTGAAGTGATTTTTGAGAAGCAAAACCAAACCAAAAGTGATGTCAAAAGAAAAGAAGGAATCCCACTGCATTCCAGACGATCCCCTGGTTCTTTGGCATGGTTTATGAAGGCCCTTGTGGTCCGTACCTGCTGTCTCCAGTCTCCTGCTGCAGCACCACCCTCTTCGTACAAGAAGACTAGCAATTCCCCAGGTGGTCTGTAGGAGGCAGACTTTCAGAGGGCTTCCAAGGATCCCCACCTCCTGGCAGTTCTGTCCCTTTGGAATCCCCTCTTTCTGAGTGAGGCTGACTTAGTAACTTGCTTCTAAGTAATGGAACGTAACAGAGGTAATGGGATGTCAGTTGTCTTCCTGGCTTGCATGCTTCCATGAGGCAGGTGGCCATGTTGGAGAGGACCGACCACTGGGCGGAAAACTAAAGGCCGACTCCAGCCAACAGCCAGCTGTTGAACTAAGGTCCTCAGTCTAACAACTCTCAGAGAGCTGAAGTCTGCCAACAACCGTGTAATACTGGAAATGGAACCTTTCCTTTGAGCCTTCATTTGAGCCCTGGCCAGTGCCTAGACTGCCTCCTTGTGAGAGACCCTGCAGGAGAGGACCCAGCTAACCTGGGCCCAGATTTCTGCTCTGGCATAATAGATCTGGGTTGTTTTAAGCCACTAAGTTTGAGGGTAATTTGTTAGTTAGCAATAGCTATTAATATAGAGCCCTTGAAATTTTATGGTTCTATGCCATTGCTTCTGGTTTTTCTCTTGTCTGGAAAGACCTCTTGCACTTTCTTGCCAGTTTGGCCAAACCCCACCTATTGTTTAACCTGTAGCTCCAACATGCCGTTTTCCAAAGGCTTGCCCTACCTTCCTTTCCCCATATACCCTGTCTTCCCACGGGATCGACCGCCCCTCCTCAGGCCTTGCATGAAAGGTTCATCAGACAGAAAACCTTTCATAATTCCATTCCCATTTTGAACAGTTAACGATTAATGTTGTTAAGAATACAAGCTTTGTCATCACAGGCGTGAGCTGTGTGACCTTGGGCAAGTCACTTTACCTTTCTGAGTTTCAAATTCCTAACCTGTAATGCAAGAATTTTAATATCTACTGTATCAGCCAGGGTTCTTATTTGTGAATAACAGGAATTTGTTCTCATCAATTAAAATACAGAACTTTTATGACAGGATTTGAGTAGCTCAGAGAATCAGTGAGAAGGCTGGATATCAGAAAATGTGCTAGAAGGAGGACCCACCTACCCTATTGGTTCTGGAATCCAGATGTTAGTATTATTCTGCTGCTAGAAGAAACTCCCTGTCCCTTTTCTTTCTGCCACTTGTTCTTGATTCGCATCTGATGGCCAAACCAGCTTACATGCCTGTGTCCTTGTTGCCAGGGAGAAAGAGAAAGCAAGTGTCTATACTTTGCAGCCTTTGCTCAGCAGCAAGACAAAGGGACTCTTAAAATTTGTAGAGGGAGAGTACCGCACCTGAGAAGGGGAATCCTATGCTGGGCAGTCAAGAATATACAAGTCAAAAGTCTCAAGATGCTCTTAACACCACTCTAGAGGGTTGTTTGGGAGGGTTACAGGAGCTGATGTATGAAAAGTGTTGGCATTTGGGAAGAGCCCAGTAGAAGATGGTTGTTCTTACTATGTAACTAATCTTAGTTATAATTCTACTGGCAAAGCCAGTCTCCTCATGACTGAGCGTGATGTTTCATCCTTTCCTCTTCTGTAATGACCTACCCTATTCTCCACTTATCCAAATACTAGTTGTCCTTCAAAGTCCAGATCAAGTCCATGTTCATCATGTAACGTTTTGCAGAATCAATTTTTCTTCATCCTGCCTTCCCACAGCCCTTTCCTTCAATTTGGTGCTTAATTACACATGAATTTGTTTTTCTATGGATTTTTTTTTCCCTCTGTGTATGTCATTCCCTTACACGATGAAAGGGGCATGCCACTCTGCAAAATGTGGTCACTGGTGGCTGCTTTTGACTTCCCCACTAAAGGTGTAAGGGACTGTTTTCTCTGACTGTGACTTTGAGGTTGTTTTCTTTCCTTGTGTCCAGTGTCATTTCTTGGTAGTTAGCTCTGTGTAGATATATATAAGGTCTACCGGAAAGTTCTGTCCATTTTTGGAATAAAACAAAATACAAATTTTTCTTACCATCAATAAACTTTATTAAATAATATAATTGCCATTATTATTAATAATTTCTTGCCAGTGTGAGGGCAATTTGTATATCCCATTTTTGAAAAATGTTTTATCTTTAATGCGAAAAATTGAACCAGTGCTTGTTTGATATCTTCTTCAGTTTTGAATTTTTTGCCCTTCAAAAATTTTGTAAGGACAAAAACAAGTGATAGTCGGAGGGTGCTAAGTCCGGGGAATATGGTAGATGCGACAGACATGCTTCTGTAGCATTTCTTCCTTGTTGAAATTCGTAAAAATTACAGTGGCGTAAATGAACTTTATCAGTAGCCATGGGTACACTATCACTTCACACATAAGACTAACGTGAATCAACTTTGTTTTAGTTAATTTGCTATGTCAGTATGTATACATTAAGTGATAAAAACAGAGAGGCACACATGCGCCAAATAAACATGCTTACGTGTCGAAACTTGTCGTGATAGAAACAGACAGAACTTTCCAGTAGACCTTATACTTCATTTGTTCACTCATTCACTCTTCCAGGATATATTTTTTACCTCTTTTTTTTTTTTTTTTTTGTATTTTTCTGAAGCTGGAAACGGGGAGGCAGTCAGACAGACTCCCGCATGCGCCCGACCGGGATCCACCCGGCACCCCCACCAGGGGGCGATGCTCTGCCCATCCAGGGCATCGCTCTGTTGCGACCAGAGCCACTCTAGCGCCTGGGGCAGAGGCCAAGGAGCCATCCCCAGCGCCCGGGCCATCTTTTGCTCCAATGGAGCCTCGGCTGCAGGAGGGGAAGAGAGAGACAGAGAGGAAGGAGAGAGGGAGGGGTGGAGAAGCAGATGGGCGCCTCTCCTATGTGCCCTGGCCGGGAATTGAACCCGGGACTCCTGCACACCAGGCTGACGCTCTACCACTGAGCCAACCGGCCAGGGCTCTTCCAGGATATATTTATTGGTTGCTTACCATATATCAAGCATGGGTGTAAGTATTATGAAGAAAGAGAAAAAGACAGTTGTTTTCAGAGAACTTGCAATGCATTGAAATGTGAGTGTATTAGTTTCCTTATTGTCTTATAGTTGTGGAGGTGAGAAGTCTGATCAGGCTAAAATCAAGGTGTGGGCAGGGCTGCATTCCTTTCTATAGAGTTTAGAGCAGAATCAGTTTAGTTGCCTTTTCTGGCTTCTAGAAGAAACTGCCCACATAGGTTGGCTCAGGGCTCCCTATCTCAATCCTGAAAGTGGGCAGGGTTGCATTTTACTGACCCATATTCCTCTTATTCATTACAACCAGGAAATGTTCTGTGGATTTATTTTTTAAAGACTCATGTGACTAGATTGGGCCCATCCAGACAATTCAGGAAACACTCCCTATCTCAGGGTCCTTAATACAATCTTCAAAGGCTTGCTGGGGATGTGGATATGGGTCATTTTTCTGACAAACACAAAAGAATGTGCACAACTATAGTCAATGCTATAAGATGTGCAAATAAAGAACTGGCGCTGGCCGGCACAGTGGTAGAGTGTTGGTGTCATGTGTGGAAGTCTTGGGTTTGATTCCCGGTCAGGGCACACAGGAGAAGCTACCATCTACTTCTCCACCCCTCCCCTTTTCGCTTCTCTCTCTCTCTCTCCCTCTCTTCCCCTCCTGCAGCCATGGCTCAAACGGTTTGAGCAAGTTGGCCCCGGGTGCTGAAGATGGCTAGATGGTTTTGCATCAGGTGCTAAAATAACTTAGTTGCTGAGCCATGGAGCAACTGCCCCAGATGGGCAGAGCATCGCCCAGTAGGGTGCTGGCCAGGCGGACCCCAGACAGGGCACATGCGGGAGCTGTCTCTGTCTCCCCACCTCTCAGTTAATAAAAAAAGAAAAGTAAGCAAATAAAGAACTGAGGGGGGTTAGAAGAGAGAGAGGTTACTTTGATTTGAGGCAGGGAGTGGAGAAGGCAGAAGGGGAAAAGGACCCATCAGATCAGTTAGCCATTTGTGACCATAAACCTTTTTATAGTGGATGAGCAGATGTGGGCATGGGCAGGTGAGATACAGATATCCATATCCTCATTTATACTGAATTAAAAAATCCTTCCTTAGCCACTATTACTTTCCATGTCACTCATGGGATATGACTGTATGGTCTCCAGGCAGCATCATTTGGTTTTAAACCCTAGGAGTTATGGTCTGATGCAACGATCTCTTACATCTTGATGAGTTCTTTTTGGGGATCAGGTAGGCTTCTTAATTTTCTCGCTTAATTGGAGATTTTTGTGTTGCTTTTTTTCAGCAAGCTTTCCTGCCTTTCCTGATTTTCCAGCCTTGCCAAACATAAATATTTATTAATTTTGTTTATCAACAGCATATCTATCTATCCATCTATCTATCTATCTATCTATCCATCTATCATCTATCTATCTATCTATCTATCTATCTATCTATCTATCTATCTATCTATCTATCACCATCATCTACTTATTTTACCACCACTCATACCTTTGCCCTGATTACATTTTCTAGTTTACTTGCTTCCCAGGAGTCTCTAAAAATGTATTTCTAAAGCCTGCTTTATTTTTGGCCAATTTTTCCTGCACTAGGAGACAAGAATTCTCTCACTGCAGACAAATTTGAAAAGAAGCCATTTCCTTCCACTCCAGTATCATCGACCACATCTTCCAGGTGTCTGAGGGGCTCACCCTTATCCAGAGTGCCAAACCTAGAACAAGGAGCTCGTGTCTCTGATTCTAAGCTTATGCCTTCTCAACCCTCTGCAGAGCTCACCCACTACTCCCACTAGGACCCCCCCCCCCAAACACACACCTTTTTACAGAATAAGGCAACGCAGTAGATAAAAGTCTCATGTAGAATGCCAGGGATGTCACTTGACCACTCCTAATTAAGTGCCCAGTGGGTCGTATGAATAGTCAGAAACAAAGAGGAGGAAGAGAGAAAGAGGCCAGGCTGGTGGGGCCAGGCTGGGAAGGCTTTGTGGAGGAGGAGGGAAAGACATGAGTGAGAAATGGACGAGTTATTGCGTAATTTGGCTCTCACTGTGGTGTTGCATATATCATAGTTCTTCAGCACAGGCTGAGAGCCCCTAGGGGTGACTTTCAATTTGATCTGTAGTCTCCGGATGTTGGGGGCTGTGTTGGCTGCGTGGTGATCTCTACCCCTCCACTGTCTGTCCAGGGACACGTGCGTCGGTGGACCATGTGAGGCCCTTTGGAAAGCCCCAAGTTGTTGCCAGATTGTCTGAGAACTCCAACTCTTATTGTTATATTCAGAGTGGATACCTGTGATAACAGCAGTCCACCCCTTTGGCCATAAAGGCCACCAGCCTCCTCCCGAGAGTCCCTACCAGCTCCCTGCTGGTTTTGCTCCTCCTTCCCCAAGGCTGAGGCTCAGCACCTGCCCACGGTATGAGGAGGATTACCATTGTCTTGGTCAGATGCTGAGAGTCTGCTCCTCTGTTTCAGTCTGAGAACAGAAATGAGTTGTTATTTTTAGCTTTGTATGGGAATGTCTGAGGGGAGCAGGGAGAAAATGAATCAGCCAAAAATGTTTTCTGGGGCAGCTGCCCTCTCAGCCGACAGGGAGCAAAGGAAGAGAGAAGGGAGGTGCAGACATCTCAGTCCCTCCATTAAACACTGGCAACTTTGAGGCCCTCCCCAGAGCACCTGGCCACTATTTTCGTTAGGCAGACATTCTTTGCCTGTGATAGGCAAAGAAGAAGGACAAGACGGGAAGAGATGAAAGAATTCACTGTCTTCTGAAAAGAGCAAATGCCATCAGCAAGGCACTCCGTGGGAGCTGCCCATGGTCAGTGGGCAGTATAGGAGGTTGCCCAGTGGGCAGGGCTGGGGTCCAGCTACAGGTGATGGAAGGAAGCCCACTAAGATAGACAGAGAGTGTGTGGACAGGAAGCTGGAGGCAGGCTGAGCAATCAGTCCCCATCGGAGAGAATGAGGGGTGTGGTGCAGGGAAGTGGATAGAGCACAGGCACGGCAGGGGGTGAGGCAGGAGACCCTGGTAGGGATGTGCTGTGTGGCGGGGTCAAGGAGCCTTCAGTCAGTTACTGGCTCCAGCTGCTGGGATGAAATCAAGGGCAAAACTCTAAGGGTCTGCATTTTGTAATAAATGAGGTGCCAGACAGGTGATTGAGTCATGAGAGGCAGCATGACATATTAGAAAGTAAGTTCAATTGCTCATTATTCTTCTTTTTAGCTGTGTGAGCTTGAGAAATTACTTAACCTCTCTCTACTTGGGGATGCACGTCCATATGTTACAGGATGAGGGCAATTGTGTTTATCAGAAACATGCCTGGGGAGAGCATTGGGCTTTGTAGGAATGCTGTGATGGCCTGTTTGGGGGTGATGGCGGCCCCTCTTCCTCTCGACCCTCAGACCCTCAAAGTCTCCAGTAAGGTTACTAAGCTCCTGGATGACTGGGTGGGAGAAGGTCTTTCAGGATGACAAGAGGAGGAGCTGAGGCTTGAGTCAGGGTTGGTGAGAAGGAAAGAAGCAGCATTACACAGGAATGGGAGAGGGCGCTCAGCTGACTTCCCAGTTACAGGCAACAAAGCAGTTAATGATAGCAACTTTCTTGTGAGAAGGAGAAGTGAACCTAAATCACCCAGTCCACTGCCCGGCATGAAGATGGCATCAATAAACAAGAGTTACTTTATAGCCCAGGAAACTCACCCACAGGGGACAGATGAGACCTTCCCGTCTGGGCTGCAGGTTCAAGGAGGGACTTTGGTACTCAAATAACACAAAAGCCCAAATCCTGCCCTGGGGCCAGGTGGGGTGAGTCAACTCAAGGACAACCTGGTGCTGAGTCCTCCTCAACCCAGAAACAGGGGCTGTTGGAAAGCGAGGGGGGGCTGGGTGCAGAGTGCAAGGTGGCTTTGCCATCTAGAACAGTATCGTGCTCTTTAAATACTGTTTCTAATTCTCTTGAAAAGATGCCAGATTGGGAAAAATTATAGCGACTCTGCATCCCAGTCCGATGCTCTATCCACTGCGCCACTGCCTGGTCAGGCAAATTATAGTTACTCGAAAATGATTTTAATGTTCATGTGTTGAAGCCAAACCTAAGGATTTAAATAAATTGCTCAGAAATCTGTTTTTCATTCAAGGGACAGCAATGAAAAGTTGTTATTCCCTCCTCCCTCATTTGTTTAAAACCCTTGTTTTTAACTTTTTAATTGACCTGTTTCATTTCTTTTAAGGCAACGTCTTGGTGTAAAATACTGGAACTCAGGAGAACATGTAAGCACTAGTGTGTGTTTGTAGCATTTTAAACTTTCAAAAGCTGACCTACAGAAGTTTGTTTCTCTTCTCCGCCCATAAATGTTTGAAACATTTTCCTCTGGTGAACACCTGACACAGAAAATTAGAATTACTGACCTTTTTCAACCATATTTGTTTTTGAGTATAAACTGACACACCTCAAAGAATTCTCTCCCTCTAGGCACATTTTGAAAGACTGCAGCGCTCTTGGGAGAGTTGGAACGGTAGCTCACACTGTCCTTCCTCTGACATGCTCAGTTCAGGCGGTCGGCGATGCTCCCACGGGGAATGAGAGGCCACCAAATGACACGGGATGACAAAGGCTCCAAGACACCAGGATTTGAATTCATGAGGTTGGGGGTGTGCTCCGTCTTGGATGTGAAAAGTGAAACATGTCCTTTTAGATAAAAATCCCCTGTTTGGGTTTGAAACTGTTCTTAGGCTAAGCCCTTGCCTCATGGCCACCATCTAGACGGCAATATTGCACATGCGAATGGCTGGGTTGGAAGACCAAGGGCCAAGGGAAGTCCTTCTCCAGGCAGAATGCTTGCTTCTCTTGTGAGCTTGACGAGCATGACCACTGTCTGCTGAAGGTCAGGTTCCCCAGATGGAGCCCGGAGACCAGGGCCCATGGGCAGGTGACTCTTGCCTGAGTGCTCCCAGGACTGCAGTGGAGCCATGAGGACAGGGAGGTGCTCAGGGGTTGAGGATGGAGTGTGTGCATCTGACTAAGGGCTGCCACGTGGGGTTGCAAGTTCCCAGACACGCCTTGCATGGAGGCAAAATGGGCTGCAGCATCTGGGGGCAGCCCCCCACAGAGGCGGCAGTCCCAGCTGCGGTGAGTGAGAGCGCCAGGAGATGGTCCTCCGTAGGGAGATGCTCAGTGACGCCATTCCGTCCCAGCCATGAGGGCCTGGGCCTCTTTGTTACTTGTTTGTCTCTTCATGTCTGCGTAAGTTTCTTGTTGGTTTTGGAATATGAACAGTCACTACCTGAAGTTATACACTGATGGAGAACTTGCTGACACAAAGTCGTAGCCCCCTCCATTTGACTGTTATCATGTCATGTCAAGAGCGTTCAAGATGGCTTTGGCTAGCAAGGGTTTTATCTCTCCTTCTTCAAGTATATTCATCCAAACTGGGACCAGCCACCTCCGGCTCTGGTTCCTGTGAGGGGCTTGGGGAAGGTTTTTGCCTGCACGTGACAACTGTCCTCCGAGAGGATTCTCTCTTCCCATGCCCTGTCCCCGTCATCACTTCCGCTCCTCCCCTTCTCCCAGGGCAGCGTTTGGAGGCCTCACGATCTGCTCCTGCTTGTCTCTCCACTTTCATTTCACACCTCTATTCCCCGCTGTCCTCTTCTCTAGCCATAGTCAGAGCATCCAGCAACCCTTTGTAAAGCACCTACTGTGTGCCTCACACTGTTTCTGGCTTGGAGAGACAACACAGACACTACTTCTGCTTCCACGGAGCTTGTGGTCTAGGATGGAACACAGACAAACAGGTGGTGACAACGGAGTGTGGTAGGTGTTAGATGCCCAAGTATAGGGTGCTGTGGGGTGGCGCCCGGGCTTGGTGGGCTAGGACTGCCGGCCAGAGGAAGGGACATTCATTTGGAAACCTACAGGGTGAATTGGAATAAGCCAGGAGAGGGGAGGGGAGGGGAGGGCAGGAAGAGTGCTCCAGACAAGCACGAGCAAAGGTTGAGGCAAGAAAGAAAACTCCCTTATGACTGAAAAAGATAATAAACAACGAAGAAGAAGTAGAGACGGGGCTGGAGGGGTGGGCAGAGGCTGGCTGCTCAGAGCTCTGGAGCGGCCGTTCTCTGCACACTCGTGGGCTCCTCTCTTCTGGGCCTTCTTACCTGATGGTCCCTCTGCCTGAAAAGGCTCCTTTCTGAGTCATACCCTTATCCGGGGCATGACTTAGGGTCAGGTGGGCCCCCTCTTCCAGTGTCCTTGTAATGCCAGGTGACACATCAGTTGTGACATGTATCACACTGCACTGCCACTGCCTGTTTGTTATGTGTGTCTCTCCCATCAGGACTGTGCGGAGCTGAGGACAGGGGCTGTCCTTGCATACCCCACACCTCGCCCAGGGTCTGGCGGAGATGAGGTGCTGACCAATGTGCCATGTTGTCCACACAGGATGCCCACGGGCCTGATTCGGCCTTGCCAGTGAGGCCACTGGCCTTCCGTCCTTCCCCGGAGATGGAGGGTTGGGGCGAGCTGAATACGGCTGACAAGGAGGGGAACAGGAAGAGAATGGGGAGGCAGGGACGGACAGAATGTTCGAGATGGAGAGAAAACAGAAAAGGGAAAAGAAGTGGAAAATTTCACCCAGCTTTTTGGGGCTTTGTAAGGAAAGGGACTAAAAGTGAAATTCTTGCTACAACTGGAAAAGAACCACAGCAAATCACCTTTGAAACTAAAGACCACAGGAGAAAAATAGTGCACAAAAGAACGACCGGCCAGTCAAGGTAAAGAGGCCCTGTAACTGAGGCTGAGTAATGGTAGCGACTTGGGTCTCTGCCCATCAGTTAAGAGCAGGACTCCTCTGCGTCCTTCAAGCAATCAGAATGGTCAGTACCCATTACAAAACTGTGGTTTGCTTTTATGGCTTTAATTAAATTGAATTAACTATAATAACTAGGGCTTCTGTTTGCCTCACTCTCCAATTCAAAAAGGTTGATTTTAGCTGTTGGGCACAATGTTTCTGTGCTGAAAACCAGTGTGTGCCTTGGTTCTCATTTTTTTTCTTTCCCTAGAAGGGCAGGCCACTCTTTTAAAAGCTGAATTACAGTAATAGGAGAAAATGAGTGACTTAAGGCCGCCCGGAGTCCCTCACGCTGGCACCTCTTTGCGCCTGTGAAGCCCGCGGCACTGGCACTGGCTGTCACTCCGGCGAAGTGCAGCAGCAAGAGGCCCAGCTCCGAGTCAGGAGGCTGCGCTGCAGACCCCGTTCTCTCCCTTGCTAGTTGTGAGATCTTGGGCAAAAAGAACCACAGAACAGTGCTAACCCCATAAAAATGGCGATACCTATTTCTCGGGTTTATTTGGGCATTCTGTGTTGCACACACATACAACACAAGCTGATGCCTGCTAGTCAGCAAGTGCTTAATAGAGGTGAGCAGTAACACACCATGAGAATCTCACAAAATCCTTACTGTCCTCAGAGCACAGGAGCCTTGTGACCACAGGAGCCTTTGCTGAAGAAGGTCAGGCCGTGCTCCCCTTCTGCTTCTTAGCAGTTGCCTTGGCCGTTCGTTCCCAAACCAGATTCGTTTGCTCCAGGATCACAGGGATAGTGCAGGAGGGTCACGGCTGTTCCCTCAGCTCAGCCCCGCCGTCCATCAGCTGAGCAGACACTGCTGCTCTTCATTGTGGCTTTCGGAAGTCACTTCTACCACCATAATGACGAGACTCATCCTCCCTGGGCCCCTGGTGACTGTCTTGCCCCGAGACCTTCCCTGCAACTCATCTTTAGATTTGATAGATGCATATATTGTGAACTGATCACCATCATGTCTGGTTAACACCTGTCATCACACATAGTTAGTTTTTTTTTTCTTGTGATGAGAACTTTTAAAAATTATACTTATTTATTTTATAACTGTAAGTCTGCCTTTTGACTCCCTTCACTTTCTGGTCCCATGTCCTCCACTGAAATCAGCTTGTTTCTGACCTCACCGGAGGTCCACCCTCAGTTCTTCTCTATATCTGAAACCCGAAAAGCCCTAAACAGTTAAAGTTTTTTTGTTTTTTTTTTGTTTTGTTTTTAAATAACTCATTTGGGTGCTCAAACCTGAACTCGTGTGAGGCTGTTGCTGTCTTCATTTGCTCGCTTAAGAGTCACCTTGGACTGCTACAGAATGATCGACGCACTGGCTTCCAGGATGCTGCCCCAGACCCCCAGATCTCAATGGGGGAGTTCTACAATTCAAGGCAGGCACTGAGCTACTCTTCTAAAATCTGAAAAATTCTGAACTCCAAACTCACTTGGACCCCAGGGTTTCAGAAAGGGTCGTGCACCCTTAACAACAACGGTCAACTTTCCCAGAACATTCTTACGCTCTGTACCATTGAACGTGTTATGCCATTAACACAGTCCTGTGGGCAGGTCCTCTGAGCCTTACCATTCGACAGTGGTTGACACACAGAAAGATAAGTATCCGAGCCAAGACAGCACATTTCACAAGGGCAGAGTCACCGCTGGACCTGGCAGCCGGGCAGAGGAGCTTCTTCTTGTCCCCACTCCTGTGCTGCCTGTTTTGTTTTACTGCCACTGAGGTATAACTTGCCCCCTTAAACTGGGAAACAGTATCTTGTGATGATTGAGAACATGGACTCTGCAGACGGAAGGCCTGAATTCAAACATGAGTTCCATCACTGTATAGCTGTGTGACTTTGGGCAAATTACTTGACATCTCTGTGCTTCCATTTTCTCATCTGTAAAATGGGAATAATTATAGTACTTACCTTTTAGGATTGCTATGAAGATGAGTTAGTTCATGTGAAATACTTATCTGGCCCAGGTTAGTGTTAACTATTATTATTTCATCTGTCCTATGTCCAGCTAGCCTCGCTCTAAGTAATCACATCATGTGTTAGTTGAAGTAGATTAAGCTCTAGGGACAGGTCATGGTCTCTTTATATGAAGAGTGTATGCTGTTACTGTTGACAGAAGCAGCTATAACAGGGTTCATTTCATCCTTGCTCAGTAGTGTTTCCAAACAGACAGCCAGTTTGGAGAAAAAGGGAAAAAACATGAAAATGTCTCACTTTGCAAAAGGATAACAGGAAGCCTCAGTTGGCAATGTTTTTCTGTGCCCTTTAGAGAGCTGTAGGTCAAGGTGCAGCAGGCATAGCGAGGGACTGGGGGCTGGGGCTGGGGCTGAGCCTGGCTGGCGGGCCTGACGCCATACTCTGTCTGCTCAGAGGGGCCGTTCCTCTAACGTCTCTCTGGCCAGTTTGGTCCCTGGAACTCCTTCCTTAGTTTGTGGAAGATTCGTCGTGAATTCTACACAGGGGCTCTGCGCAGCTTCCACATCTGAGCCAGCTCAGGCTCCGTGGAAAGTTTTGAGGGTCACCTATTCTTAAATATCTAAGGGAGGGGGGAAACCTTGAAAATGACAGAAAAAAGGTTATCCTTTCTCAATAGAGAGAAGTTATATTATGACTCCTGGAAAACAACAAAAAACAGAACAAAGAAAAATCAACCTTCATTCTGTCTTGAAAATTCCAGTACAGAGAGATGATATAGGGCAGCTTTGTATTTCTCATGGGGCTAGCTCTTATTAGATCTGCAGTTCTCAAGGACTTTCTGGATGGTGACTGCAGGCATTGGCAATGGGGGTCCATGTGGCCCGGCTCTCCCATCACAGCGACCAGAAAAGCAGAGGGGCAAGTGCTGTGGTTGGGCCCTGGGCCAGCAGCCAGCCAGCCTGCACTCAGACGGCAGCTCTGTTACTTCACTTTATCCCTGTGGGACTTTGGGCAAGTTATTTATTCTCTCTGCCTCAGTTCCTCAGTTATGAAATGGGGAGGTAATGGGATCCACCTCACAGGGTTGGTGTGAGCATTAAAGTAATGAAGACATGCATTTAATGCCTTGCACACAACAGCTATTCAGTATTATTTATTATTGTGTTCCAATATTAGTGCAACCCCGGGGAAAGTTATTAACCTCTTTCGTCTTCATTTCCTTCCTATAAAATGGAGTAAAAATACTTACCTTGGGGCCATTGTAAAGTTTCAATGGAATAGTGTCCGAACTGGTGTTTATTGAGTTGTATTCAATAAATGGCAGCTTTCCCAGTAAGGTTTTTTTTTTTTTTTTCCCCCTGAGTCTTCCACACTTTCATAGATTCTCCATGACATCTTTTCAAACGCAAATGTGGTAACACTCCCCTGTTTTCTGGACAAGACAAGGTGAGATCCTTGTTCAGAATCACAGCAGCCACAGTGAGGAAAGGAGGCAGCCCTCCAGACAGGAGAGGAGACCTGAAGGAAACAGCCCTAGAGGAAACACTTCCAAGCTGCATGCGGTAGGCAGCGGTCTGGACATACAATCTCTTATTTAAATCTCAGGTACTCTTAGAAGCTAGAACTATTATCATTCCCATTTTGTAGGTGATGAAACTGTGACCCACAAAGGTTAAACAGAACTAACACTTGAATCCAGAGTTTGGCTCTGAAGACCGTGTTCTGAGCACAGGGCAGAAAAGTTTCTGAGAAGCAGGGTGGCTGGGAACATGGGGAAGGAAGTGGGGAGAAAGACCGGTTAGCGCCGTGGACACCAGGACCACCTCCGATTTAGAACAATTTCTTTAAGGAAATACAACTTCAATTATTCTTTGTCTCCAAAAGCAGCTGCAGTCTCTTGTCCTGCGTGTTCTCGTAATCAACCTTTCCCACTTCCTTTCTCCCCTCCCTGTGGCCATCCCGTTGATACGGACATGGACAAATGAGGTCAGAAAACGCCAGTGTCCGCACACAGTGTCCTTTTCTGTAGGTCACTCGCTCACAAGGTCAGCACAACAGACTCAGCCCACTGCAAGGACTGTTCCTGGGAAGCTGGGGGAGGAGTGAGGCATGAGCTGCTGTGTCTCCTGTCAGTCCCAGGCCAGCAGAGGGACAGCTGATCGGAGGGGGAACATTTAGAGGAGGGCGGGAGGGAGGAGAGAAGGAGACATTGTGAACTAGGCTAAAGATTTCATCTGGGCATTTTGGAGGGCTACTCAGCTCTGTTCTTTGGAATAAGCTTTTGTCCCTGCAACACTTCATAATCACTGAACATCTTGCTACCTTGTTTTGGTAACAACCAGAATTTGAATCAATCATCCATTAGTTTTGAAACTACAGATGTCAGAAATATAACCCTTATTGTTGATGTTACTGTTTTGGGTGATGTGGGGAAAGGTCAGCTAGCCTCTGAATCATTCACACATAGTACATTCCGAGGCGTAACTAGAAGATCGTATGTTCCTTTTGCAAACCAAAGATATTTCTAGAATCGTATTGTACATTTGTGTAACACCTAGTTTATAAATCATTTTACACACATTTTTAGGAGATGAGAAATCATTTTGTTACAGATTAAAAACTCACTTAAAATAAAATCCTGGGTTTTTTTCTTTTTTTTTTTCTTTAGCACAGTTTTCCCAGGCTGGGGTAGCAGAATGGGGGTCCTTTCTCCCTTTTATTTAAAGATTATATGAATCTCAGGAAAACAAAGCCATTGATTTTAGGTGACTGAGAGCAAAGATTTAAAAAGAAGAAAGAAGACTTGTTTGGAAGATCTGCCTTCTTCGGAAATGAAGAGAGTTTTATTTCTTCGAGACTGAGGATTTATGGATATATGTTTCCTCCTTAAGACAAATGACCCAAGCACTTTTTTTTTCCACCATTAACTCTAATCAATTACCTTTGTAACTAAAGAAATAAATAATCTCTAAAGAGAAATAGAGTTAAAATGAACTGAGTTCTAGAGTTATTTGAAACTTTTTTTTAAAATCTTTCTAGAACTGGATTAATAGCTAAATCCTAGTTATGGAGTAATTTTTTCTTTTTCCAGGAGGCCTGATCCAATGAAACAAGCCAGGTTTAGAATCACAGTGTCAGGGCTGGTTGGGGGCCTTCGATATGCCCTTGCCCTGTATCCTGAGACACAGAGGCCCAGACAGCCAGAGCGCCTGGTCCAGCATCACCCAAGCTGGGAGAGCCAGGAACCTCGGTGTTACTTGGGATGTGAGGCTTGCACACCTCCGCTCTCAACCTCTTGCCTTCTTTTCACTGCTCACTTTCACTGCAAACCCTTTTCCCGCTCTCCTCTCCCCATAATATCCAATAAAAGATGAAGGTATTGGAATATTTCCACGCTGGAGTGGACCAGGTTGCGGCCACATTGCGGCGTTTGGGTTCTGCGAGCGCGCGCGCGCGGCGGGGCGCGGTTGGGCGTCTGCAGGCGCGCTCGGCGACGCCGGCCCGGGCGGCCAGTCTCAGCGCCCGGCTCCAGCCGGGCGGCCGGGCCGCGCCGCGCCAGGCTCGCGGGGGTCAAGTCCAGGTTGCGGCGCAGGAAGGCGGCGGGGGAGGGGCAGCCCGGTCACGCCCCCTCCTCCTCTGCTCTGCGCAGAGCGCGGAATGTTGGGACGGTTCCATAGGCGTGGTGTGTCTGTATAAACATCATTAGCCCCTGGGCCCGACACGATGTGCGTTTTTTAATTTCGCTTTACAAATTGCGGCCTCCTCCCGTTTGAGATGAGGATGGAGACCTTGCCTCTCCGCCTCTTGGCTGCATTCCTGGGCTCCCGCCTTCCTAGACGCGAAAGGGAGAGGCGCGCCTCTCCTTTTTCTAAACCCGAGGATTCTTAGCGCACCTCATTTGTAATATTATCTTTGGCTTAGAGGGGGAATCTTTCCCGCTCACCTGGAACTGGCAAAACGTGACTTCATCTTAAAATTTACTCTGTACTCTCTGCGGCGGGCGGAGAGAGCAGAATGCCCTGGCCACTGTTTGCAGCCACAAGCCTGGCAAGTGGCGATGGCTGGTGAGCTGCTCCGGGGCTGGAGCGCTTCTTTACTCCACTGCCTGCGTCCTCGGTCATCCTCACTGGAGTCCCCGCCGTCTTTCCATTGCAGACGGTGCCCCCCCACCTCCACCCCCACCTCTACCTCCATGCTTTGCTCATCTTTAAGAGCACAAGCCTCATTTGGAGCCTCCTTTTAAAAATCTATTTAAGCATCTCTGCATTTTCTTTCTTTCTTTCTTTCTTTCTTTCTTTCTTTCTTTCTTTCTTTCTTTCTTTCTTTCTTCTTTTTAAAATGTACTTACTGATTTTAGAGAGAGGAGGGAAAAACGAGATAGAGATAGAGAGAGAGAGAGAGAAAGATAGAGAAAGAATCATCAATCTGTTCCATCCAGTATGTGCCCTGACCATGGATGGAACACACAACCTTTCTGTCTCAGGACAACTCTCCAACCAACCAAGCCATCCAACCAGGGCATCTGCTTTCTTCACTATAATGGGAAGGGGGATCATTCTCCTCACTTAGGAGAAGAAACCTCAAAGCAGCGGAGACTTCTTTCAGGGTGTGTCTTTTGAGGCAGATCATGTGAATGGTGAAGATAAAACCCCCTCCAAGCCTATGGCAGCTTTGACTTTAAGCATGAGGCGAGTTAACAAGGAAAGCAGCAATAAATCCAGCTCAGGGCATGACCTGGCACTAAATTGACTCTTACAGTGTCCAGATTTCTGGCCAAGTTGTCAATTTGATGCCCCCTTTCTCCACTAGCCTCCTCAGTTCCCCTTTCAGTTTGTGTTGTCTTTATTGGTTTGCTTTTGTTTTACTGCCAAGTTATCTCTGTTGTACCCCCCCAACCCCCATTTTCTGACTGTTTTCCAAGTTCTTTAAGCATGACCAGAATAACACACCCACAGCTTCTTTGCTAAATCCTTCAAGTTGCTTCCCTGGTAGAAATTTTGAAACCAGCTCATGTCAGAACATTTTGTTCATCCCTCCCTACACACAAGCTGATGAAAGATGGAAGGACTTGGTATTTGCTGGAAATGAAAATGTGGGGAAAGCTGCTGGAGCCGACACCAGGATGTTCTCTTTGTCCTCTGCACAAGGCGATCGTGTATCCTTTACATTCTATGTAAGAACAGCCCTAAAGAACATGTCGTCCCACTGGAGATGAGCAGTACCGCTGAGGGTTAATCGAGAAGCACTTCACGTGCCTGAGTAAATAGTCCCGGGAAGGATTAGACCATGCTAAACTAATAAGCGGATCTTAGTGATAAAGTTATCCCAGAAATTCTTTCCACTTTATGTTTAACAGTTCGTTTTCTTCAAAGGCAATGGGTAAATGGCGTTGGTTTTATGGCCTGGAACTTTTGATTCAGACAGCTACAAACAAGCCTGCATTAAGCATGGTATTATCTTTCCTGATCTGTTAGATTTAGAAGGAAACCATGATATTATTACATGCACGTCACACAGTATTTTCTTCTTGATGTTCTACAAGTCAAAGGCAGGAAGATGAAATACGCTCAGCACACTGAGTGGTTCACAGACTAAATGTCCACAAGGCACAGGTTTGGAGCATCGAGCAGATAATTCCAGTTGCCCACTGGACAATGTAAGAAATGAAAGGAAAATGAGGATTTTCCTGAGCACATGAAGGTCTCTCAAAATATGTCTCTGTTTAGTGGTATCAGTTGCCTTCTGCTCCTTGCTCAGCCATAATAACAATGACAGAGATAATATCAATACTGTAATTGCTAATATTTACTAAACATTTACAATGTGCGTGAATACACAATCTCAATCCTCACAAAACTTCAGTGAGCTGAGCCCATATTATTGCAATTTTATAGATGAAGAAATGAAGTCAGAAAGAGGTTATATCTCTTGCCCAGGGCCACGCAGCAAGGAAACAGATGAATCCTGAGCACCTGTTTAAACTGCTGTATTCTTCTGCCTCCCACATGATTTCATACTGAAAAGTTGTGGCAAAGGAAATCCAGAAACAAGAGCAATTATTACATGTCTGATTCTGAGAAAAGCTACCGTTAAGGAAACAATGAGTATGAACTAGGGACTTAATCCTCACAGCTGCCCCTTGAGGTAAGTATTTAGTAATATCCCTATTTTGAGGATGGGACAGCAGAGGTTTAAAGAAGGTGAGTACCTTTGTCAAGATTGTGTAGTGGCAGAGCTAGTGTTTGAACCCTGAGCCTAGAGGGGACCTGTCATCCTCCTTCAATTCATATCAGTGATTGCAGTTGCTATGACAGCCCTGAAATTGGAGAAAGTAGGGCAAAGTGACTGTAGTCACCTTCACGAGACAGGAGGCCTGGGGATTGTCCGTGAAGGACAAGTAAGGTCTGGATGGTGGGAGTAAAGGGGCACCAGCTTTGTAAAGGGCTAAAGGCAGAAGTGAGTGTGGCGAGGAGGAATGAGTCTGGCTGACGTGGTCTTCAATTCAGTGACTGTAGCTGAGTCTGGTATCATATCCAATTCATCATTGACCCCCACCCCCCCCACGCACACTTTGCCTAGCATAGGCCTGGCAAATAAATGTCAAACTGAACTGAACTGAACTGAGCTGGACTAAATCAGCTGAACTTCCTCACCCAGCCTCGGACCTCCTCCTCCCCTGATCTCCCATCACCACCCTGTGTCCTGCTTCCTTCTTTCTTCTCTGTCTGCTTTTCTTGGATTCACCAGTTTTGGTCACGATTAAGAGACACTTCTAAAATGGAGAAATGCCAGAGCTCATTGACCAAGTTCCTGATAAAGGAAGCGATACAGGTGAGAATTGTAAACACATAACGTGTAAACATAGCTCTCTGTGCATCAGCCAGTATTCTAAGCATTTTATATGCATTAGTTTGTTTAATCCTCTCTATGAAGTAAGTAAGCATGCTTATGATGTTCATTTTACAGGTGAAGAAACTGAGCTTAACTCACCTGCTTAATTAAGATCATTCTGCAAATTAGGGATTGGGCCCTGACTTAAATCCAGGTGATCTAGCTCAGTGTCTGTATCACGATCGCCTTTTAAAAATAGCTGACCCTTGGTCCAGCTGTATCCAAGCTACACACAGCCACCTCTTTGATGTGTATGACTCTGACCTTTAAGTCAAGCAGGTCAAAGTCAAGATTGTAGTCTCAATCAGTTCTGAGACATGCTGGCCTTCCCCCCCTTCATCTCTTCCTCTCCCTCTCAGCTTTCTTGGGCTTTTTGATTCTTCTTATGTTTAAGCAACATGAAATAGAACCACGTTTAGGCACGAAACTATGCCTTTTCAATATACCCATAAAGAACAGCATACAGTTTTAGATCATAACTGTTATGAAACATTTTTTTTTTACAGGGACAGAGAGAGAGTCAGAGAGAGGGATAGATAGGGACAGACAGACAGGAACGGAGAGAGATGAGAAGCATCAATCATTAGTTTTTCATTGCGACACCTTAGTTGTTCATTGACTGCTTTCTCATATGTGCCTTGACAGCGGGCTTTCAGCAGACCTAGTAACTCCTTGCTCGAGACAGCGACCTTGGGTCCAAGCTGGTGAGCTTTTTGCTCAAGCCAGATGAGCCCGCGCTCAAACTGGCAACCTCGGGGTCTTGAACCTGGGTCTTCCGCATCCCAGTCCGACACTCTAGCCACTGCGCCACCACCTGGTCAGGCGTTATGAAATATTTTTTACTAAGATAAGCCCTGTGTGAATCAACCTCAAGTTCAGTGTTCTAACTATCCTGTGCGGGATGTAAAACCATGGAGGAGAATTCTTGCATATGCAAAGCTCATCTGTCTTCTTGTCTACTTGTCTGAGCTTTGTAGAAGTGCAGAGTGAAGAAATGTCCTGTTCCTAATCTTCAAATAACACAAAGTTCACTAGGCAGCTTCACCACCTCCAGCTGCTGTGCAGTTGCAGAGGGGCCTGACTAGTTCCTTCAAAAATGGAAACAGGAAGCAGCTACACATGAAATTTTGGACTCCTGAATGCAAGTTAATACATCAAGCAGCTGTATGAATGTGACCATGAACTGATGTTCTTCTAAATACACTTAATAGCACAACCAAATTTGAACTTCCTGTATTCCCCTGCAAGCATCCTTGCAAATCCGGCCTCTCACTGACGTTGAGCGGAACATTTTTAGGATTTGGGGACATTGTGTTAAAGTAGAGGCAAAGAACATGATAGAGAAGAATAACATGTAACAGCAACGAGGTGATCTAAGGAAAGGATGTGCCATTTTTATATTGAAAACACCCTCTGATAAATGTATGAAGTTTCCTGGACATTAAATAAGAACAGGAAATACTTTGCAGGAGACTTATTAACATGGTAACTATTGAGTATTCCAATCCAGTGTAGTGATGGATTAATGAAAATGAGTACAGGAATTTGTAACCGTTTAAAGCAGGGGTCCCCAAACTTTTTACACAGGGGGCCGGTTCACTGTCCCTAAGACCATTGGAGGGCCGGACTATAAAAAAAACTATGAACAAATGCCTATGCACACTGCACAAATCTTATTTTAAAGTAAAAAAACAAAACGGGAACAAATACAATATTTAAAATAAAGAACAAGTAAATTTAAATCAACAAACTGACCAGTATTTCAATGGGAACTATGCTCCTCTCACTGACCACCAATGAAAGAGGTGCCCCTTTCGGAAGTGCGGCGGGGGCTGGATAAATGGCCTCAGGGGGCCGCATGTGGCCCGCGGGCCGTAGTTTGGGGACCTCTGGTTTAAAGCAAGGTCTCAGATTTGTATTAGCCTCTCATCAGCTGGAGAGATGGACCACGGGAAGCTCATCTGGGCAAAGCACGGAGCCAGCTGAAGGCTCTTCAGAATCCTTGGGATAAAAGTCCATATGAAACAGTATTCAGGCAACTTCCTTGATGCTAGGAAGTCAGTTATTTTTGTATTTCTGCCAGATCTAGAAATAAATACAATACCTTGCGTCTTATTTAAGCCTGTGATCTCACTTTGCCCTTCATGAGCTCTGTGAGGTAAGTAGACCATTATCTCCTTGATGTCTGTTTCACAGATGAAAAAACAGTCACAGGGAGATTTAGGAACTCTGTTCAAGCTTCAGAGTTGTTTATCTATAGGGCCTGTAACTCAGATCTTCTGATGCCATGTGGATACCTCTCTCTACCATGGTCACACAACACGGGCTACTCAGGTTGTCTTATACTTCATGCCAGATGTGTCTAACAATGATGGGGGTTCTGGTAACATCCGAATTTTGGAGTGAAGTGAAGATAGTGGGATAGCCTCCTCGCACCTGGGAAAGATATTCAACTTGCTCCCAGGAGCTCTTGTAGCGAAGATAAAGGTTGAACCCTGAGCGTGTGGGACTGTGGGAGTTGGCCAGAGAGCTGAGAGGAGAGTTTAGGTTCGTTTACTCCCATCACATGGTCATTTGCTCTTCCCCAAAGCTGTCTCGGAGTGAGGATAAGAACCATGATTCATGAGTTGCTAAGGATTGTAGAGGAAACTACTCTTATATAAACACCACTGATGTGGAGTAGCTGTAGAAAACCAATTATTCAAAGTTGGCTTTTATTGTGTTTTCAAACTGAATTTGTTGTCATTCTACATCTCCGTTCTTTTCCTTTCTTTAAGAGTTTCTTTTCTTATATTTTTTAAACTCCCACATCTCAGTAGCTTAACACAATTAGAACTTCACATCTTGCTCATATCAAATCTAAGATGAGTATTATTACTGAGCAGCAGGCAGCTGTTCTTCAAGCAGAGATGGTGGGCGGGCCCTTCCAAGCTTGAGCTCTGTCGTGTCAGGATTCACCATGAACCTGAGGCCTCCTAGGTCATCATGCTCATTTCCATCAAGCCTGCAAAGGTAAAAAGAATAAAAAGAAACTGCATATCACACAAGGAAAGACTATTGTGGGCCTTTCTAGAAATGGCACATGCCAACTTCAATTTTGAGTTGGGTCAGTGTTCTTTAAGCAGTATTTAATACTTGACTTCTGAGTTTACCATATTTGCTAGATTGACCTTATGCAGGCATTTCTCCTGCTGCAAATACACAAAAATGTTAGGTTTAAAAAGTGTTCAGAAAATACTTTAAAATATATTTTAAATACAGTTTAATATATTTATATACATTTTAAATATATTTAGAATACAGTTAAACTGGAAGGAAAGGGAAAGATTTGGTTTCAAAATCAAAAAGAGAACTCAAACCTAGAGGAGATAGCTAGAGCTGATGCTGAGATGACCTAAGGGGCTGGTAGTGGACACGGATGTGGGTCGCAGGAACTGGGCGCTGGGAGTTTTAATGCTTACACTGTGACAGGCATGGTCTTGAGGACTGAGGACCTAAATCTGGGACACTCATAGGGCCACCAGCCTTTGAAAGGAGGGCTATAAAAACAATACCTTTGAGTCAGACTAAAAACTAGGATTTAATAGAAGCAAAGGTGAAAATTTCTCAAAGGGACACTTGCTAAAGATAAGGAAATTTTTTTTTTACAAAATCTGTGAGGAATAAGCCCACCATGATTCAGGGTTACTAGATATGATAATTAGGAATACTGACAGTCAAGAATGTGAGAAAATAGAACAATCCATAAGATGTAAAACAAAAAATGTTTAAAATGAGTATAATGAGTAATAGAAGTAGTATGATAAAAAATGACCTTGTAAGAAAGAATAAGCAGATTTGAAAAATAATGAAATAGAAATTGTAAAAATGGAAAACATTTAAATTTAGGGTTCAATAGATGGGCCAAAGAACAAAATAGTCATAGTTGGGAGAACTATTTAACTAGAAGGTAGAATGGAGGAAATCACCCAGAATGTAGTACAGAGAGATTAGATAATAGAAATTTGATAGACCAAGGAGGCCCAATATGTGCCCAATTATGAGTCCCAGCAGAAGGCATTTTGGGAATCAAGGAGAGGTAATATTTTAACACAAAGAAGCTGAACTTTTCTAGAAAGAAAAAAAATTGAGTCCTCAGCATGAAGCCACACAGCATGTCCCTTCAGCAATGTTCTCTCTCTCACACTCTCAATTTTCCCCTCTACTATCTTATTCTCATCAGCAAATAAGCATATTTCAATAACATGTCATAGTAAAATAAAACAAACTTTACCCTACCCTCCTTCAGATGCTGCTCCATTTCTCTGTTCTTTTCACAGCAACACTCATTCTACGAGTTGCCGATATTTCCTATCTACACGCTCTCCTCCTAGTCTTTACTGGACTCCTTATAATCTGGTTTTCATATTCATCCTTCTGCTAAGGGGTCACCCATGATCTTCACATTGCTAATTCCAAAGGTGCATTTTTCTTCTTTTCCAAGTGAGAGGAGGAGAAATAGAGACAGACTCCTGCATGTGCCCTGACCAGGATTCACCCAGGGACTCCTATCTGGGGCCGATGCTCTGACCATCTGAGGTCATACTAACAACCGAGCTATTTTTAGTGCCTAAGGAAGAGGCTCCATGGAGCCATCCTCAGTGCCTGGGCCAATGCACTGGAACCAATCGAGCCAAGACTGTGGGAGGGGAAAAGAGGAAGAGAGAGAAGGGGGAGGGGGAGAGGTGGAAAAGCAGATGGTTGCTTCTCCTGTGGGCTCTGACCAGGAATCGAACCTGGAACATCCACACGCTGGGCTGACGTTCTACCACTGAGTAAGCCAGCCAGGTCCAGAGGTGCATTTTCAATCCTCATTATAAACCACCAGCAGCTTTTAACAGAGTTGATTGCTCTCTCCTTTTTGAAATGCTTTCTTCCCTTGGTTCTGAGAGCATCAATCTCTCCTGGCATTCCTCCCACTGCTCTGGCTGTTCTCTCCCAGTAGCTTTTGCTGGTTCCTTTTTATATCCTGTCCTTTAAACAATGGAGTCATCCAAGTGTTAGGCTCCTTCTGCTCTCTAAGGCCATCTCATCCCTGTCATGTGGCTGTAAGTACTCAATGCTGGCAACTCCAAATTCATGTCTTTGATTTAGACCACTTCTCTGAACTTCAAATCCTTCTGTCTGACTTCCTCTACTACAGTGCCACTAGAGTGTCTAAGAGACACCTCAAACTTAAAGGAAGCTCCTCGTTTCCCCTGTCTCCTCCCTCCAAAATGGTTCCTTTTGAAAACTTCCCTTCTCAGAAAATGACTATTCCATTCTTTTCATTATTTGGGTCAAAAAAAAAATTGGTGTCATCCTTATAATTTCTCTTTATCCAAACTCCATATCCAATTCAGTAAATGTTATCAGTTCTTTCTTCGAAATATATCTAGAATTTGACCACTTCCCAACACTTCACCACAGCTGCGCTGGTCCTAATCATCACCATATTTCCTCTGGGCCACTGTAATGGACTGCTAACTAGTCACCCCGTTTCTCTACATTAAAAAGAACCCCAAAAATGTTCTCTGCACAGGAGATAGAGTGCGTCTTTTAGACATATGGCACTCTCCATGTTAAAGACTGCAGTGGCTTTCCAGACCTTTCCAAAGTCCCTATATTGGGCTGTAAGGTCAATGTGCATTATCTACCCATCCATCCACTCATCTGACTTGATCCACTACATTCTCTTCCTTACTTTTCCTGTTTAGCCACATTGTCTTCTGTGCTATTCCTTGACCACACCAGGCATGCTTTGGCCTCAGGGCCCTTGCATGTGCTGCATTTACCATGGTAAGTCTCTTTTTCCAGATATTTGCATAATTGGTCCTCATTTTTTTCAGTATCTGCTCATATGTCATCGTATCAAAAAAGGGCTTTCTGATCACTTTATTTAGCGCTTTCCTAGAATTTACTATTCCCCATAACCTAATTTATTTTTCTCCATAACACTTATCACTACCAGAAATAGTGTATTTGTATGGACTGTTGTTTATTTTCATCACCTCTCACAGAATGTAAACTGCTTGAACATGGAAGCTTTGATTTGCTCTCTGCTGATCCCTAGTGTCTGGATCTGGCATGTAGTAGGTGTACAGTAAATATATGCTGAATGACTGAATAACTCCTAAGTAGAATACAAAAATACAAGGCCACACCTAGACTCTCACAACAAAAACTGTCAAACATCAGATAACCAACTCAAATGTTAAAAGAATCCAGAGGAAACGACAAATTACCTACATACTGAGAACAAAATTTCCCCAAATAATACCAAAGATGATGGAAAAATATCATTAAATTGTAGAAGGTAAAACAGTCAACCTTGAATGAATACCTAGCTAAGTTATATGGGAGTGAAAATAGGAGTAAGACATTGCAGATAATAATTTAGGGTCCTTTAAAGAGCTTCTTAAAAATATGCATACATTACATACTTAACTCCAGCAATTCCTTCCCTAAAATCAGGAATTCTAAAGGAAAACACCACAAAGCTTATTTTCCATTAAATCAAATGGGAAAAATTCAAATTTATTATATACTAACCCCAAACTACTAATCACTTTCCTAAAATGTAACTAAAACTCAGTACAGCATTGACATACCACCACCATCAAATGCGTAAATAAAGAAATGCTTAAAACATTACTTCCTGACTATGGAATCGTGACCATGGCTATTAACAAGCACCTGTTTGGAATGACATTTGGATGCTTCTCTTTAGCACCAACAGCATACAGATGAACACTCTGCTGACTCTCAGAGAGGGCTTTTCAATGTCTTCACATGACTCTGCCAGTTGCATTTGGAATTAAAATTTTAGGCTCTTCTTGCACACTGCTCTTTTCAAAGTGTTGATTAAATTTTGAGATGTACATTAATTTTTTTTTCTAAGTCAACAGTCAAAATACTATTGTATTCCTAAATACATTAGTTTTATGAAGTTTGGGAATTAAAAACAAGAAAATGTTAATCTAAGAATCAGTTTTCAAAGTATGCTTGTATTTCAGTAAGAAGGAAACTGAAACCACCAGAGAACAAAGAAATTGGTAAACATATTAGTAAAATAAATAAGCATTGAAGTAAGAAAACACCAAACCAGTAATAATAATATTGACTAATGAGAGAGGGTTAAAAATAGTGCAGAATTAGAACACTAGGTAACCATATGGCTGGCTTGAGGAGTGCGTGTCCATGGCTTTGTTTGGGAGGATAGAGCCATTGGTGACTGACTTTATTAGTACCCATGTTATTACTATTTTAAAATGGTAACTTACTAAAATGATAGAAATATAATTTATAAGTTTGAGTCAGTAGAAGGGAGCAAAAGAGAATAAAGAAAGCCTATCCTATACAAGATAAAAACACAAAGAAAAGGAAGCAAGAAATGTGGTAATAGAAAACACAAACTAGCCTAACCTTTGGTGGCGCAGTGGATAAAGCATCGACCTGGAATGCTGAGGTCGCCAGTTCGAATCCCTGGGCTTGCCTGGTTAAGGAACATACAGAAAGCAACTACTACGAGTTGATGCTTCCTGCTCCTCCCCCCTCTTTCTCTCTCTCTCCCTCAAAATTAGTAAATAAAATATAAAAAACAAAACAAAACTTAAAAAAGATAACACAAAATAACACAGTAGAAAGAAGTCAAAGCGTCAGCAAACAATTTCTTCAATTAAAAATATAAAAAAGCTCACATTGTATTTGAGAATTTTCCCAATTATGTTCTCTTTATAAGAGATATGCCTGAACAAAATGATTCAGAAAGATACAAAAGATATAAAGAGAGATGCAAACTGTAAAGTTCGTTCCAAGTGGAAGTAGTTGTGAATTTAAATCACATTACTGATCAGATTATTTCTTGATAATCTATATTTTTTATTATTATTAAATGAGAGGAGGGGAGGCATAGGGACAGATGCCTGCATGCGCCCTGACTGACCAGCAAAGCCCCCTATCCAGTATGTTCTACCTAGATGGGACCATTGTTCTATTGCTTGTCAACCGAGCTATTTTTACCACCAGAAGTGGAGGCCACCTTTCCTGACGGGGCAGCTTGCTGGACCAATGGAGCCATGGCTGCAGGAGAGGAAGAGAGAGAGAGAGAGAAAGAGAAAGAGAGAGAAAGAGAAAGAGGGGGGGGAGGGGAAGGGGTGGAGAAGCAGATGATTGCTTCTCCTGTGTGCCCTGACCAAGAATTGAACTCAGGACTTCTACACACCAGGTCAATACTATAACACAGAGCCAACTGGCCAGGGCCACTAACATGTATTTTTAATACTTTGCCCTAGTGTCTGACACATAGCAGACTGTGAATAAATATTTGTTAAATGAATAAAGGCCAAGATAATAAGTTGTCACCCTCTGACATTTGCTATTTTATCAGTGTGTATTTGTGTGCATTTGGGGGTAGAGAGCCAGTGGGGAGTGAAATGCTGTTTTCTTGAAGTTGGTAAAGAGTTCCATGCATATTATTTAGATGTCAATTTTATTTTATTTTTAGTCTGGCTACTAAGGACACCTTGGTTATTTTGTAATATATTCTGTCTTTATTTCCTACTTTTCCTTCTCTTTTCATTCAGTTGGCTCAATGTTTCCGATTATCTTCCTGAAAATGAAATGATGCCAAGTAGATCAGATTTTGTAAGGCCTGCATTATCAGTGCACATTGTATCTTCTTTCAGTTTTTCTTATTTATGTTGCCCAAGGTTGTGGTTATGATTATTTCTGAAAACAAAAATGTCTCAAGGCAGACACACCCTTTATTGTAAATAATGGTTGTGTCACTTAAAGAATATGTACAGCTTGGTAACCATTGGAATTAAAACAGTTTCTATCAACGCTTTCTGAGGCCGTGTAGGATCAGAGAGGTGGTCGCCGGTCGCTGTCACGTCCCTGCCTGAGTCCTGGGAGGCCGCCCTCCACTGGCTTCAGGAGGGTGTGTGTCGAATGTAGTGACAGTTCTTTTTCCATCCTCTGGGGATCAAGAGACAGGAAATGCCACATGTTTTTCTATTAATAAAGGGCAAAACCACTTGGTGGTAATTAATATCATCCTCATGACAAAATATAGGTGTCAGCCAAGTTGTTCGGCCATGTTTGCTTCTTTTGGAGGAAATGTTATCTGGATTTGGCTTTTATCATTTGGCTATATTAAATCCAGCTTTACATTTTTGTGTGTGAAACGCTCTAAGAACATTGCCTCATACCCTCAGTTCAATTCCAAGTGATCAACGTCGAGGCCGAGGCTGCAGGATGCCGAACATCTGGATATTCCCAAACATTCAGTTTTTCGACTGGAGATTCCATTTTTGGTGCAGATTCACAGGCTTTCCTTGGCACTTGTGATCAACAGAAAACTCCCTAAATAATCCATGTAGGTATTGTTTAAACTCAGAGTCTCTTTATCAACACTGAGTTATTTGTACAGAAAAAAAGTGACTAAAATGTTCTCTTCGCACATTCTACATCTGCAGTCCCACTATGCTTGTTGTTTGGATTCTGGATCTGATTCTGGAGGTGCAGAGCCAAGATGGGCCCAGCACCTGGGCTGTGGACTCACCATATACACGGACCGGAGCCTGGGCTCATGACCAGCTCAGGGAAAGGCCTGTGCTGGGAAGAAACCACTGGCACAACCAAACTCTCACCAGCAGCACAAAGCTGAATGGTAAGCCTGAGTTCTGCTGGATGAGACACTCATCAACAAAGAAAACGGATCGTGGGGCTGCTAGGTGAGCCACTGTCTCAGTGAATACTGGATGCTAATACTTAGTGCTAAAACTGGGAGAATCCTTGGTAGACCAGGGCTGCTGGTTACCCTATTGGGCTATGGGGACTTTTGGGATTGTGGCAAACTTTCCATGGAGCCAGGTTAGGATACCTTGAAATGCCTGTTCTGCAACCCCCCTCCCATTTGTGTTTGCTAAATTCTCTTTATAGAAGATATTATATATATATATATATGGATATTATATGTATGGATATATATATATATATATATATATATATATATATATATATATATATATATACACACACACATACATACACACACACACACCTCGCTTCTACCATTTTTGAAATCCTACTTATTCTTCATGGTCTGGATAAGATGCTTCTTCCTTTGTGAAATCTCCGTTGAGTCAGTTCTCCAATCCAAATGAACTAGTTCTATGAGGCTGGAACAGCCATGGTTTTTCTCTGTACTTCTGAAATCCAAAAAGAGAAAAGGAAAGCTTTTATGTAATTTACTTGGCTGCAAAATCTTATGGCTTTGAAGTCTTTTTATAGTCTTCACTTATCTCATTACTATGAATATTCATACCATCTTACTACATAAATATATTAGTTGGATGGCAGAGGATGACCAGATGACCAGACTCTGATGTGAGTGTTAGTTAGTAAATGATATATGCACTATATTATCTTTCCAGAATCTGAAAAATTCCTATATGCAAGTGGCCCTGAGGTTTCAGATAAGTTGGAGTGAACAGGTACTTCTTCAAGGGCACTGTTTCATTTGGCCAGTTTCCAGTTAGTTATTTGTATGTCTCTGAGCCTTGGCTTCCTCATCTATAGAATGGGATCAATAATGTCTGTCATGACATCTGAAATGAATAACTTTACAAACAAAAAGAGGCCTCATTAATGTTGCTTATGTCTTTTCCTTTACCTTACCTGATATACTGTCTATTTTAGTTGTTTTTGAGTCTTTGCAAAGAACCACCTTTTTCATAGCTGGTGCTCAATAAGCACGGTGAGATCTGAATGTGGACATGCACTCAAAATGACCAATTCACAAGTAATTTTCTCCATGTCACATCTTGTAAATCAAACTAATATTAACCTATAATGAATTTCCAGAAAGTTGCCAGAATATGATCATTAAAATGTTGCCTCTGCTGGCCCTGGATGGTTGGCTCAGTGGATAGAGTGTTGGCCCAGGGTATGGATGTCCCAGGTTCGATTCTCAGGGCAAACAGGAAAAACAACCATCTGCTTCGCTTCCCCTCTCTCTCTTCCTTCTCTCCCTCTTCCCCTCCCATAGTCAGTGGCTCCATTGGTTTGATCATTGGCCCTGGGTGCTGAGGATAGCTTGCTTGGTCTGAACATTAGCCCAGACAGAGGTTTCTGGGTGGATCCCAGTCAGGGTGCATGTGGGAGGCTGTCTCTATCTCCCTTCCTCTCACTTAAAAAGAAAATGCTGCATCTGCTCTGTTGTCCGCATGCAGAGACTGGGTCCTAATGTATGGAAATTGCTGTTTATCAGACACCCTTGAGCAGAGCCACAGAAAGAATTAGACCACAGTGTGATAATGTACTGCACATCTGGGCCTGGTGAGGAAGTGCCATAGAGAAGACGAGCTCATTGGCATTCAGTGATCAGAAATGAGGGGATGCCTTCAGAGCAAAGCAGTGTTCTCAGAATGGGAATTTGACCAGAACAGTCAGTCTGTAATTCAAATATCATATATTATGTTTAATCATGGGACACTGACTGGTTCAGCAAAATGCCAAGATAAAGTAGATTGGAAAAAAAAATCTGTATATTTTCAAACATTGAGAAACATGATATAAGGAAGATATCGTTCTTAATTCTGAACAATCTAAAAAAAGAATTGGTAACCTGTCACCCATTTTAAATCAATTTTCTCGGAGGAGATTTTAAGATGGCGATAGAATAGGCAGACGTTCCAACCACCACCTCCCAGGACCAAATTGGATTACAGCTTAATTTAAGAATAATCACCTTGAAAAACCAATTTTGAACTAAATGAAGAGGAGTCTACAACCAAGGATCACAGAAGAAGGCACATGAAGACTGATAGGAAGGGCAAAGACATGGAAAGGGCTGCCCCGCTCCCAGGAGTGAGGGGCGGCTGAGAGTCTGGAGGGATTCTCACTGTGAGGAGGGTCACCCTGAGAGGTGTGGGTGCTCAGCTTCAGGCCTGGAACCCCAGCCTAGAGTGCCAGAGCCTAGAAAAGGCGCCCAGACTGCATTTGATGGTGAAAAAGAGTAGGTTTTCTATCTGTGAGAAAGAGATAGAGCTCTTGGAGATTCAGGTTCCATCTTAAAGGGCCCACACAGAAAATCTCATTCACAGCCACTTACCTGGGGCTCCAGTGGAGGGAGAGCTCAGAGGACTGGAGTTGCATAAGGAGAGTATAAAGTAGAAGGCCCAGGGAGAGACACTGTGATAAACGGCCACTGGAACCCCTGTGCTGAGTCATTCTCCAGTACTGCAGTCACCATCTTTCTTGGGCAGAGCATCCCCTCTGTGCTGTGTAAGCCTGGGGAAAAGCAACTACTTCACCCTCAGGAATCTCTCCTACCCATCATGGCAAAGGATCATTCTGAGAGGCCAGGAAGCAGGGGGAGCATCAGTGACCCAGTTTTCTGGTGTTGAGACCGGAGCCCCCCCCCCCATACTCTTCCGAGTCTATGACTGGTGCTTCTACATCATGGGAGGCTCAATAGAAACTGTCCAGAGAGCAGGCAGACCATACCTTTTGGTCTCAGAGGTTGCACCCAGCAGACTCCTGGGACCACAATCTACTGAGTCTGTGAAATAGTCTGGACAGACTGACACCTGGGGCCCAAGGGCGAAGCCACACCCACCACCCTTTCTAATCCCTGAATAGCTGTAGGCACTGGACTCAAGTAGAGGTTTCTTCAGTGCTGAGACCAACAAGCAGCCAGCAGACAGAGGCTGCAGGATGCGGGACTCAGGGAAAATTGGCCTTTTAAGTGGACATTCTGCCAGATCCAGTGTGGGTAAAAGCCAGCCTAGGTGTGTGGCTTGGTATTTCCACATACACCTAGGCCCAGCAGAGGAAGCCACAAACTCTGGATTGCTTATAGTTTCAAGAAGGTTGCGGGGGGGGGGCAGTCACAGTCAGTGTCTCCCACTGGTCTGCACTGGGTGCCTGCTTGGGAGGCTCAGGGTTGGCACATCCAGGGGCCAGCTGTGGAAAGCATCAGTTCAGGACCTAACAACCCTTCTTAGAATGGTATCCTAAGGATACCACTCCTCACACCTGGCCCAGCTGAGACGAGTTCCACTCTCTGTGATCAGCACCCGAACAGCAGCTCATGTGCATTGGATAGGGTAGAGCTTCATAGTCAGCCAGCCTGGGTGCTGGATATCCTGCTCTACTGGGCTAGATTCCACAGGGAGAAGGGAGAGAGGCTTGGAGCATGGACATTTAACATGTGGGGGCCTGTGAGTTTATTGTTGGATCTCATTTAGGTGCTGAGCCACCTTTGGGGGTTGGGGCACAGTCAGCCCAAGAGAGGACTCTCTCAGTCTTCTTCCCTGAGACCAGGGTCTCACCAGCTGAAAGAACTTCTGCAGAGGGTACTGTCAGCCACACTCGGTCTGAACCTGCTGCTCACCTTTTTGGGGAGAAATAAAATTTGAGTATCTGGCAGTAGCTGAGGGATTAAGCTCGGGAATAGGGGCCACATTCCTTGTACTGAGCTCCTGACCAAGAGACCCTAAAGTAGGGAGTCCCACTAATGTTGCATTCACAACCTCAGCTGCCCAAACCCACCAAGCATGCAACTTATAGAGGGGTTGGTTGGGGAGGCCAATCTGAGCCCACATTACAGTCTTACTACAGAAGATTCTGTGGGAAAAACAGAAAGCTACAAGAGGAGGAGGAGCAGCTAAAAGTGGAGACAAATCTTACAGAGCTTGGGGCTTTTACAGAGCTGCTGTCATCTCTAAGCAGGAGGAAGCTGATCCTTATACAAAAGTTGGCCCCTCCCACACTACTCAGGCACAGAAAACACAGACACAAACAGCAAAAAGTGCAGTAGTTGCAGACAGGTAGCCCACAGAGGGTTACAAACAACAACTAATGCCAACCAAAGAAGAACTAGAGCTAACACAACTGGTAGTGGGTGGCAGACAGCACCAACCCTTGACTCAGCTACCTACACAAGCAGCATGCCCACAGGTGGAGTCTAGTAGGCACCGGACACTGTGGAGAATAAACATACCCAGCAGGACAGACATTGCACAGTGTGTAATACACATGTGATTAAGATTGACCCTTAGAGCCAGCCAGCCTGAAGAGATAACCGTACCCATTAAAGGACCAACTGCATCTAATACATACAACAAGAGGAAAAATAGTATGCTCAGGAAGCATTCCTAGATCAAGGAAAACAGCTGACCTGGAGGAGGGCAGTACCAGCAGGCCCATCTTCTTCATAAAGACACCACAAAAAGTTCAAAGTCAAACAGTGCTACCTATTACACAGACAGAATGGACAAAGAAATGAGACTCGAATCAACAAGAGAAATCCCCAGAAAAGGAACTAAATGAAATGGAAGTAACCAAACTACCAGATGCAGAATTTAAAATAATGATTTTTAGGATGCTCAAGGAACTTAGAGCAACAATAATTGGTCATAATGAGCACCTAAATAAAGAGATAGCAAGCATCAAAAAGGACATTGAAGTCATAAAAAAAGAACCAGTCAGAAATGACAAATACAATATCAGAAATGAAGACTGCACTAGAAGAATCAACAGCAGGCTAGATGAAGCAAAGAATCTAATCAGTGATTTAGAGGACAAGATAAATGAAATCACGAAAGCAGAGCAGCAAAAAGAAAAGAAGCTCAAAAACACCGAGGAAACTCTAAGAGAGCTCTGTGACAACATGAAGAGAAACAACATTTGCATCATAGGGATTCCTGAAGGAGAAGAGAATGAACAAGGGATAGAGAACCTGTTTGAAGAAATCATAGCTGAAAACTTTCCTAAATTGATGAAGGAAAAAGTTACACAAGTTCAAGCACAGAGAGTCCCATTAAAGCAGAACCCAAGGAGGTCTACACCAAGACACATCATAATTAAAGTGCCAAAGTTAATAGACAAAGAAAGAATACTAAAATCTGCAAGAGAAAAGCAGTTAATTACCTACAGAGGAGCCCCCATAAGGATGACATCTGACTTCTCAACAGAAACACTTGAGACCAGAGGGATTGGCAAGAAATATTCAAAGTGATGCAAAACAAGAACCTATAACTAAAACTTTTTTATCCAGCAAGGCTATCATTTAAAATTGAAGGAGAAATAAAAAGCTTCCCAGACAAAACAAAACAAACTCAAGGAATTTATTACAACCAAACCAGTACTGCAAGAAATGTTAAGGGGCCTGTTTGTAAAAAGAGCAAAGGAAATAAAAATCTAGAAAAAGAAGATTGTAGATTTAAAGAATAAAATAATAATAAAATAAATACATATCAATAATAGCCTTAAATGTAAATGGATTAAATGCTCCAAAAAACGGCATAGGGTAGCAGCATGGATAAGATAGTAGGACTCATACATATGTTGTCTACAAGAGACCCACCTCAGAACAAAAGATACACATAGACTAAAAGTGAGAGGATGGACAAAAGTATTCCACGCAAATGGAAATGAAAAAAAAAAGCTGGGGTAGCAATACTTATATCTGACAAAATAGACTCTAAAACAAAGGCTATTGTAAGGGATAAAGAAGGTTACTACATAATGATAAAGGGAGCAATCCAACAGGAGGATATAACCATTGTAAATATTTATGTGCCTAATATAGGAGCACCTAAATATATAAAAGAGATTTAGGTGGATATAAAGGGCAAGATCAACAGCAATACTATAATAATTAGGAATTTTAATACCACACTAACATCAATGGATAGATCCTCCAGACAGAAAATTAACAAAGAAATAGCGGCCTTAAATGACACACTAAAGCAACTGGATTTAGTAGATAACTTCAGAACCTTTCACTCCAAAGCAGCTGAATATATATTCTTTTCAAGTGCTCAAGTACATTGTCTAGTATAGACCACATGTTAGGACACAAAACAAGTCTTAATAAATTTAAGAAGATTGAAATCATATCAAGCATCTTTTCTGATCACAATGGCATAAAACTAGAAATCAACTACAATAGAAAAACTGAAAAACATTAAAAAACTTGGAGGCTAAATATTATGTTATCAAATAATGAATGGGTTAACAATGAGATCAAGAAAAAAAAATTTTCCTTGAAACAAATGAAAATGAACATACAACAATTTAAAATTTATGGGCCACAGCAAAAGCAGTCCTCAGAGGGAAGTTCATAGCATTACAAGCATACTTTAAGAAGCAAGAAAAGACTCAAATAAACAACCGAACCCTGCATCTAAAAAAACTAGAAAAAGAACAACAAATAAAGCACAGAGGAAGTAGAAGGAAGGAAATAATATAAATATCAGAGCAGAAATAAATGACATAGAGGCTAAGAAAAATACAAAAAAATCAATGAAAACAACAGCTGGCTCTTTGAAAAGGTAAACAAGATTGATGAACCTTTAACCAGACTTATTAAGAAAAAAAAGAGAGAGGACTCAAATAAATAAAATTAGAAATAAAAGTGGAGAAGTAACAACTGACACTGCAGAAATACAAAGTATTGTAAGAAAATATTATGAAGATCTACAGGTAAAAGATTTGGACAATGTAGGTGAAATGAATAAATTTTTAGAAATATATAATCTTTCAAAACTTAATCTGGAAGAATCAGAAAACCTAAACTGACTGATTACAACAAATGTAATTGAAACAGTTATCAAAAAACTCCCAGCAAACAAAAGTCCTGGACCAGATGGCTTCACAGGCAAATATTACCAAATATTCAAAGAAGAACTAACACCTATCTTTCTCAAGCTATTTCAAAAAATTCAAGAGCAGGGAAGACTTCTAAGCTCCTTTTATAAGGCAAGCATTATCTTCATTCCAGAACCAGGTAAAGACACTACAAAGAAAGAAAACTATAGATCAATATCCCAATGAACACAGATGCTAAAATTTTCAACAAAATATTAGCAAACTGGATCCAGCAATACATTAAAAAAGTCATACATCATGATCAAGTGGGATTATTTTGGGGAGGCAAGGCTGGTACAATATTTGCAAATCAATCAATGTGATTAGTCACATAAACAAAAGGAAGTATAAAAATCACATGATTATATCAATAGATGCAGAAAAAGCATTTGATAAAACCCAGCACCCATTTATAATCAAAACTTTCAGCAAAGTAGGAATACAGAGCACATACCTCAACATAATAAAGGCCATTTATGACAAACCAACAGCCAACATCATACTCAATGGACAATAATTATAAAACAATCCCCTTAAGATCAGGAACAAGGCAGGGGTGCCCCTTTCACCACACTTACTCAACATAGTTCTGGAAGTCCTAACCACAGCAATCAGACAAGAAGAAGAAATAAAAGGCATCCAAATTAGAAAAGAAGAAATAAACTATCATTATTTGGTGATGACATGATACTGTACATAGAAAACCCTAAAGTCTTAGTCAAAAATCTACTGGACCTGATAAATGAATTCAGCAAGGTGGCAGGATATAAAATTAATATTCAGAAATCAGTGGCATTTTTATACACCAACAATAAACTGTCTGAAAGAGAAATTAAGGAAACAATCCCCTTCACTATTGCAACAACAACAACAACAAAAGTACCTAGTAGTAAATTAACCAAGGAGGTAAAAGATTTGTACTCAGAAAATAATAAGACATTGAAAAAAAATCAGGGAAGATACAAACAAGTGGAAGTATATACCGTGTTCATGGATAGGAAGAATAAAAATGTCTATATAACCCAAAGCAATCTGTAGATTCAATGCAATTCCTATTAAAATACCAATGGCAAAATAAACAAATGGGACTAGATCAAACTAAAAAGCTTTTGCACAGCGAAACACCATGAACAAAATAAAAGGACAACCCACACAATGGGAGAACATATTTGCAAATATGTCTGATAAGGGGTTAATACCCAAAATTTATAAAGAACTTTTAAAACTCAACACCAGCAAGGTAAACAATCCAATTAAAAAATGGGTAAAAACTGAATAAACACTTCTCCTAAGAGGACATATAAATGGCATATAAAAAATGTTCAACATCATTAATCATCATAGAAATGTAAATTAAAACTACAATGACATACCACCTCACACCTGTCAGAATAGCACTCATTAACAAAGCAACACACAAAAATGCTGGCGAGGGTGTGGAGAAGAGGAAACCCTCCTGCACTGCTGGTGGGAATGAAGACTTGTGCAGCCACTGTGGAAAACAGTATAGAGTTTCCTCAAAAAATTAAAAACCGGGCCCTGGCGTGCGGAAGTCCTGGGTTCAATTCCCAGACAGCGCCCATCTGCTTCTCCACCCCTTCCCCTCTCCTTCCTCTCTGTCTCTCTCCTCCCCTCCCGCAGCTGAGGCTCCATTGGAGCAAAAGATAGCCCGGGCGCTGGGGATGGCTCCTTGGTCTCTGCCCCAGGCACTAGAGTGGCTCTGGTCATGACAGAGCGACGCCCCGGAGGGGCAGAGCATCGCCCCGGAGGGGCAGAGCATCGCCCCCTGGTGTGCAGACCGTCACCCCCTGGTGGGCGTGCTGGATGGATCCCAGTCGGGCGCATGCAGGAGTCTGTCTGACTGTCTCTCCCCGTTTCCAGCTTTAGAAAAAATACAAAAAAAATTAAAAAAAAATAAAATAAAAATCGAACTGCCTTTTGAGCCAGCTATCCCACTTTTAGGAATATATCCTAAGAGTACCAAATCACTGATTCAAAAGAAAATATGCACCCCCATGTTTACTGCAGCATTGTTTATAATAGCCAAGATCTGGAAACAGCCCAAGTGTCCATCAGTGGACGAGTGGATTAAAAAGCAGGGGTACATATACACAATGGAATACTACATAGCCATGAAAAAGAAGGAAATCTTACCTTTTGTGATGGCATGGATGGACCTGGAGATGATTATGCTAAGTGAAATAAGCCAGTCAGAGAAAGACAAATATCATATGATCTCACTTATATGTGAAATCTAATGAACAAAGTGAACTGAGAAACAGAATAGAGGCCAAGGTGGGGTCACAGGGAACAGAAGGTCAGCTGTCAAAGGGAAGGGGGATGGGATCAGAGAATGTGAAGGGATTACTAAAATTTTATATACATAACACATAGAAACAGGTAACAGGACAGCAAATCCCAAAGGGAAAGGGGGAGGGAGTTAGGGGGAAGGGGGCAAGGGGGCATAATCAGGACAAAGGGAGGGTAATGGAGGACAAGGGGATGGGGGTGAGGGAGTTATATCGATTGGAACACTTGAATTCATGTTAACACAATAAATTAAAATTAATAAAAAATAAAAAACCCAGTTTTTTCATATATGGCTAGCAATTATCAAAAGTGTCTTTTGCAGATATAAAGGTGTAGTATAGTGATTAGAGTTCAAAGGGATCTTAGAACATCCCAACCCATGCAGAAATTCCTTCTTCAGCACTTCTTCTGGTGGTCAGTCACCTTTTACAGTACTTGACTGGGATGGGAGATCATTGATTCCAGGGGCAACCTTGTTTTCCAGCCATTTTATTTGTTAGAAAATTGTTCCTTTTCTTTCTTTCTTCCTTCCTTTCTTTCTTTCTTTCTTTTTTTTTACAGAGACAGAGAGAGAGAGTCAGAGAGAGGGATAGATAGAGACAGACAGACAGGAATGGAGAGAGATGAGAAGCATCGATCATCAGTTTTTCGTTGTGGCACTTTAGTTATTCATTGAGTGCTTTCTCATATGTGCCTTGACCATGGGGCTACAGCAGACCGAGTAACCCCTTGCTCAAGCCAGCAACCTTGGGTTCAAGCTGGTGAGCTTTGCTCAAACCAGATGAGCCAGCGCTCAAGCTGTTGACTTCGGGGTCTCGAACCTGGGTCTTCCGCATCCCAGTCTGATGCTTTATCCACTGCGCCACTGCCTGGTCAGGCAGAAAATTATTTCTGATATAGAACCAAAATCTTCCTTCTTGTAACCCTCACTCTGTGGTTTCACTTTTGAGAAAATCTAAGGATCAAATGTATTTTTCTTCCCATGATGACAGTATTAGCCAAGAATGTGTTTAGCTGCCATGAACAGAATACCTAATTACTGTTGTTAAACACATAAAAGCTTGTCTTTCTCACAAAACCAATTATCCGCATGTTGGCAGTCCAGCTGGTAGAGCTCTCAAGGCTACAGGTGCTTTCTATCTTTCTACATTGTCCTTCTTCATACAATTTCTGCTGTATCCTCAGGTACATGGAAAAAAATAAAGAACTAGGGAGTGAAAAGCATGCCAGTCAACTCTTTCCTCTTTAGAAGGTAAGCAAAATCTTTGATTAATCTGACTTCTCCTTGGCCAGAATTGGGTATGTGCATGGTAACCCCAATCATGGGCCATGGGGAATGAGTTTACGATGGCTGGTTTAGACCCATCATAATTATATGCTTGGAGCTTGGGTGAGGTCTCTTCTTCTTGATATCAAGGGGCCTCACTGACAAACTAAAGAAATCTGTTTGCTTAGCAAGAAAATAGGGGTAGGGTGGAGAGAATGGATAGTGGTAAGACCATGAGAACACAACCTGCCACAACCACCCTTTAAATACAGTATTCAAAGATTGCTCTCACATCTTCCTTTAATTTTCTCTATTCGAGTTTAATATGCACTCTGTTTCTTCGTCCAGTTCTCCTACCTGTTTTGGTTGACCTCCTGTGTACGGCTCTAATGAGCATGTGCCTGGAGCTCAGCCCAGTGTTTTGGATGTGCCTGGCACCAGTGTGTAGCACAGTAGGACTATCTCTGTGGTCAGACCTTGCATTTTTCATTCACATTATCGGCTTTTGTGACAGTCATTTTGTGAGCTGGCTCTTACAGAGTTTGCGGTAAATTCTTTAGTTTCATGGGACCTGGCCACAAGTCGTATCTCTTATCTAGTATCTGTGTAATTGACTTTTTAAAAAAACCTAAATGAGGCCTGCAATGTGCTGATTTAGGAAACCAATGTATTAAAATACAGCAAGGATTTATTTTGTTTAACCTTAAACAGCTGTTCACTACTGAAATATGTTTAGAAGACTAAGACATACATTTTATAAAGAGCCTTTTAAAATTTTCTATAAAACCCATAGGTAGCATTGATGTATTTAGCACTGCATGTGGATTTAAAAGAAAAACTGTCACCTCTTTATGTTTCTTTTTGCTTTTCCTAAGGCCCTTTTTTTTTCTGCTACGTTATTGTGTGCTACCATGAGGCCACACCAAATCAGTTTGATTTATGCTGCAACAAAGTGGAAAAGAGAAAGTAAGGCACAATGACTTTAGTGTTCTTAATAATAGGTGTGGAATGCAGAGCTAATACTTTTGGAAATATATTATTTCATGAAATTTTAAGAAATATAAAATCCTGATTCTAGGTGCTTTTGGTCTAAGGCATTTTTACCCAATAGTGTGTCTTGAAAAACAGCATTGTTAACTGTTACATGGTAATGATCACATATGAATTTGTGGTACTCAGTATGTATCTAGCAATTTTTAGAATTGTCATAAAATATTAATTAGCAATGTCATTGATTTCAACTCACCTTAATTATACATAGATAAATACATATAGATAAAGCTAGGTAAATAACAGGTAGAATTTATAAGAAGAGTGCATATGTTATGAAAGACTGAATCCAGAATAAGGTACCGAATATCCAAACCATCATAAATCACAGTTAAGCATTTTAATGTGAATTTATGAATATTGCAATTGCTCTCTACTGTAAGGACTGTGTGGGTCTAAAGGCCTGTCAAGAATGTGTTCTGAACATTAGAATTTCTTTATAACCTATAAGGGTTTACTATCATGAAATCTATAAGAAGCCATTGAGATGATGACAAGAATATTTATTTCACAAAGCTTAGGAATAGTTCTCTAAACAACCTGGAAATAACAAAGTTGGCGTCTAAACCTACATACAAAGGAAACAAATCAGTTTTGGCTGGATAGCTTGGTTGGTTAGAATGTTGTCCCAATGCAAAGGTTCTGGGTTCAATCCCCGGTCAGGGCACGTACAGGAACAGATTGATGTTTCTGTCTTTATTTCTCTTTCTTCTCTATAAAATGAATCAATAAATCTTAAAAATACAACAGCAACAACACTTAATAAAAGTTATTTTTTAAAAATAGGGCTAATCATGTGTTTGTAGACTTTTAAAAGTACACGGTTGTTCAAGGAATATGATGGCATCTTGTGAGTTATGCCAATGTAATTAAATGTATATATAAAATAACAATTTTTTAAAAAGCAGATTCAATACAATAGTACATACAATTTACAATCATGTAAATTAGATGTGTAACATTAAAAATTGTCAAGAGAACATACAGAGGTATAATTAAGAGTTTAAGTTTTGGCCCTGGCCGGTTGGCTCAGTGGTAGAGCGTCGGCCTGGCATGCAGAAGTCCCGGGTTCGATTCCCAGCCAGGGCACACAGGAGAAGCGCCCATCTGCTTCTCCGCCCCTCCTCCTCTCCTTCCTCTCTGTCTCTCTCTTCCCCTCCCGCAGCGAGGCTCCATTGGAGCAAAAGATGGCCCGGGCGCTGGGGATGACTCCTTGGCCTCTGCCCCAGGCGCTAGAGTGGCTCTGGTCGCAACAGAGCGACGCCTCGGATGGGCAGAGCATCGCCCCCTGGTGGGCGTGCCGGGTGGATCCCGGTCGGGCGCATGCGGGAGCCTGTCTGACTGCCTCCCTCAAGTTTCCAGCTTCATAAAAATACAAAAAATACAAAAAAAAAAAAAAAAAAAGAAAGAAAGAAAAAAAAAAGAGTTTAAGTTTTAGTTTGCACTTTCTGCATTTAAAAAAAATTTAAATCACTGGCTCATTTTAACTATGGCTGAGCAAGGAGAGTGGCAAGTTTTGTCCTGAAAAAGTAATTATAAGCATGAACAAATTGTAAACAAAAATAAACCATTCAGCACTCTAGAAACGAACCAAAGGTATATAATAATCTGGGAAACATGTTTGAAACACTAACTACTGCACACTGGTTAGGAAAAATTAAAATAATGTTTTCTAAACAAGTCACTGCGAAGAGAGTAAGAGGACAAGCTATCTAATGGGTGAAAATATTGAGAATGACACGTCTAATGAAGGATTTGCACTTAGAATATATAAAGAGTTCTCAAAATTCAGTAATAAGGAGACAGACACTGAATTATATGAACTGGCAAAGAATTTTAATACCTTACCAGACAAGATTATGTGGGTAACAAGTAAATAAAAAGGAAGTTCAATGTCAGGAGTCATAGGAATGCAAATTAGAAGCACAATGAGATAATACTATATCCTTATTAGAATTACTGAAAAACAACTGTTTGTGGATATTTATAGCAGCACTATTTAGAACCACCAAACATTGGAAACAAGATAACTGTTCTTTAATGGGTGAATAGATGAATCGATGTGGCATCTTGTGAGTTATGCCAATGTAATTAAATGTATATATAAAATAACCTTCAAATAATTGAAATATTTAGTCAACCACAAAAATAAAATTTTGACTCCTGAAAAAAAATAAAAATAAGTGAACTTCAAATGCATTATGCTAGTTAAAGAAGCCAAACTCAAAGGTGGCTTACAAGATTTCCTGATCCTGAATGAGAGACCCAGAGGCTTGTCTGGACATTGCTGCATTTGGATGTGGCACCCGGAGTTTTGTAGTGATCTTGGAATAGTGAAGGAGGACCACCAAGGGCAGCTCTGACCCACTGAGGATGGCAGAACAGTGTGAACAAGAAAACGTGGTTCTTGATGACACTACTGAGGCTTGGGATCAGCTAACTCTGAAGCTTTCCCAACTTTGGACTTCCTCCTCCTGATATGTGCTATGGTAATAGTCCTTACTTTCAAGTCCTGTTATAGTCAGTTATTTAACGTTACTTGTAACTGCAAGCAGCCTAAATGATATATCATTACGTTGACTTTGGTAGGTTATTTAAATTTTCTGTAGAGGATATCTAGACTGTCATATTAATCTTCTGGGATTTAACACTCAGGTAGTTTTCAGTTTTCAGTCACTATAATATAAAGAGGGTCCCTTTCTGTAAATAGTACCAGGTAAAAGTTGCAAGTACTTTTGTTTCCTAAGAGCAGGATGCCTGCCTTTGGACCAATCCTCATTCATCCATCCATTTATTTTTATTTTTTGAGTGCCTACCATGCCGGAGTTTTGGGATACAACAGTAATTTAAAACTGACAAGATCCTGGTCCTTGTCTAGCTAATGAAAGCTGTGATCCTTTGATTTGGCAAAACCAACCAATGGTTTTTTTGTTATATGGATGTGAAACTAATTTAGCATAAAAAGTTCTGGCTTCAGACTTTGTAATTTAGGAAATGCCCACAGGTTTCCATGTATGAATTTAAATTACCAATTTCTTTAAATTATTTCTTTGTTTTAAAAATAATTTTATTGAGGCATAATTGACATACAAGAAGCTGTAGATATTTAATAACACAACTTGATGTGTTTGGAGATAAGTATATGCCCATGAAACCATCATTCCGATCAGTGCCATAAACCTATCACCTTCAAAAGTTTCCTCCTGTCCCACACATCAAAACCGCAAAGCAAAGGAAAACCTGTACACTGTTTTAGGGACTGCAACATGGTGCAGCATCTCTGGAAAATAATATGGAGGTTCATCAAAAAATTAAAAATAAAATTAGCATTTGATCTAGCAATTCCATTTCTGGGTATATTTCCAAAGGAATTCAAATCTGGATCTTGAAGAGACAGCTGTGCATGTGTGAAAGAGAGAGAAAGAGAGAGAGAGAGAGAGAGAGAGAGAAATAGAGAGGGAGAGAGACAGAGAGGGAGAGAGAGAAGAAAAATAAACTCATAGTCACAGCACTGTAGTTGTTTATCGACTGCTTCTCATACATGCCTTGACCGGGGCTGGGGGGCTCCAGCCGAACCAGTGACCCTTGCTCAAGTTACCAACCTTGGGCTCAAGCCATCAACATTGGGCTCAAGCCAGTGACCATGGGGTCATGTTGGTGACTCAATGCTCAAGCCAGCAACCCTATGCTCAAGCAGTTGAGTCCACACTCAAGCCAATGACCTTGCGGTTTTGAACCTGGGACTTCAGTGTCCCAGGTGGATGCTCTATCCACTGTGCCACCACTGGTGAGGCTCATTGGGTTATTTTGAAAAAATGACATCACAATGTATGTGAAAGGACATTATTAACAGAGAGACATATAAATTTTAGTTTTTGTTTATTTTTTAGGTTAGTTAAGGGTAGAATACTTTGAAGGTTGAGGTCCCAGACATTTGTTGTAAAAAACAATATTCCTGTTTTTATTACATAATAATACATAATCATTGTTGAAAACCAAAAACACCAGACACGCACACACACACTGTGAGAGTGTCTGCCCAGTGTCACATTTGTGTCATCCTGCCCTTTGCTTCTAGTCAATGAAAGGCAGTGACACTGTACATACTGTCTTTATATAGAGTAAAATCTATCAGTATTATATTTTAAGCTTTATTTCCTTTTGATTCTTCTTGAGAAATTCCTCTCCACTCAGGTTGTATAAATAGCCACCCATATTTTATTCCAAAAATTTGAGCAATTCTTTCACTAACATTTAATTTATTAGCCTATCTGAAATTAATTTGATAGAGGTGGGAGAGGTATGTCATATTATTACAAATGACAATCCATTTGCAAAATGGATATCTTCACAAATTATACTCAATACCACTTATTGAATGACTCAACCTTTCATCACTGATTTTATGTTACAAATTTTTCCACAGTTTATAAGCTACTAAGTATATAAAAATGTTTCCAAATGAGCTGCATATTCCACTGGACTTTTTGTCCTTTGCTCAGTCAGTACCACATATTTCAATTAACTTTATAGAAGGTTTTAGTGTCTAATAAGTGAGGCCCTTGACCTTTCTTTTTCAATATCAATTGGCTTTACTGAATGCTTCTTCTTTCTGAAGGTCTGTAGAATCCTTTATTTTTATATTCCAGACATCCATAAAAATGTAGAAAGATCTCCAAACTCTCAACAAAATAAAAATTTAAGTTGACAGACACTATGATGCCAGAAGCAGGATATAAACTTTCCAAATTCTGAAGTAACTGAAACTGGATTTGGAAAACCTCCCAAAGAGACCGCTTGAAAGCTTCCCTCGCTTTACTGCCTCTGAGTATACATCAGATATACATGCCTCTATCATTGCAATATTTGCATTTCATTTATTTAAATGTTGGCTTCCCCATCAGAATACGAGCTCATTTAGGGAAGGGATTATCTCTTAGATATCTTTTGTACATTTGCACGGTGATCGGGATATGCTAAACACTCAAAAAATGTTTAGCAAATTAATTAACAGTACATGAAAGTCTTCTGATCTGTCATTCCATGGCGGTATTTTTCCTCTCTCTTTGCCACAGCCAAGGCCCTGGGCTAGCTGAGGCTCACCCCATCCACTAGCCGCTTTTCTGAGTTGCCCTCATGTGATTTCCTATCTCCACAACCCCAGACCATCTCAAGTTTTCACAGACTTCTTCATTTCTTCCTTCTTGACATTCTGGCATGTTGGAATTACATAATATCCCTGAAAGAAGATGCACTTTGACCAAAGGTGTGCCACTATCTCTATCTTTCTCTTTGACCCTATCTCTGCCTTTCCCATGATTTTGAATCCCCCTGGTGGCTTGGAAGGCAGGTGAGCAGATTAGCAGGTGAAGCGGATCCAATTCCATTTCATCACGGGCCTCCCACAGTCCAGCTTTTTTTTTTTTTTTCTTCTGTTTTAAAAGGATGCCTTTCCTCCCCATGTGGCACATGGTAGGCACTCAACACATGTTGAATTTTTTCATTCACACGCTCTTTATTCAGCTTCCCTCAGAAGAAAGCTAGCGTGGCTGTTGCGAGGACATGATGAATTAAAAGGAAAAAATGGTTCCAAACTGCTTGAACTTCCAACGCCCCAAACTGATGTCATGAAACGACCTTATTGGAACCAGTGTACTTGACCATATTTCTGTAAGAGGTAAAGAAATGGGACTTTCATTATGACTTTGAAGTTTGCAGGCTCTGGTGGAGATCAGGAAGTAGGCACAAACCGATGGTATGGGCCAGGAGGCCAGGGATAATCCGTTGTTCTTTTGAAGTTGATCTCCCTGGGGTTTGCTGTAAAATGTCATAGACAGCTTTCCTCTTACAGTTTCTGGGTACCCTACATATGTATCTTGAACTGCATGATCAACTGGTCATACTGGTCATGGACAGCCCTCTACAGGGATTCACCGAGAGTAAGTTAAACCACCTACAGATACGGCTGCACACTTGAGACTCTGAGATCACCATGCTGTTAAAGGAAGAAAGGAAATAAGAGTGTGGTTGAGTTCTTGCTCCACTGTCTTCTCCATTTCTCCATAGCTATTTGGCTGAAAGTTGAACTTAAGAGAATTCCTAATACCCACCAGCCCAAAGTCAACCTTGAAGCTGCAGACAGCTTTGGGGCTTCTTGTGCTGTGACACCTTTGTCCTGTCACAGCCACCACCCTCTGGGAGATCTGGGGACTCAATTTTCTCTGCCTACCTGTTGGCATGCTTCCTCCCATGCTTCCTCCAGGTGCTCACTCCCTGACACACTTCCTGCTTACTTTAGATGAAGAGGCCAGGCCCAGACCCAACTGGATGGTCGACTTCCCTGAATGACCAAGAGACCAGGCCACTTTATGCCCCATCCGGTTTCCTGCCTCGCTAGTTGTCCTGGTTGTTGGTGTTTGCCGTGGAAACAGGGAATTGCTCAGCCTGTGGGAAGGTCAGGCCGCTATGGCCTACTTGTCCTGTTGAAGAAGAGGCACGAGCGTATTGCTTTCTCCCTTAGCACATGGGGCAGACTTGAAGGGCTTCTGTTCCATTGGGGCAGGTTCAACCATGGGGGGCATGCCACCTTCTATTTAGATACTGACCTTGGACCTCAAACCCTAGGAGAGTACACCTTACAGTCTGAGGACTAGCCTTTCCTGGATCGGGCAGGTCATCTCTGAGCAAGCCCACGGCTTTGCAGCGAAGGAGGGGGCACCCGTGCTAGTGATGCCAAGTTAACTCTGGTCACCAGTGGGACAACATGCTGTGTCCAGAACCCCGTCGTTTTCCTACAGGAACAGATCGTAGTTGAATATGTTGTGGCTGACATGGGCATTTGACTCTTATTGCCCTGCAGGTAAGTTAGGAATAAAAATCCTAGAGCTCTTCATGATTAACCTGCTTGGGCCTGACTGTGCTGGAAATGACAATGTCCCTCGTCAGTGCCCACTGACTGCCAGGTCTCAGGCATTTTCTTGTGTCAATCTCACAAACCATATTGTCTTAACAAAGGTTACTGCATTGTAGCCTAGGAAATACTATTGCTTATTTTCCTTTTCCTTTCTGTTTTTTTTTTTATTCTTTTGCAAGTGAGAGGAGGGAAGATAGGGAGACAAACTCCCGCATGCAGCCCCATGGGGATCCACCTGGCAACCCGTCTGGGGCCTATGCTCTGCCCATCTGGGGCCATGATCGCAACCAAGCTATTTTTAGTGCCTGAGGTAAGGGCTCCATGGAGCCATCCTCAGCACCCAGTAATAATGCACTCAAACCAATTGAGGTGTGACTGCAGGAGGGGAAGGGGGGGAGAGGAAGGGGAGGGATAAGAGTGGAGAAGCAGATGATTGCTTCTCCTGTGTGCCCTGACCAGGAATCAAACCTGGGACATCCACACACTGGGCCAATGCTCTACCACTGAGCCAACTGGCCAATGCTCTGTTATTTTTACTATTAAAGAAATTGAGGCTCAGAGAGGTGCAGCAACTTATTGATAGTCACAGAGCCGAACTCAGATTATGCCACACATCTAGAATGTAGTCTATAAATACTTGGTGATGAAATTTAATATAAGAAAAGTAAAAGACAGGTGACTTTATGCTTTTATGCATTTATATATAATGCAAATACTTTAAAAAATGTTATTTTATATAGGGGTGTGTAAATTGTATAAATAGCATTGTGCTATACATTTCACTCCATTTCCCTCTTCTTGGTTAATGATTTTAAGTTCTCCATATACTGCTTTCTTGCCACACTATTTCATTGCTTCTGAGTACTACATTATATTCCCCTAGTGATGGGGACCTGAATCATCTTTACCTCTCTGCTACACGAATAATGTGGTGTTGGGCATCCTTGAACAGGCAAGGGTTTCTCAGGAGGAAATATCAAGTCTCTGTACTTTCTGTGGCAGGTCAAAGCATGAAAGGAGAGTTAGACAGCTGGGGATGGTGTAATATTTATTTTAAATGCAACCAATAGGAACCAGAGGGCATCCCCCCATTAAAGGGACTGCTCTACAAAGAGAACCATTAAAATGAATGTAAATCACAGTAGCTTCAGGGACAGTTTAATAACAGTCTGACTTTTTATTGGGTGAGCAGAAAATGTGCCAGCTTTCTCCTAACAGAGTCTTCTGGATCTTTTGCAGAGAGAGATTCTATCTGAGCTGCTAGCGAGATTACCGAGGGCAGAGGGCTGCTCTGGGAGTAATGGCCATAAATCCAATTAGTAACTCACTTTCTCTTTTGCCACAGGCTCCATTTCCCCACAACACATAGAAGATAATTCCATACTCTGGAACCTGGTAAATCCCAAGGGCTCCATGATATCATACCAACAAGACACAAAGGCTTCTTTCTTGTGGGGAGAGAACAGGAATGATATGCCTTAGATGAGCAACAGTGGAAACCTCCGTGAAAGAGAGGGGAAGGACGCTAGGGTGAGTGGTGTGGGGGCTTGGCCATACTTTATTCTGTATACCAGTGCATCACCTCCAACAAATATGTGTTCTGGCCCTGGCCGGTTTGCTCAGTGGTAGAGCGTCGGCCTGGCATGCGGGGGACCCGGGTTCGATTCCCGGCCAGGGCACATAGGAGAAGCGCCCATTTGCTTCTCCACCCCCATCCCCCTCCTTCCTCTCTGTCTCTCTCTTCCCCTCCCGCAGCCGAGGCTCCATTGGAGCAAAGATGGCCTGGGCACTGGGTATGGCTCCTTGGCCGCTGCCCCAGGCGCTAGAGTGGCTCTGGTCGCCGCAGAGCGACGCCCCGGAGGGGCAGAGCATCGCCCCCTGGTGGACAGAGCGTCGCCCCTGGTGGGCGTGCCGGGTGGATCCCGGTCGAGCGCATGCGGGAGTCTGTCTGACTGTCTCTCCCCGTTTCCAGCTTCAGAAAAATACAAAAAAAAAATATGTGTTCTTGTCTTACTTGTGGAATAGGGAACTGGGGGAAAAAATAAAGAGGTCTCTGGAAAATTTTAGAAAGATTAACCCCCTTTTTATCAGTGAGGACACTGAGCAGCTAGGGAACAGGGAAGGTTACATCATCCTGATCCAAACGAAGAGGGCTGGCACTTGTGTCCCTTGATTCCTCCGCTTCGGCCCAGAGTCTGCTGGCGTGGTCAGTCCCAGAGCCACCTGTAGGGTTGGGGGGGGGGTGTCCAAGAGCTCAGCCAGCGGGGAAGGGAAGGGTCTTGGATTCCAGACCACTCCCTGTTTGAGAACTTCCATCCTTAAGAAAACAAATTCTTTAGTGGCTGATCTTTATGATCACAGGTAACGCATTGAGATATTGGGGCTAAAAATAAAATATGTACCAGCTTAATTTTGATATTTTGAAAATATGGTATAAAAGTTTTCCTTTTGTTTCCTCTGAGATAGAAAAGATACACTCTGAGAATGGCTTATCTGGAAGGGGGAAGCAGGCACACCGGGTCCTTCCCTTCTCTTAGCACTTTCACGCTTCTTACAAAGATGCTTCTGTGGGTTGGTAGTTTTGTTAAAATTATAATTAGAAAGAAGACATGAATACTTAACTCATACTTTTGCATGAGCTTAGAGAAAAAAAAAAAAAACCACGAAGGATTTGGGTTTGAATCCCAGCTGGACCTGTCATTTACTAATAACTTTCAGAAAGTGATTTCAGCCCCTGAAGCTTTAGTTTTATTATCCTTAAAGTCATACGAGTAATATATAATCCACATGGTTAATGTGAGGAGTAAATAAGGCACTGTAAGTGGAGCTTGCAGTACGATGCCTGGCTCAGAGTAAGCACTCGAGAAGGATGCCTACTGGTATTTTAACAAGTGCATATTTATTAGTAGTATCGTATATTTTCCCTTGTATGACTCCAGGGACCAGTGAGATATTTGGTAGATACATGGATATCTTGAATTCCTCAAAAGCAAAGCCTGAGACAAGGATTCGTGTTCAGGGTGTCTATTCAGAAGGTGACCCAGGTGGTGCAGTGAGAAGTATGTCTGGGAAGAGAAGAAAGCCAATACTTCAGTGGGCACCTGGACAATCCTGGGGACCTTCCAGGGGATGTTGTAAAATGCACTTCAAAAGCACAGTGTGGGCACCAACAGTGTCTCTTATGACTACATAAAGAAATCTTCACTTATGTTTTGAAGATGTGTTGCCTTTTTGCTTAGAAAAAGATGTGTTGTTGTAAGTCAGATAACTGTCTTCATTAGCAAGACTTTGTCCTGGGTTGGACAGTCACTCTGCTTCTGCGATCCTTTGCCAGCTCCTTCTCCATGACCTTATGTAGGGCACGGTTTATGTTGTGAAATGTTTTAGCATGGTAAACATATCTATGATGCTAAGTTTAAATTCACGGTTACCTTTCCATTTAAAGTTGAGGCCAGTCACCTCTTAGACTCTGGCTCTCAAAGTTTAGGTAAAGGAACTTCTGGAAGTAAATCATAGTCCTCTTTCCAGAGAACACCACATTCACTGCAAAACAACACATCATTCTGGTATGTTTCATTCCAAGCCATACCTAGAAAAAATGATTGCAAGAGATATAACCATATTATGAAATTATTAATGTATGTAGACAAACATACATGGATAGCAGTTAAATGTAATTGGCTCTTTATGAGTTTCCACTAAATATTTGTTTGCTAATTTATGATTAACTTGTTATCTGCTGGCATTTACTAACAGATAAGCAATAGTAGGTACCATAGGTATGAGAAAATATGTGGAGAGAAACATTAAACACAGATTAAATTTGACCTATTTTTATGTTAATCTTTATTTCTTTTCAGAAAAAAACCTCTCTGCCTAATCTATAAAATACTGGCATTTGAGAACCCACTTAAAAGATCTATTAAATGTCAGTTTGGGGCAATGTTCACTAATCAAAATGATGGAAACACTATGAAGTTTCCAAGAGTGACAATTCACCATAGATTCTACCTCAGAGCTGCTTATGTAAAAACAAAATATGAACTTCTGACCGGACTAATGGGCAGGCACTTGACTCTTCTCTTGGGTCTCTTAAAACTGTATGTGTGTGTGTGTTTGTGTGTGTGTGTGTGTGTGTGTGTGTGTGTATATGCATATACATATACATATAAAATAATTTCTTGTATTAAGAAAGTTCTGTTTTATTAGTATTGCGTTCTAAATTAGGCAGTAAATACCTGAATATAAATAACACAAATGCCTCTTTTAGTTACACTATTCCTTATTTCTAGACATACATTTCTTTTTTTTTTTTCTTTTCCAAAGTGAGAAGTGGGAAGGCAGAAAGACAGACTCCCGCATGCGCCCAACTGGGATCCACCTGGCATACCCACTAGAGGGCAATGCTCTGCCTATCTGGGGTGTTGCTCTGTTGTGACCAGAGCCATTCTAGCGCCTGAGGTGGATGCCATAGAGCCATCCTCAATGCCCGGGCAAAGAGAGAGATAGAGAGAAAGGAGAGGGGGAAGAGTGGAGAAGCAGATGGGCGCTTCTCCTGTGTGCCCTGACCGGGAATCAAATCCGGACTTCTACACACCAGGCCGAAGCTCTACCACTGAGCAAACCAGCCAGGGTGCAGACATATATTTCTTAAAACTGGAATGCCTTCTACCATCTTTACTTAAGGTCTAGCTCAACTCTCACACTCCATAAAATTATCTCAGGGGTCTGCCACTGGACCCCCTCTTGAGTTCTTATGACACTTCCTATACCTCTCACTTACTACTTAGTGCCCCCTTACATTGTCAGCGCTTTATCTCCCTCTCTTTCTCTCTCTCACAAACACACACACCGCTTCTCTTAGTTTCTCCTAACTATACATAGTTTCCATTTTTATCATTATTTGTTCTCAGCAAATGTCCCGTGTACAGTGGGCACTTGCCATATATTAGAATCATGTAATCAGGCATTACCTCCAACATTACTTGTAGCCTCACTCTACCAAACATTAGTGTTTCTCATAACTGAATAATGTGAAGATCCCATAAAAGAAATTTGTTTACCTTTAGTGTTGCCTTAAAATTTAAAAGTATTATTTAAATGTGTTTAAGTATAAGACAAAGCATAAACTCCTTTGGCTTCTATCTCTAATGCAACCATGCAACTAAAACGTTTTACAATTAAATATCATAGACCCAGTATATTCAAATGAACTTCAACTTATTGTGACAGGTGACACTGTTCTACTGAAACTAAATTGCTGGTCAGAATGTGAATATGGTACTGATGGCTATAATGGCAGACCTTTACAATTTAACATGCCCGTGCTGACATTTGCTGTGTGACCACTCCCTTTTCCTACGCATTTTCTCTGTTTGAACTGCTTTGACAACACCGTTTATGCAACCAAACACCATGTCATATGAACTTCATTCAGCACAGATACATCATTTATGTTTTAATTCCAACCTCTCTCCTTTTCTTATTTACTTATGACAGTGAATGTACTTCTTGGCATCAATATGGTTGTAAATATAGATACTGTGAATTCATGTGGCAGTACTTTGTTTTAAATGATAATTATGATAATACTAATAGCTAATATTTATAGACTTTCTATATCTAGATGATCTCATTTAATTCCCACATTAACCCCACTGGGAAAGATGCTATTATTATCATCATTATTATATATGGGAGACAGGAGCTAAGAGAGATTCAATAGTATTCTCAAATCCATGCCTTTTATAAAGAATTTAAACCCATAAAGTCTGACTCTAGAACCTGAACACAATACTTATATTGATTTGTTCAGCTTATTAAAATGAACGCAAAATTAAAACTAGTGTTTTACAGAATAGCACACTCCAAAATTTGACAATCCCATATACCCACAATTCATCGTATGCTCAGTAATCAAGCCTGTAGATATATATTTTTTTACCACTGAGTATGATTGTAGTTACAGCTAGCCAAAATATGAAAGAACTTAGCTTTGTGTCCACAATCAATGAAGTGCCTTACTGGTAAGAATGTATAAGTTAATTACATTTCTCAATAAATGTTATATATTGAAGAGTTAAACAGTATGTGTTTTATATTCTTTTATTATACTGCCCAAGCAAAGTCTTCATTCAGAAGTTTATTGGCTTTCCCAATAACTAGCTTCTGGATAAGCTGGAAGAACAGTAGAGAGTAAAGTGGAGCCACAGGCTGAGAGAACCCACAAATCCACAGTTCACCCTGCAGAGACCACGTTCTTCTGAAACTGGAATTTGAGCTTTTTCTTCAGCTTATTGATTCAAGTTCTCCGATTTGGGGAATATGCAGAAACTGCTTTATTCTTTCTGATTGCCAAATTAAACAAAATAAACTCTTAAAATATGACATTATTACTTGTGTCCTTCTTTGTTCAATTAACTGGTCCAGTCAGGAAAGCATTTGGACACGAAAAAGATGTACCTTTACTTCCCCTCACTCCAACCCATCCCACCCCACACCACATTCAATGACATAGTACATGTGTGGTCAAATCTCTTGCTATTTTTGAAAAAAAAAATAGTGTGATTAACGTATTGGCTTTTGTTTCCCAAGTAAATAGGCAATTTAGAAACTTAGGAGAAAAATGCTTGTATGTTTTAGACCTGTAAGGGACTGTGATCAATTTCCTCCTAACCCTGCAAAAAATGCTGAGTTCTCTGATTTATCAGTCATCTACTACAATCCAACATATTGCATTGCCAACGTTGGACCCAATGAAGTATACAACAAGGTCGCTATCTTTAAGAGTATCACAAGTTTGGGAGTATATGTTGGAGTCATGCACATCAACAAAAATAGCTACCTTTAGAATTTGGTTATTATACCTTTCATCCTAGAAAAAAACTCGGTTAGGTAAAATCGGAGTGTTATTTCCCTCATGTAGACAAGATTGAGGGCACAGGAGGTGAAATCTGACGTCACACAACTAATTAGTGGCTGAGCCAAATCTAGAAGTTAGGTTTCCTTGTCAACAGTTTCTCCTGCCAGACCATACTGCTTCTTCAGAGCAGTGCAGAAAAAACATTCTAGAAGGTTTATTTCTAAAAGGCTTTATTCCTAATGTTGATCTGGCTCCATCATGAATATTAAAAAAAAACACCTGATTTGTAACTGGAGCCCAGAGCATCACCCACTGCCTGACTTGATGGTTTCCTCACCAGCTGCAGAAACACTTCAATGGGAAGACATGAAATTCCTGCAGGAAATGACTCCAGGCAGCTCTGAATAAGTAAGGAAATTAAATGACTGATTTCAATGTTTCCTGGTTTTTGTTTATCTTAATTAGCAATTTATTTTAGTAAAGGAAAAATTGAACAACTTTCTAAGAGTCAACTTGTAAAATTTAATATTTGCTTATAGTAAAAACATGACTCCCGGTTGGGTTTTATTTAAAAAATTTTTTTGAATAATTTTAGTAACCATATTTATTGAGTGTATTCTCTTAAAAACACACACACACACACACACACACACACACACACACACAAAACAATTACAGCATATCTGTGTGGGAAATATCAATTTCCTTTTCATAGTCCCAAAGGTGCACTTAAGAAGAATGTGCTGATTATTAACAGGGCTAATATATTTGTGGTAACGTTATTACTGAACATTGACGATAATTGGAGTTTGGGGTTGACAGGGGTATTGTAGTCAGAATGCATTTGATTTCTATGTCATATTAAATAGAGTATGAACCTAACTGAATGCCATTACTACTTTAGATACATATTTTATGTGATTCTCTTTTGCCTTTGTTTATTTATTCAACAAATGTCTGCTATAGGCCAGGCATTTTTCTAGGTGCTGAAAATTCCTGATATATTAAACAAAGCCTTTTCTCCTACAGAGTTTACATTCAGTTGAGGAAGACAGATGAGTAATTAAAAGGGAAAGGACTATGTCAGATGGAGGCAACTACAGCGTGTCCTCATTTGTTGTAGGACACATTTCTGTTCCTACAACAGTGACATAACCTGAATTTTGGTGTAAGTCAATACACACCCTAGCCTAAGTCACTTACCTATCCTAACACAGTTGTAAAATCATAATCCAGAACATAAAAACACAATTAAGCCACAGAAAAAGGAAAAGGACATAAATATACTGTACTGTATACTATACTATAGTAACAAAAAAATGACAAAAAATGAGTGTAATAAAAAATTCCTTGCTTTTATTCCTGTGGTTGGCTTGCACACTGGAAGAGGCATTGCAAGGTGGGAGAGAGTGATCTATTGGGAGGAGGAAGCTGGAGAGGCAGGAGAACCTGCAGAAGGTGCTGGAGATACTGGGTCAGGTGAATCAGGATTGCCTAAGGAACATACAGGAGATGCTGAAGATGATTCTATCTGTACTACAGGTGTTTCATCTTCAGAAGCAGCAGATATAGAGGGTACAGGATCTGTTGTAGGCCTCTCTACCTTCTTAAAGAGTTGTTCCAGGCTAGTGTGGAAGGTTGATGACTTCTTCTCTCCTAAATTCTGCCTGTAGCATTGCAAAGCATCCATAACAGCTCTGTAGACCTTACTGAATCTGTCATCACTGGGGTCCTCAGCCTGAAATTTTGCCAACCCATCCTGTACCATAGAAAAACTTTCTGCCAAACCCTTGATAATAGATCTCTTGGGTTCTGGGGTTTCTATCTCTCCATCTTCAATCAGCTGCTTCTTCAGCTAAATGAGGTCCCCAGCAGACAGCTCTTCTCCATGTGACGCCAGTAGCTCTGAGACATCCTCAGCCTCCACCTCCAAATTAAGCTGTTTACCCATGGCAACAACCTTCTCTATTACAGCCTCCACTGACTCCTCAAAGCCATGAAGTCAAACAAAACCTGGGGACACAATTTTTTTCCCCACACACCATTTAAGTTTGTTCAGAGTGAGCTGAAAGTTTCACGTTTCAATATTTAAAAGTTTTTTATGAGAGTGAGTGTAGTAAACATGAAATGTTTCATGTCAAGACCGTCGTAACCCGAGGAGCCTCTGTACTATGAAACAAAACAGAGTGAGATAAGAATTGTAAAGGGTGTTACTTTAGATGGGGTGGGCAGGGAATCAGAAGGGTCCTGTGTTTCTTTGTAGAAGAATGTAACTTAAAGACTGTTTTTTCTTCTTCTTTTCCAAGTGAGAGGAGGGGAAATAGAGAGACAGACTCCCACATGCATCTGAACTGGAATCCACCCGGCAACTCCTGTCTGGGGCTGATGCTCTGCCCATCTGGTGCCATGCTCACAACTGAACTATTTTTAGCACCTGAGGCAGAGGCTCCATAGAACCATCCTCAGTGCTCAGGGCGATGTGTTTGAACCAATTGATCCATGGCTGCAGGAGGGGAAAAGAGACAGAGAGAGAGAGAGAAAGAGAAGGAGGAGGGGAAGGTGTGGAGAAGTAGATGGTCACTTCTCCTGTGTGTCCTGATCAGGAATTGAACCTGGTACATCCACATGCTGGACTGACAGTCTACCACTGAGCCAACTGTCCAGGGTCAACTTAAGGCTTCTTAATTCATTGTGGAAAGGTATTGTTGTTGCATCCTGTCCTGTTCTGAGCTCCACAAATGTTTATGATAAACTTTTGAGTTCAAAGATAATGAAAAAACAACTTCAAGAAAGCTGATTATTATATGTATGTGACTTAGCTTATTCTAGTTTTTGTTTGTTTGTTTTAAAATTAAATAACCCCTCTTAGGAATAAGGAGAATGAGGCAAACTAAGATTCTCATCAGAGGTACAGTTAGCTGTATCGCCAACAAACTTGTATTACTAGTTAGCAGTACCAACTATATTTTTACTAAAATTAAATAAAGGCAACTTCTATTTGATATATCTGTCATGACTGTTAACAACAGTCAATGGTACCTTTGTTGAACAATATAATATACCAAATGCAGAACTTTGACATATGTGTTTTCTTATTCTCACAACATCCCTACATGTGGATATGATCATTTCCATCTTATAGGCAGGAAAATCGGGACTTTGGTTGTTAAATATGTTCCCTGAGGTTCCAGAACTAATAATGCCATACATGGTTGGAGAGTTATTTCACTTCTGCCTGATCCCACACTTCTGGAAAGAATAAAACAGATTATTCTAACATCCTCGTTTTACATATGGACAAATAGAGATAGCTAGTGTGACTTGCCTAAGGTCACAGAGCCAGTGGCAGAGTTAGAACTAGCTCTATCTGGGAGCTCTTCCTATGCCACTTGCTGCTTCTCCACAAAAGCTGTCAACTACAACTCACTGTCTCTCTCTCTCTCTCTTTTTTTTTTTTTTGTATATTTCCAAAGTTAGAAGTGGGGAGGCAGTTAGACAGACTCCCGCATGTGCCTGACTGGGATCCACCTGGCATGCCCACCAAGGGGCGATGCTCTGCCCATCTGGGGTATTGCTTCTTTGGGTGGGAGCCACTCTAGCGCCTGAGGTGGAGGCCATGGAGCCGTCCTCAGTGCCCCCGGCCAATTTTGCTCTAGTGGAGCCGTGGCTACAGGCGGGGAAGAGAGAGATAGAGAGGAAGGAGAGGGGGAAGGGTGGAGAAGCAGATGGGTGCTTCTCCTGTGTGCCCTGGCTGAGAATCGAACCTGGGACTTCCACACACCGGGCCGACGCTCTAATGCTGAGCCAACCGGCCAGGGTTCTCACTGTCCTTTTGATAAATGTCCAGATTATGCTGGCTGCAGGATAAAGCCAATCAATTCTTATGCAACTGACTCAGTCCTTCATGGCCTTTTCTAGTATTTTTGTGTGTGTGTGTGGGGGGGGGGAGGGTGTGGGTGTTGGGATGGGGATGAATTTGAAGTTTAAACTAGAAATAAGATGATGTGGTCTGCTTGCTCTCTGTTTAGACAGGTTTTAAGACTAATTGGATTCACATGGTGGCCAGGCCAGAGAGTGGTAATAGATGACTGTGCAGACAAGCGTTTATCCCAGGTCGCATTATCCAAACTGGTTTGTTAAGGCTCCAGGTCACGTTCTTACACTAAGAAAAACATTCAGTAAACATGCGACAAGTTTAGGAAAAATTAATAAAAGAAACCTGTCTTACACTCAAAAAAAAAAAATGTCCAGATTAGTGGATCCCCTCTTGGGATAAATGTGAATTTTGATCCCTCCCTTATATCATACTTTAAAAACCAATTCGAGGTGGATTATTGATCTAAATATGATAGAAAAACAAAAAACTTTTAGTAGAAAACTTATAGGAGAATGTCGCCATGACCTTGAGGTAGGCAAAGAACCATGAGCGTTAAAAATGAGTAAATTGAATTACATTACAATTAAGAATTTCTGTTCATCAAGGGGCATTACTAAGAAAGTGAAAGGAAAAATCGCAGAGTAAGAGAAGATGTCTGCAATCCATATACCCAACAAAGGGCTCATATTCAGGCGTGTGTGTGTTCACTCCTGTGAAAAATGGCTGAAAAGGCAATTAACCCAATAGAAAAATGACCAAAAATCTTAAAGAGGTACTTCACAAAAGAGGATCTATTACTAGCTAATTAACATATAGAAGGGTGCTTACCATCCCTGGTTATTAGGAAAATGCAAATTAAATCCACAATTTGATACTGATATACACTCTCAAGAATGATTAAAAGGAAAAACTAAATAAATAAAATGTTAAATTGGCCCATATCAAATTGCAAATTCTGTAAGTCAATAATAGTTGGATATCAACAATTTCATGTAGTTTAACCTGTACCAAGTATTGATGAGAATGTGGAACTTCAGGCACTGTTGCTGAAGTGTTAGTTAGCACAACCCTTTGCACATCTGTTTGGCAGCATGGCAGTTACCTACTGTGTGTAACGAACTGCACCAAAGCTTAATGACTTAAAATAGTAACCATTTATTATTTCATACAAGTCTATGGGCCAGGTGGACATCTCTGCTGATTAGGTTGGGCTCAGTTAATCTCACCGTGGCTTGTTCATGCATTGTGGTCAGCTAGTAGGATGGCCTCGCTGAAGATGTCTCTGCTCTCCTCCTTATGTCTCTTACCTCCTTCTGCGGGCTAGCCTGGACATGTGAACACAGAAGAGCAAGACAGAAAGCAAAAACAAGCAGGTGTTTTTATGAGCTCCACTTATATCAAGTTTCCTACTGTTCCATTGGCCAAAGCAAGTCACACGACCAAGCCCAGAGTCAGTATGAGAGGGCAATAATGATGGCATGATTAAAAAGAGACATGAGAAATTTACCCAGCATTTATTTAAGCTGGACAGACATGTATAACATCTACGACCCAGGAATTTTATTCTTAAGAATATATTCAACAGAAAGGTGTGCATGTGTTCACCAAAGGACTTATACAGTTATAAGAACCTTCTTAGCAGCACTATTTGTAATAGCCTCAGACTGCAAACAACTCAAATATCCATTTATGTAGAGTGGATAAGCAAACTGCTATATTCATGCAGTGGAATACTATACAGTGGTGAGAAGAAATTAACTACAACAACATGCAGATACATACATACATACATACATATGTACTTTCGTACGTATGTACATACATACATGGCAAACAGATGGTAAAATAAGCCTGTGATGTTAGAAGTCAGGCATGTGGCAACCCTCAGAGGAAGGTAGTGATAGGAAAGGGACAGGATGGGGTTTCTGGAGTACTAGTCATGTTCTTTTTCTTGCTCTAGGTACTGGTTAAATGGTTGTGTTCATTTTGAGAATGTTCATTAAGATGTACGCTTAGGTTTTATGCAGTTTTCTCTGTGTTTATTTACATCAGTGAGATTTACATAAAAATCAGGGTTTGTGTTTATTTTTAAACTGATGTTCTTTATTATTAGAAAACTCAGTTAACTTTAATTGCATGCATTGTTTTCTCTGTGAAGGAGGTTGCATTTCAAAAGTAATAAGCAAATCAGTTGTGTCATCACTATGGCCTGTTCTATTCTATTCTATTTCATTGCCTTGCATTCCATTGCATTCCACATAAGCATGTGAATTGAGAACCCAAAGCACCATGTCAGCACAATGGAAAGTACAAAGATGAATGAGGCCTCCTTTGTTGCTTTGTGGACCTCAGTATGCACTTGAATCATCTGGGAGCTAGTGACATGTGCTGAGTCCCAGGCTTCAGTATAGAGATTCTGATTTTGTAGGTCTGTGGTGGAGCTTAGTGCCATAGGGAAAATTGATGCAGGAAATTTTTGATTACATTTATGAAAAACTAGTAGAAACTAATCATCTAGTGGCAAAGAAATCTATGTGTATTTAAAAAACACCAAAACAAGGTACAAACTACAATAAAGCTACAATTTCTTAAAAGAAGTGGGATCAAGTTAAAGTTGACCTTCAGACAAATAGAGATTTTACAGGAAATATTAGAATAATGAAATAAAAATACATCTAGAGCCAGTGTGCCAGACACTGTCCTCAGTACTGAGGACACAGTAGTGAAAAATACAGGCCCAAGTCTCCGCCCCAAGGAGCTTATGTTCTAGCGAAGGCAGAGTCTTTCCCTAGAAAAAAAGCAGTGTCCATAAGGGAGTACCAGGAAATAAACCAGGAAGGCAGAAAGGTACCAAATTGCTGAAGCTTTTTTGCATGTAGCAATATTTTTCGTAATCTGAACCAAAACGGTTTCTTCCATTTCTTGGGTTTTATATCCTTCAGATGTCCAAACTGTCCTCTTGCCAATCCTTTGTGAATATTCAGCCACACAAAACATTTTTAGCCTCTCCATTTACCTTTGTTGTTTATCTTGACCTCCGGTTTTTCTGCAACTTCAATCACGTCTTTCTTGTTACTAGCTGTTTACAAACAAATCCGGAACATACTGGGTTATCTCACAAGAATTATAAAATGACTGTCAATTACCTCTAAACTTATGACATAGAATATCTTCATAAGCATCTTTCGATAGTTTTGGCTTGCCTCCTTATGAACTGTCATGAACTCTTCTAATTTACTATCTGCTACCACTCCAGGAGTTTGTAGGTATGTGTGAGAGGATGTTCACCATTTTCTGATGCCTACTCATCTATCAAATATCTGTAGTTCAGGTGATAACTCCCATCTTTTCTGGCTGATTACTTCCCTAAACCATTCTGGATGTTTGGGAAGGAGTTTTGTTGATATGAGCAATACCATTTAATTAGGTATCATCTGAAAGAGCCATCAGCTTACAGTTGGTGGGAGTGATATCTTATTTTGACTCATTAGCACTGATATTATATTAATAGCAGTAACAAGGCACTTGATAGTTTTCCAAAGCTTGACAGAAAAAAAAAGGTATTTATATTTAATCTTCCACTTAGGTTTCTCTCCATCTGAAGGGGGTATTTTATTTTTATTCCTTCTCTATTTTCAAAATTTTATTGTGGTAAGAATAACTAACATGCAATATACCCTCATGATTTTTAAGTGTAGAATATGGTAGTATTGTTATCTATAGAGGCACAATGTTGCACAACAGAGCTCTAGAACTTACTCATCTTGCCTAACTGAAATTTTATAGCCATTGATTAGTAATTCCCCAGTTCCCCTAGCAACCGCCATTCTAGTCTTTGCTTCAATGAGTTTGGCCATTTTAGATACTTCATAAAAGTGGAATCATGTAGTATTTTCCTTCTGTGACTTGATTATTTCACTTAGCAGAATGTCCTCAAGGTTCATTTATGCTGTTGTATATTGTAGGAAATTTTCTTTTTAAATAACATTCCATTGTTATATGTATACACACCACGTGTTCATTATCCGCCGGTTGATGAACACTTACTTTGTTTTCACATCTTGACTACTGTGAATAATGCTGCAATGAGCTTGGGACAGTAAATATTTCTTTGAGATCCTGATTTCAGTTTGGATACGTGTGTAGAGGCAGGATTGCTAGAGCATATGGTAGTTCTAATTTTAACTTTTTGAGGCACCTCAATACTGTTTTCCACAGTAGCTGCACTATTTTACATCCCCACCGACACTGCTAGGGTGACCACCCACGTGAGCCCTGGACCTCACTTCTCCTAGCTCCTCAAGCATCCACTCTTTGTCTTGCATGTTCAGTCTTCCTTACCAGGAGACACCTCTGCTCTTCTTACAAACATCCACCTAAGAGATGCTCCCTAAACTCTGCTAGTGTCTTAGCTCCTTGAGAACATGGGAAGTACTGTACTCAGTGATGTGACCCCATCACTAAGTCACTCCCCAAATGCCTTCTCACTCCTAACTCCATGACTGTGTATAAGTGCCAATTAAAACTCCAGTTGCCCTCTCTTCATCTCTAAACCCCCACTCCTGTTTCCTCATCTCTCCTTCTGGCCTCCCTGAACCCTGGCTCCCAAGTGGGGTTGTTCTCTCTGCAGGTACCACCCCCACACAGGCCTCAGGGATGCTGTGTCCTCTTTCACACCTTAGTCCAGATGAGGTCAGACAATGCTTTTTGTAATTTCCCACATAACAACTAAGACCAATTAGAAATCTTTTTTATTCTTTCTTTTTTTTTTTTTTTAGATTTTTATTTATTGATTTTACAAAAAAGGGTGGGTGGGAAGAAACTGGTAGTTGCTTCACTCTAGCTATTCATTGGTTGCTTAGTGTATGTGCCTTGACCAGGCAAGCCCAGGATTTTGAACCAGTGTCCTCAGTGTTCCAGGTCGGCATTCTATCTATCCACTGAGCTACCGCAGGCCAGTCCAGAAATCTTTAAATAAGATACAACTGAAGATTTGGGGTAAACAAGCTAAAAAATATCAGCTAGAACCAAATTATCTGCCCAGCAACAAAGCCGGGCTTTGTCACAGACTTTCAGCTCTGTCCACTATCATGTCACTTCTTCCTTTGAAACCACATGCATTTTAATCAATTTGGTTAAACAGAAAGTCACTGTTCCAAGGTGTGATGTCCTTATAACACATCTATTGACCAGATACTATTATCTCCATTTTATAGTGGAAACCAGGTCTTGCTGAGGCCCTGCAACCTACCCAGGGTAACATGATTATTAAGTGATGAATCTAGGACTCTGAATATAAGATAGTCACACAGCTTTATTTGTGCCTTCTTGGGGTACCTGTCTTACTCTGCCTTCTATAGTTATTTTTGTAATTATTTAATTCCTTTTATTCAAACTCTCGAGGAAGTTTCTGATTTTTTTCTTCAGCTCCCAGCACCAAGCTTGCAATTCAGAACTTTGGAAACGGTCTCAATTTCAGATATTTTATCTTACTATACAAATAAATACTCTTGACCCAATTTGGGGCTTATAAAGTGTGGTCAGTGTATACAAATGCCTTAAACATTGCAGGAAATCAATAAATATCTATAAAACTGAACTGAATAATGTGGACAAACAAGCTAGGCTATTTCAGATTTGAGTGAGGGACATAAAGAGGGTATAAAGCTAGTAGCCACGGCCACCATCACAGCCACCTGGTCCGTGCAGGTTCAAATTTGATTTGAACAGACTATAATGAAACAATAAAGCCAAGAACTGGTGGGCCACTACCTTTTAATCCTAGTTCGCACCTGGAGGGTGAGAAATACAGTGGGAAAACACTTCCCTTTCTTTCAGGGCTCCCAAAGCCACTGACTTATCCGAGTTTCCTAGAATCAAAGATTTCTACCTCACCAGCCTTATTCACCCCTGTTCCCCATCTCCTTCTCTCTGCACAAACTCTGCACAAACTGGCTTCTCTTTCAGCACTCTGCCATCTTGGCTGCTTCTCCTTTCCTCCATGCAGCCTTTCTCTGCTCTCCTCCAGCATGGGCTCCTTTGCCCCATTTTATAGTGTAGAAATCAAAACCTTTAATCCAATATACAAACAAGGAAGTCTCTGATACAAAGTCACTTATCTGAGGCATAATGGGATTCCTCATGAGAGTGCACCACCCCACATCATGCAACAGTCAAAGGTGTGGGGAAAAGCTTAGTTTTGAGAAGATCTAAGTATTAAAAGGGTGGGAAAGGCTGTCTTAAAACTAAACCTTAGGCTATAATGACCCTGCCTGCTTACAGCCTGGTCCCACACCCAATGCAAACTATAAACAAGCAAACATGTATATCATATTTACAAACTTATTTGACCAACAGAGGGCAAATGATCCCAATCCAAATATAATGCTTATTTAAAACAGCAAGCATAAACTTCAAATCATCACTAATTACTAGCACCTGTGTATGTTTTGAAAGACTGATGCAATGCAGATAAGAAAGAATGGCTTTCTGTATCATTTCACTTCCAATAACAGAACAGAGGAGGAAAACACGAGCATGGTCTAACTTTCTCTGCGACTGCTTTGTGACTATTTTGTCGTACCATAAAGTTATTGTTCTCATCTAATGCCCTCTCTATTTAATGCTCATCCTTTAATTTCAGGTTAACATATCTGCTAACTTGTAAGAGATGCTAGTATTTTTTATTCATCCTTCTTGGTATGCTCCTCTAAACCTGCTTCTTATGGGAAATATGACTCTTTCTAGATCAGCGGTTCTCAACCTGTGGGTCGTGACCTTGGCGGGGTCGAACGACCAAAACACAGGGGTCGCCTAAAGCCATCGGAAATTCCCCTGTGTTTTGGTCATTCGACCCCCGCCGGGGTCGCAACCCACAGGTTGAGAACCGCTGTTCTAGATGTTTCTAGAAATTGAATAGTAGAGGTCTGCACTCACTTCTTTCCTCAGTGTTAACCCTGATTATTTTTTATATCCTTCCTTCCCGTGTTCTTATCAGTAGCATTTCCCAAGTCACCTGCTGGGATGGTAAAGGGTTAATCTCACCAATAGAATGTGAATTGTTACTCACTGGAGACAGACCAGGAGGTGTTGTCTTTATCATGACCTCTTTTCTTAGACCCTGGGACTATTTCATTTCAGAGTTCAGAGTTCAACTTCTGGCATGAAATCTCAAGAGGAAATTACTCTCTCCAAATGCCACCCTACAAGAAACCCGCTTCAGTAGAAGGGTTCCCAAGAAAATCCTTGCAGGGTTTTCTTCTCTTTCACACTATTCGCCTTTTACATTTGCGTCCTTCTAAATTCCCCCTTTGAAGTGAGATAGAGCCGTTTTTGTCCTAACAGATGAACCAGAGAACAGTTCTCAGAAGTTCTGACAATGCAGTAATAGATAATTAAATCCCACTCCATGTTGTCATTCAGCAATGCCCTCTACAGACGAGCTATTTCGAAGCCATTAACAAATGCTATTCATCTTGAACTTGCCATCTGCCTTGTGTTTCTGGACTGGTCTCATGTCTCTCTCTTTCACTGAGAGGTGGGTCTCAGCAGCAGACTCCCCTCTAGCTCTCCAGCTCTCCCATGACACTCGGGAGACTCTTATGGGAAGAAGGCAATTTGTTTTAGTTGAACGACCACATGGCTAACTATACAGGCAATTATACAAAGCAAATGTATCAACTTCTGCCACAGGAGGCAGGAGTTCCTTTCTGGTCATTAATAATGAACACTCTTCAGTAAGTAGGAAAACATTTACCAAATAAAATGGCCTGTTATAGATGATCGCCCAGGCAGCTGAGAGAGCACGTGGCCATGGAGGAAAAAGGGAAACCAACAAGGTTCAGCCGCCCCCAGACCCTGCGTGGTTGTCCTGGAAGCGTCTCCCCGACAGGCAGAAGATGTGACCCATTGGCTCCTTGTGCAGAAACGTCTAGTCCGAAAAGAAGTGGCCTGGTCTTTTCTACTTTGCAATTTCATTGTTTCCTTTCCTGGCAGCTGCATAATTGGGAATGCCGTGAAATCAAAACGAGGAGGAAGTAAATTAGAGCCGGGAAGTGTCAAGTTGATCTACTGCGGCGCTGGGGGGCGAGAGTGCTGGGCAGATTCAGACTACTCCCCAAGCCCCCTATCGCCACTTCACTCACCGTTTCCAAGGCTTGTTCCTCGCGCTTCTGGAGCTCTCTGGAGGCTTCTGTTTGCTCTAACGCTTAGACTATGATTTGGTCTCCAGTCAGTCATTCAGAGTATGCCTCTGCAACCATTTTAATGAGCAAAATCCCTAAAAAGGTGCTGACATCTTAATGTCTTCTATTGACACTTTATATTGAGACAACAAGCTTTGTATTGCATTCAGAGCCCTGGCCAATCCAAAGGCTCTGGGGTTTTAGCAACCTTGCTCACACACGAGGTGTAATTAAGAGATGTGGGACACGAGCACTTACACCCCACTTTCCTATTGAAGACAGCTGACAGTTGCCTAATTAATTTTCAACACCCCTATGAGGTAGGTGTGCAACGCCCTTGCTTCACAGATGGATGACTTCAAGCGGTGGATTGAAAAATCCAAAGCTTCAGGGCAGAGATTGTGCCTTTGATGTATTCTGCTAAGGGCAGAATGGTGACATAGTAATGGTTTTAAAGAAGCCATTAATAATAGTGTGATGAAACCTGTGGCTTCTCAGCTGGTTCAAAATGTAACCTAGCTCTGGTGGTTTACCAAACTCCATTAACAATTTGGTTTACTGGATCATACTCTTTTGAATTGAATGCCTTTATAACTCCTTAAACTGTAAAAGATGGCATGATGAGAAACCCCTTGGCAGCTTTACATGGTGGGGCAAAAGTAGGTTTACAGTCGTTTGTATGGAAAATAATACAATAATTAATAACTAATACTACAAGAATAAACTCTATGTTTAATGTACTTTCATCCCTTTATACTTTTATTCATTTTATTTTATTTTAGTGACAGAGAGACAGAAACAGACAGAGAGACAGGAAGAGAGAGATATGAGAAGCATCAATTCTTCATTGTGGCACTTTAGTTGTTCATTGATTGCATCTTGTAAGTGCTTTGACCAGGGAGCTCCAGCCAAGCCAGTGATCCCTTGCTCAAGCCAGCAACCTTGGGGCTCAAGCCAGTGACCTAGGGATCATGTCTACGATCGCATGCTCAAGCCGGTGAACCCACGGTCAAGCTGGTGAGCCAACACTCAAGCTGGCAACCTTAGAGCTTGAACCTGGACCTCAGCATCCCATATCGACACTTCATCCACTGTGCCACCACTGGTCAGGTCATCCCTTTATACTTTTAGAAGCGAGGCATCTTTCTAAAGGAGATGGTACATGATAACAGGGGATTTCTCTATATGCCATCAGGAAAAAAAGAATATAAAAGGCAATCAGCATTAAAGATGAGGGAAGAACTAAGTTCCTATCTCTAATTTTCAATTTCTAGAAATGCTTAGAAAAAGGCATACTTCCCATAAAAAATAGATGTAGAGTAATATACTAGAGTGATGTAGACTAGAATTCCCTTGAAAGTTAATGGGAATAAAAAGAGGAAGGAAAAAGAAAATAGAAAAGAAAGAAGGAAAATAAAAAAGAAAGAAGGAAAGAAAATAAAGAATTGGCAACTTAGGTCATAGGTACTGTGGATGATCAAGCTGGTAAAAGAATCTGAGGAAAATGATTCAGAAAGAACCAAATAAAATTGACTCTTAATGTGGATTTTTATATTTGTTTATTACTCATGATTTAATTTTTTAAAATTTATAATATAGTTTATGAAAAATAACTTAATAGTCATTAAACAAAAGCAAGCATTCTTTCTCTTAGTTATAGACAAGACTTCTCAGAAACAAGGAATTGAAAGTGGCATTTTTAATTTCATTCAGGTCCCAACCTGGAGAAAGGTGGTAAAGTAGATACAGCAAGATTATAATACCTCCTCATCAACCTAGTAAAATGGAATTACAATAAGTAAATAAAACCATCAATTGATACAGGAGCAGTTTGGAAAGTTTCTAGAAATGGGAGACTCTGGAAATTGATGCCTGGCCTACTCTAAAATTCCTCCTGAGAGAATTCTGTGGAAAAAATGGGCAGACAAAATTCAGAAAAGTCTCATTAATCTTGCCCACCTACTTCCATCTTGGGAATGGACTCTGCCACCCAGAGGCGAAGGTGAGGCGGACCCCTCCTGAGGAGTTCTCCCTTGACATCCTGGAGAAACAGTGTGCAGCAGAGCAGGACGGCTCCACCAGGATTCACCATTCTCTTTTCCCCCAACTGAAGGAAAGTAGAAAAGATTCTGTGGAAAATTACCAGAAGTTCAATTGTTCCAATAATAAATATGGCGTTAACAAAACAGGAAGATAAACCAAACTACCGAGGACGGTGATGGTCTGAGGGAAGATGTATAGGAAACCCCTAGGGTGCAATGAGGGCACTCGTAGCCCTATCTCTTACTTTTCTCTTATTCCCTTCAAGCAGAGTCTGATGTAGCATTCACAGCTGGGGAGAGGCATGCGACTAGGAGAATCTTTTTAAACCAGGGAAGATTGTCTTGAACAGAAACAATGGCGGCCCTGGCCAGTTGGCTCAGTGGTAGAGCGTCGGCCTGGCGTGCAGGAGTCCCGGGTTCGATTCCCGGCCAGGGCACACAGGAGAAGCGCCCACCTGCTTCTCCACCCCTCCCCCTCTCCTTCCTCTCTGTCTCTCTCTTCCCCTCCCGCAGCCGAGGCTCCATTGGAGCAAAGTTGGCCCGGTTGCTAAGGATGGCTCTGTGGCCTCTGCCTCAGGCGCTAGAGTGGCTCTAGTCGCAACAGAGCGATGCCCCGGATGGTGCATAACATCGCCCCCTGGTGGGCGTGCCGGGTGGATCCCGGTCGGGCACATGCGGGAGTCTGTCTGACTGCCTCCCATTTCTGGCTTTGGAAAAATACAAAAAAAAAAAAAAAAAAGAACAGAAACAATGGCTTGGTGACTCAGCTAAATTGGGGGAATAATGTAAAATTTAAGGGCATCTCTGAGGAAAACAAGACACATTAGAAATTTTACCAGAATTCCAGAGAAGAGAACTGAACCAGAGACTAAACTCACCAAATGCAAATAAACACAATCCTAGATTTACTCTTTCCTTTTGCCCCAGCAAGAGAGCAGAGGGTGAACACAAATTATTAGAACATGGGCAGAGGTAAGATTTGGAGATGGATTCAGGCTAATGCTCTTTTTATTAGTTTGGGCAAGTAAAAGGTCTGGATAGAGCTGTCCCTGGGATCAAATAAGAATAAAATAAAAAGAAATGACACCACACTTATGCAGCTATACTACAGCAAAAATTGGGGGGGAAATCCAAATAGCTTTGAAGGCAAAGGTGGGAATCATGCTTGAGGAAGACAATAGAAGGAACAGGGATACTTTCTGTTACAAATGTCTTACTTTCAAAGTACTATTGAGTGAGGATATGAAATCTATAAAACCAGAGTTCTAAGATAGGTTGAGTCTTTCTTGATTTAGAGTAAAACATTCTTTTAAACATTTACATATCATTCCATTCTCTCATTAATGCATATTTATGTTGCTCTTATATTTTTTTGTTAATTAAAATATAATATGCTGACTGCATTAAAATTTAAAGATCGCATCCTGGCCAGTTGGCTCAGTGGTAGAACATCAGTCTGGCATTTGGAATTCCTGGGTTTGATTACCTGTCAGGGCACACAGGAGAAGCAACCATCTTCTTCTCCACCCTTCCTCACTCTCTCTCTCCTTTCCCTCTCTGTCTTCCTTCCCACAGCCATGGTTCAATTGGTTAGAGCAAGTTGGCCCTGGGCTCTGGGGATGGCTCCATGGCCTCATTTCAGGTGCTAAAAATAGCATGGTTTCCCAGCAATGGAGCAGCAGCCCCACAGGGGCAGAACACCACCCATTAGGGGGCTTGCTGGGTGGATTCCAGTCAGGGTGTGTGTGGAAGTCTATCTCTGCCTCCCTGCCTCAATTAATAAAAAAAGTAAAGGTCTCTGTATGACAAACGCATTATAAACAAAGATAAAAACAAGTAACAAACTTGGAAAACATATACCACTTACAAAAACTGATGAAAAAATATTTTTTTTCAGAATATATAAAAAACTCTGACAAGTCATGAAGAAAAATATAGTCCATCGATTAGGAAAGTAGGCATAGGGTGTGTGCAAAGAGGCAGGCAGTTCTAGAAGAGGAAAAGTCAGTGTTCAGTGAATATGTGAAGTGGCACTCAACCTCACTGGTAATAAAATGCCAATTAAAACAATAGTACATGTTCTGCTTCTGAAAAGATGCTGTAGACGTACTTTTCCTTATTCCTCCTGCTCAGAACAGATAAGAATCCTGGGTATTATATATAAAACACTAAAAGAAGATTCTGAAAGGTGGAGAGAAAGCAGACCGGCTAGAGACTTTGGAACCCAAGGAACAACAGGGTAGTGAGTGCTTGACTAATCCATCCCAAACCGGGTGCTGAAGAAGTGGGCAACCAGGAAATGCCAACAGGCACAGACAAAGGAAGCCCAAAGAGAGCCTGGACAGTATCTGTTTTACCTTAGCCAGACTCCATAGGAAACCTGTGGCCTCTTGCCTACCCCGCCAGCCAAGTCTGAGTGGGGAGCTTATACTCCCCCTCTCCTCAAGCTATAATGAGTACCCCCTGCACCCTATTGACCCTCCCCTCCATTGGGATGGTGTTGGGACTTTCATCCCCACCTGATGGTGTTGAGCCACTCTCCTTCCCATCACTGGGACATCTAAGGGAGCCTGAAGCTCCATCCCTATGTAAGCACTTACATTTAAAATATATAAAAAAAAAACATTCAAACTTCAACTGTATAAAAACAATTCTGGAAAATGGGCAAAAGATGTGAAAAGACACTTCATCAAAGTAAATATACAGATGGTCAATGAGCACACATTCAACATCCTTAGCTTTTAGGGGAATGAAAATGACAGAGCCACGTCACTGCAGCCACTAGAAAAGTTCAAACGGAACGCGGTGAGAACACTAAATGGTGGCGAGAATGTGGAGAAACTGGACCTGTCACACATTGCCGGAGGGCATGTGAAATGGAACCACCACTGTGGAAAACGGTTTGGCAGTTTTCTTTAACAAAACAAAACCTATGACCCAGCAATTGTACTCTGAGCATTTATTCTAGAGAAATGAAAACGTGTGTCCCCACAAACACCTGTACCTGTTGTTCATTAAAGCTTAATTTGCAATAGCTCCACACTGGAAGCAGCCAATGAACCTCTGGTGCATAAATGATTAAACAAATTTTGGTAATCTATGCCAGTGATTTTTCAACTGGTGTGCCGCAGGAATTTTTAAAACATGCAACACCTTACTGTTTAGTCAGGGGCACTGGCCTTCTTTTCCTTAGATTGTCAAATGAAGAAATGACATCTGCCAACACAACAACAGCTGTCTGGTGTGAATGAATCAAAATTATACTTATTTTTTTGTCAGATCAGCAAAAAATATAACAGTTTTTTGGTGTGCCAAAGAATTTTAGTAATTAGTTTATGTGTGCCATGAGATGAAAAAGATTGAAAATTGCTGATCTATACCATGGAATACTAGTCAGCAATAAAAAGGAACAGATAATTGATAAAAGCAACAACTTGGATGAATCTGAAGGGCATTACGTTGAGTGAAAAAAGCCAATCTTAAAACATCATATATATTGCATGAGTGCCTTGTGTAACATTTTCAAAATGATCGTAAGTATAGAGATGGAGAACAGATCAGCAGTTGTCAGGGTTTGAGGCTGGTGGGGCAGGCAGGTACGACTGTAAAGGGGCAGACAGCAAGATAGAGATCTTTGTCATGATGGAATAGTTCTGTATCTTGGTTGTGGTATGACTCCATTAATTCTACATAAGGTAATATAACGTAGACTATATACACTTTATAACAATGTCAATTTTCTCATTCTGATATGGCAGTATAATTATATGAGATATAGCCATGGGGAGAAACTGGGTGTAGAGTGCACAGATCTCTGTATTTTCTTAGCAACTTGCTGTGAATCCACAATTATTTCAAAAGAAAACAAACAAAAAAAAAAGGGGGGGGGTATAGTATTTTAATCCATCAGCTTGGAAAACACTTTAAACTTAGATAAAATTAACTTTTGGCAAAGAGCTAGAGAAGGGGGAGAGTCATTCTGAAGGGTAATTGATGGCGTCTATTTTGTGTAATTGATGCACAATCTTTCATGAGATTCTAGGTGTTTTAGCTAAAGAAATACCTACGTGTAAAGGAGAGAGATATACAAGGGTTCGCTGCAGCATTGCTTGTAAGACTGAAAAAAAAATTGGACAGCATAAATATCCATCAAAAGCAGAATAGTTAAGTAAATTATGGTATATTCATGTAACTAAATACAGCAGTTCAAAAGAATTAATGACCTTCTTTTGTAGCAGCCTGACAAGTTTTCAAAAACAGTTTTACATGAAAAAAGCCAATTATACAATGACACATATGAGATAATACCATTTTTAAGGCAAACGTAATAAACAATACTCTGTGTGTGTGTGTGTGTGTGTGTGTGTGTGTGAATATAAAGATACTAAAATCAAAAGTATAAAATACCTTTCATAAAATCCTAATGTGCTCACATCTGGTTAGGAGAAGAGGGAGCATCAGTTGACTATATTCATCAGGTGTCATTTTGGTGATTAAAATTAATATGACCCTGCAGTTATTTTTTAAATATAATTTAAGGGTTTTTTTGTTTATACAAGTGACTACTTATATGTTAATATTTTCCTTTGACTTTTTTTTCTGTGCCTATTTTGATAAGTTGTAATAATATGTATATACGTATAATTTTAATTCAGCACTTTTGGAAACTTAACAAAAGCATTATTCCATGGTATAAACATTGCAAAAAATTTATAACAATGCCTACCGTTGATTGAGGACCTACTATTTGCCAAGTGAGTGTCCTATGTGTATTGCATACATTATTCCTAAATATCACCACAACATTATAAATTGTAATTCTGTCTATTTTCTACAGAAAAACTGAAGATAAAACTGAGGCTAGAAGAGGTTAAACAATTTGCCTGAGGTCACAAATTTGGCTGGAGCAAATAGCCTCGACTTCTTATTCAGGTAAGTTTCCTTCAGAGCTCATACTAATGGTCCAATTGAGTCTAGCAGTCTTCATCCAGTGTAAATAGTTTGACAAACATTAGGGCTGGAACACTTCCACAAAGCCAATGGCGGAAATTCCCATGATTCCCTGCCAATTAGACAGAGAGACCATGGAGGTAAACACCCAGACTCCCTTTCCTCAGAAGGGAAAAGGGGAATATTACAGCAATTTTTTCTCATGAGTAGTCAAAGCTTGATAAATATCATTCTTCTTAGGCACCCATTATGCCATTGCTTATCTAAGGAGAGAATTGAAGGAAATAGTGGATGCCTCTTAACAATAGCCAATATCCATGGGAGAATATGGAATAGCTTCCATTGACGAAAACCCTTCAGAGATGTTTGATGGATCTCTGAAGATGTTTGTTGTACATTGCCTTCCGGGTTCTTGGCTGAACAACAATATCAAAAACAATGACAACAACAATGGCTAATACTTACATAGAACTTGTGTGCATATATGTGCCATAAATAGTGTTGTAGCAACACTAACTGGAATGGAAGAAACAATAACATCGTATGTAGTACTGTATTGTCAGAAGCAAGAACTGATTTTCAAATATTGCAATAATTTTTTTTTAATTGCTCAAGTTCTCATGATAACACATAGGATCCACTCAAAGCCCCACACAGCTGATGGTCCTTCACAGACGTATGGGGGAGAAATGATGACACCGGGTTTCTGGTGTTTGACTACAATGACATAATTTCTGCTTGTGCTGAGAGAGGGCTGTGCTAAGTCTATCTGTGTGAGCAGAGAGACAGCCATGGTATTAATATTTATTGCCCCACTTAGCATTCGCAGTCTGGATGACAAGTCTGAATGATCTTTAACTGAACACGAATAAATTGCTTATCTCAAGGTAGAAGTCAGTCCTGTGAGTCCACGTGATGCTCCTACTACTGAGCGGGGAAACCAGCCAATCTGATACTGCAGTCTTATCTGTTGTGTTTATGATGTAATTCCACACAAGTGCTGACTATTAGCAATATGCTCTGGCCCTCAATAAATAATTACGTAAAAGGAGAGAGAAGGAGCAAGCAAAAGTCTTGGAGGAAATAAGAATGTATTTTCTATCCCTTGAGGGTGGCATTCTGAAAAACAAAAACTATTTCTAGATAGTAGTTGACTTATAATTAGCCCCATTTATCCTTGAACATGTTAAACATTGTGTGTTTTCTCCACTTAAATGAGAGGATTAGTGGATTGCCCTCTCTTACACTATCAAAAGTCAGCTCTAGGAAATCTTTGACTCCAAGACCAGACTGACTATTCAGCTAAATAAAGTTAAGTGGAAGATTGAGCAATGATCTCGATTACTCGAGTAGTATGTAGACAGCCATGGAGACCAGAATTCCATGAGGACCTGAGTGCGTTTGAAGTTTCAATTGGTAGGTGTCTCCCTGAATGCTCTAGAAGAGTGATTCACACTCCAGAAGATCTTGTCCTTCAGTGAGCATATCAGAATTTCATGGAAGGGGGACAGTTTGAAAGTGAAAATTGATTTCATCATGTAATTTTATACATGAGAAAGTAAAGAAATGCATATTGGTTTTATACAGGAGAGAATTAGTCAAAATCAAAGCTTCTCTGGGAATAGTAGGACATTTTGTGTTTTCAAAAAGGAGGTATTGGTTTAGAAATACAGGCAGTCCCTGGGTTATGAAAGATATAGGTTCTATAGGGTTGAAAATGTTTAAGTACTTATATGCATAAAAAGGTAAAACTAAATACTATGTTAAGACAAACATCTGTCTAAGTTACATTTAATAGGTAAAAGTACCTGTTTCAGCTTACACACAAATTCAAATTAAGAACAAACCTTCAGAACTGACCTTGTTTGTAACCTGGGGACTGCCTGTTTTGCTGTAAAGTTTAAACTTTCAAGTCTAGATTGACTCTTGGTGCGTAGGAAGCTCAAAGATTAGGCATGTAGGTTTTGGAGCCAGACTGTCTGGGTTAAAATCCTGGTTCTGCTGTCTGCATGATATTGGCACATTGCCTTAAACTTTCTAAATCTCCATTTCCTTACTTGTAAAGTGAAGATATACTAATAATACCTCATTATATGGTGTGTTGAGGATTAAATAATATGAGATATGTTAAGTATGTAGAAAAGTGTTGGACACATAGGAAATGTTCATTGATTGTAACTTATTAAATACCATTCTTTGATTTTCTGGGTTTTTTTTTCCTGTGTAAGTCATTCTAGGAATTTCAAATTATTGTCAAATGTTCAGACCTATTCAGAATGCATTTGCTCTAGTTCTAAGAACTGTATAGGAATAGCAAAGTTCATTAGACATAGTTCCATTAATACAATCGTACACTTTGTGTTCCCTGTACCTCTCCCTATTTATGATGAATGAACTTTTAAAACAAGGAAAAAAAAAGTCCCATTCACCCACCATGGAGGAGAAACTGTCATCTGCCCAGTTTTATTCCTTCTCCAATCCCCGTATTGTTCTCACGGGATGCCCCAGCCATCCTCCTATTGCCACGCACTTCATGGGAGACTAACCTCATCCCCAGCTATAGGGGTGGATGCTGGGTAGTTTAAACCAACCGTGGTAAGCCCATTTCCCATGCTGAATCTAAGATGGATGTGAGAGAAAAATGTGAGTTTCTTCATTAACTGTAAGCCCAAGACTGCTATTGTTCATCAGAAGGTATGTGTGAATGATATACCACAGCAAATGCCGCACAGGCCCAAAGGAAAGCCACTTTTAAAAAATTCCTAATCTCTTCCTTCATCTACCTCCATCCTCAAATGACTCGTTTTCTCTCTGTAACTCTGTTCCATTTGAATCCATAATTGTTTTCCATGAGACAAAAATAAAGTAAAATAATATAAAATTAGTAGTAAGCATGTCACATGCTGAAAAGTCATTGGGGATCTTCTACCTTCTTTCCTCCTAAGAAAGTACATATGAAGGAATGCTTTTTTCCTCCTTTGTTGTCTTGTTTGTATGTGACACTTGGAGCTGCTGTTGCCATCTTAAAGCCACAGGGATAGCCCTTCTGAGGGCAAAGCTGGAAGGAGTGGAAGAAGGGTAGGATCCTGGGCCCTTGATGACATATTGAGCTACTGCTACCCCAGCATAAAGCCTTCACGGCTATTGGAATTATTCTCCTTTTGTGTGTGTGTGTATGTGTGTGTGTGTGTGTGTGTGTGTGTGTGTGTGTGTGTGTGTGTTTTCTGAAGTTGGAAACGGGGAGGCAGTCAGACAGACTCCCACATGCGCCCGACCGGGATCCACCCGGCATGTCTACCAGGGGGCAATGCTCTGCCCATCTGGGGCATTGCTCTGTTGCAACCAGAGCCAATCTAGCACCTGAGGCAGAGGCCATGGAGCCATCCTCAGCGCCGGGGCCAACCCTGCTCCAATGGAGCCTCAGCTGTGGGAGGGAAAGAGAGAGACAGAGAGGAAGGAGAGGGGGAGGGGTGGAGAAGCAGATGGGCGCTTCTCCTGTGTGCCCTGGCCAGGAATCGAACCTGGGACTCCTTCACGCCAGGCTGATGCTCTACCACTGAGCCAACCGGCTAGGGCCAGAATTATTCTCCTTTTAAAACATGAAAAAAAATATTTTCAATTAAGTTGGCATACAATATTATATTAGTTTCAGGTGTACAAGCCAGTGATTAGACATTTATATAACTTACAAAGTGATTACCCAATAAATCTAGTACCTATCTGACACCATACATGCTTATTACAATATTATTGACTATATTTCCTATGCTGTACTTTACAGTCTCATGATTATTCTGTAACTACCAATTTGTACTTCTTAATCCCTTCACCACCTTTCACCCATTTCCCAACCTCCCTCCCTCTGGCAACTGTTAATATGTTCTCTGTATCTATGAGTCTGTTTCTGTTCTGCTTGTTCATTTATTTGTTTTTTAGAGTCCACATATAAGTGAAATCATTCATCTTTATCTGTCTGACTCATCTCACTCAGCACAATACCTTCTAGGTTCATCCATGCTGTTGCAGATGGCAAAATTTCTTTCTTTTTTTATGGCTGAGTTGTATGATGTTGTATATATGCACCACTTCTTAATTCCACTCATCTATTTATAGATACTTAGGTGGCTTCCATATCTTGGCTATTGTAAATAATGCTGCAGTGAACATATTACATATGTCTTTTTGATTTAGTGTTTTAGGTTTCTTCAGATAAATATCCAGAGGTGGAATTGCTGGGTCTTTCTTTGTCTCTTGTTTTAGCCTTTGTTTTAAAGTCTATTTTGTCTGGTATAAGTACTGTTAACACAGATTTTTTTTTTTTAATTTCCATTTTCTTGAAATTTCTTTTTTCATTCTTTTACTTTCAGTCTGAGTGGGCCTTTTGCTCTGAAGTGAGTCCCTTATAGACAGCATATGTAAGAATCTTATTTTGTTATCTATTCAGCCACAGTATGTTTTCTTTTTATTTGAGCATGTGCTCAAATCATTAAAGTAATTGTTAATAGATACAAATTTATTGTCATTTTATTCATATTTTTAATCTCTTTTTTTTTCCTTCTTGAGTAACACCCTTTACTATTTCTTGTGATGCTGGTTTGGTGGTAATAAACTCCTTTAGTTTTTTCTTGTCTAAAAAGATCCTTATCTGTCCTTCAATTCTAAATGATAGCTTTACTGGGTAGAGTTAACTTGGTTGTACATCCTTGCTTTTCATTACTTCGAATATTTTGTGTTAATCCCTCTGGCCTGCAAAACTTCTGTTGAGAAATCAGCTGACAGTCTTATGAGAGCTCCCTTGTAGGTAACTAACTGCCTTTCTCTTGCTGCTTCTAAGATTCTCTCTTTGTCTTTAAACTTCTGCATTTTAATTACAGTATGTCTTTGTATGGCAGGCAGTCGTGGCCATTGTGGCCATGCAGGTGCAGGTTTTCACTGAATTTGGGCAGATGGTAAAGAAACTGTGGAGCCAAAAAATGGCGGGCCATTCCTTTATTAAAGTCTTGCACCGGCCAACGAGCAACACACACAGGGAAAACCTTTCCTTTTCACTCAGGGCTCTCAAAGCCACTGACACATTCTCTGGTTCCACAGCCAGGAGAATCTTCTCCAGTTTCTTCTAGAATCAGAGGCCCACCAGTCTCAGCAGAGCTCACAAAAGCCTCTCAGCTCTGGTTCCCCATCTGCACACCTTCTCTCTTCTCTCTGCACAAACTCTGCAAAAACATAGTTTCCTCCCTTCTCTTTTCAATACTTTCTGGTGTGAAAACCTCTCCTCCAGTAAACATTAGCAAGACAGTGGTCCTTCCCAAGCTGGAAGGTAATTTGCAATTTCACAGATCACATACCTGGCGCTGCCCAGTGCCATTTTTTTAATACTAAAAATGAGAAAACTAAAAAAAATACAAATTTTACACTCATTTGCCCAATATTCCACCCCTTTTGTGCACTTGGCAATACACACCACGGGCATTCCTGTTCAAGGAATTAGGCACATCACACAAACAAATTACAACAATAGTACAAGTCATACAATTTCAACAATTGTAAAGGTGCCCTTTACCAGAGCTGTCCCCCTCATCAGGGTCTCTCACATTGTCCAAAAGCTGCATGTCCATCCAACATGGGAGCTGGTGCCCCCTCTGGTTGCCGTCCAAGAGTCAGTCCTCACACATGGGGCCTCAGGCTTCCCCCCTCATCCCTGCCATCTTGGCAGCTCTGAAGACACTGCCCCAAGGGGGAGCGCGTGGCAATGGCAGCCAATATTTCCACCTCTGCTCCAGAGAGTATGCTGCAATCCACTCCTTTGTCCCACAATCGCAGCAAACCTACCAGGGACTTAGTAGGTACTCTTTGCTGCTGGGCTTTTACCTTCTGGAGTCTGCAGATGGCAGCTTCAGCCTTCTCATCCTCAGAAGAGAAGCTGGAAATGCCAGTTCCCACCACCTCAGATCCACTCTGCCAACACAGCTCCTGTGGCTGCTGGCTTTCGTGAAGCTGAACCCACAGCTGTTCCTCCAACCACTGCTTCTACCAACATTCAACTTCCAGGGCAAACTGCAACTCATGAACCCACGCAGCCTCCTTCTCCAATGCTCGCTCCAGTTCCAGGATCTGCATCTCTTTCTCCCATGGCCATTCCAACTCCTTCTGCTGCTCAGTTTGCAGGCCTCAGGCAGCCTCTTGCACAGAGCTCTAGGTTTCCTCTTGCAGGCCTGTAAAAATCAGCCAGCCCGCAGTCCTCAAAAGGACAGCCATGGGGAACCATAACAACAACCAGTCCTCTACTCCACCCCTAAGGATGGTAGTGGCTCCATACCAATCTGATCCAAATCCTGCCACAAACTACGCCAGATATATATGGCCGGCAGTCGTGGCTGTCATGGCCATGCAGGTGCAGGTTCTCACTGAATTCGAGCAAACGGTAAAGAAACAGTGGAGCCAAAAAATGGTGGGCCATCCTTTATTAAAGTCTCGCTCTGGCTGATGAGCAACACACAGGGAAAACACTTCCCTTTCACTCGGGGCTCCCAAAGCCCTGACACATTCTCTGGTTCCACAACCAGGAGAATCTTCTCCAGTTTCTTCTAGAATCAAAGGCCCCACCAGTCTCAGCGGAGCTCACAAAGCCCCTCAGCTCTGGTTCCCCATCTGCACACCTTCTCTCTCCTCTCTGCACAAACTCTGCAAAAATATAGCTTTCTTCCGTCTCTTTTCAATATTTTCTGGTGTGAAAGCTTCCCCTCTAGCACACATTAGCAAGACAATGGCCCTTCCCAAGTAGGAAAGCAACTTACAATTTTACAGATCACATACCTGGCACTCCCCAGCACCATTTTTTAACACTAAAAGTGAGCAAACTCAAAAAATACAAATTTTACAAACTCATTTGCCCAACAGTCTTGGTGTGGGTCTTTTGGGGTTCATTGTGTTTGGAACTTACTGTGCCTCAAGGATTTTTATGTCTATTTCCTTCACCAGGTTAAGGAATTTTTCTGTTATTATTTTTTCGCATAGGTTTTCAATTTCTTGCTTTTTTTTTTTTTTCAATTTTTTGTTTTTATTCTGGCACCACAATGATGTGAATGTTGGTATGCTTGAAGTTGTCCCAGAGTCTCTTTATTTATTTATTAAAATTTTTATTTATTTATTCATTTTGAGAGGAGAGAGAGAGTGAGAGAGAGAAAGAGAGAGAGAGAAAGGGGAGAGGAGCAGGAAGCTTCAACTCCCATATGTGCCTTAGACCAGGCAAGCGCAGAGTATTGAACCGGCGACCTCAGTATTCCAGGTCGATGCTTTATCCACTGCGCCACCACAGGTCAGGCCCCAGAGTCTCCTTAAACTATCCTCATTATTTTGGGATTCTTTTTCCTTTTTGCTGTTCTGATTGAGGGTTTTGGGGGTTCATATTTTCCAAATCACTGATTTGGTTCTCTGCTTCATCTACTCCTTGTAATATATTCTTTTAAAAAAAATTTCCCATTGATTTGAGAGAGAGTGAGAGAAAGAGAAAGGGAGAGAGAGAGAGATGCATCAACTCATCTATTTAGTTGTTTACTCCCTTTAATGTATTCTTTATTTTAGTGTATTCTTCATTTCTGACTGATTCTTTTTAATATTTCCTATCTCTGTTTTTATATTTCCTATCTCTTTGTTGAAGTTCTCACTAAGTTTATCTATTCTTCCCCTAAGTTCAGTGAGCATTCTTATAACCAGTGTTTTCAACTCTGTATCTGTTAGATTGCTTGTCTTTGTTTCGTTTAGCTCTTTTTCTGGGGTTTTGTTTTCTTTCATTTGTGACATGATTCTTTATATTCTTGTTTTGGCAGCCTCCCTGTGTTTGTTTCTATGTATCATAGTAGGTAGTGCTGCTATGTCTCCCAGTCCTGAAGGAGTGGCCTTACCTACTAGGTGTTCTTTAGGGTGCAGTTGTGAAGCCTCCTGGTCACCCAAGTTGAGCACTTCAGATGTATCATCCCCACCCCATCCCCGTGTAGACTGTGTGCATCCTCTTATTGTAGTTGAGCTTTTATTGCTGTTGGCATGCCAATGGGAGGGATTTGTCCCCAGGCCAATCTGTTGTCATGACTGGTCACAACCAAAGAAGAGGATCTTCTGTGCAGGGCCAACGCCACAGAACAAGACTCACATCAGGGGAGCTCTTGTATCCTATGAGTTTTCTATTTGAGTGTGTTGCTTATGGAGGTGGTTGGGTGTGATCTGGCATGGTCTGAAGCTGTCTGTTGAGTGTGCTGGTTCTGCAAACTCCTGGGATGTGCATGCCAAGGTCAACCGCTGCCTGTGTCCTGCCCAGGGCCATGAGTTACATGCCTTTGTAGGAGTGAGCTACAAAATGGTTTTTAGATAGTTGCTACTTGTGCTGGGCTTGGAGGTGTCCAGGAGAGGCCAAGCTGTGAACCAAGGCCAGTTGCCAATAGTGCTGAGCCTGGGTTCTTTTAGCAAGAGATACGTGGCACTCTGAGGCCAGATGCTGTTTGTTTGGGGTTTGTGAACCTTTGCAATGTTTTAGGAAAATCTGCAGCATTAGCCAAAATAGGCTGTTTGTATGGAAAAGCCACTGGAAATGACTTACATGGGGGAAAAGTTGGGTGGGACAGATGCTCAAGGAATCATCAGGAAAAGGTGAATAGTATGAGCCATGTTGAGGGAGACTCAGATATGGTGCCCACATGCTGGCTCTGTGTGGGGAGGGATCAGCAAAAGAACAATGGCTTCTGCCAACACTTCTGTTTGCGAGAAAGCTATCCCTCCATTTCTTGCTGGGCAATTCAGTTCCTCTCTGTATGCCCCTGCTCCTTTCCTGCTGGGGCTTAAAGCCAGTGGGTCCAAGTAAATCAGTGCTAGGCCCTTTTAAGAAGAACACTTGGGACTCCAGAAGCCTTCTTACTCAGCTATAATTCCTGATGGGTTTTACAGCCAGAAATTATGGGGACTTCTTTTCCTGGCACTGAAACCTTGGCTGGAAGGCCTAGTGTGGGGCTGGGACACCCTGCTCCTCAAGGAGGACCTCCACAACCAAGATATCCCTCTTAATTTTTATTTTTTTATTTTTTACAGAGACAGAGTGAGTCAGAGAGAGGGATAGACAGGGACAGACAGACAGGAACTGAGAGAGATGAGAAGCATCAATCATTAGTTTTTCATTGCGCCTTGCAACACCTTAGTTGTTCATTGATTGCTTTCTCATACATGCCTTGACTGTGGGCCTTCAGCAGACTGAGTAACCCCTTGCTGGAGCCAGCGACCTTGGGTTAAAACTGGTGGGCTCTTGCTCAAACCAGATGAGCCCGCGCTCAAGCTGGCGACCTCAGGGTCTCGAACCTGGGTCCTCTGCATCCCAGTCTAATGCTCTATCCACTGTGCCACCGCCTGGTCAGGCAAGATATCCCTCTTGATTTTAACCACCACATGTGGGTGTGAGACCAGCCAGGTTTCTTATCTCTGCCCCTCCTACCAGTATCTATGTGGCTTCTTCTGTGTGTCCTTAGTTATAGGACTTCTGTTCAGCTAGGTCTTAGACAGTTCTGAATGATGGTTGTTCTGCAGTTTAGTTATAATTTTGATGTGATTGTGAGAGGTTTCAAGTTGTATTCTTTCATCTGGACTGGAAACCTGGACTTATTCTTATGTGAGGTAATAAATTTGCTACTATTTAATCCAGATTAAGTGGGCATTTTCTATTATCTCTAGGCATAAATATACTAATGTTCAGCATATAAAATCCACATAAGAATGTCTTAAACTAGAAGTCAGCAGTGTCTCTCTTGTGGTCCTAACATCACCCTTGATTTACCTCATTTAGCTCTTTTGTGCACACCAACTTAAGGTATTCCTACCAGCTCTACTTCTAAAATATGTCATAGTCCAAACTCTTCTCCCCATTTCTACTGCTGTCCTTCTAATCTGAACCACTGTCATTTCTCTAGTACTACAGAATAGCCTTGTTGCTGAACTACCAGGCTTGCCCCTACTCCTACAATTTATTCTTTTTTATTGATATAAAATTCACATAACATAAAGTTTACTATTTTAACCATTTTGAGGTATACAATTCAGTGATTCTTAGTAGACTGCCAATGTTGTACAACCAAATATTATTATCTAGTTCTATAGCATTATGATCATCCTCCAAAAGAAACCCCATATCCATTAAAAAGCTACTTTCCATTTTCTTCTCTCTCCAGCCCATGGAAGCCCCTAATATGCTCTATTCTTAGCTCAGTAGACGGAGCGATGTTTTCCAAAAATAAATCATGTCATGCCACTTCCCTACTCAAAACACTTCAATGACATTGAACAAATATTCAGATTCTTTAGCTGACCGAGAAAACCACCCATAACCTCTTTACCTCTCCAGTGTCATCTTATACCATTCTCCCACTTGCTAGCCAGGTTCTGGCCACATAAGCCTTCTATGTTTCTTAAACATGCCATCTCATACTTACTTTGGGTCTCTTTTTAATTGTTTCCATTCTTCTTATGGTCTTCCCTACTTTGTAGATTGGTGCCTTCTCATTGCTCAGGCTTCAACTTGAATGTCTTCTCCTCAATGAAGTTTCTCTGATTAAGGTAAAACCCCCTCACCCTATTGTATTGCTGTTTAACACTACTCCTTTTAATTTTCCTCATCACTTTGATCACTCTATGAAAAAAATTAACTAAAGTTCATAATGTATACAAATTGTCTTATATTTTGCCTAATGTCCTTTTCTCTTCCAGAGTCTCATCCAGGTTTCCACATTACATTTAATTGTCATGTGTATTCAAGTGCCTTTTGGTTGTAACAGTTTCTCAAACTTTATTTTTGATGATTTTGACAGTTTTGAGAAGTACAGATCAAGTACCTTATAGGACGCCCCTTTATTAGGATTGTCTGATGTTTTTCTCATTATCAGACTATGGCTATAGTTTTGAGGGACATATGGCACAGAGATAAAGTGCCATTTCATTACATCATATCAAGCGTTCACATTAGTTTTTTATTAGTTGATCACTTGTCTCTCTCACTGTTAGAATGGTAAGCTCCATGAAAGTAGGGATTGTTCTGCTCACAGATTTATTCTTAGAACTGATAGATACATGAATTTACCAGGAATTCCAACTGCCCTTTTGATGTTCCATTTATCTGTCAGACCTCACCCTTACTTACTGGACTATTGCCCCTGAGGCAGAGGAATTCCAAGAAGCTGGTCAGCTGCCCCAAGGAGGAACATTCTGGACATAACAGGACTTTTGATTCAATACCCACTTGCTCAAGACTCTCCCTTACCCTATAAAATTTGTCCCTCTAGTTTGTACTGGTGTTCTTCTCCCCGGAGAAGTGCCCGGCAGGGTTCCTTTCTTCGTTTCAATAAAAGCCTGTTACTCTGGTCTTTTCAGACTCCCATGGATTCTAACATTTGGTGCCGAAACCTGAGACAGGGTACTAACTGCCTGGATGATCCCTCTTTGCTGTCCAAACTTAGAACCAAGGAAGCAATGGGCAGTGGCAGCTCATCCCAGGCTTACTCCCTGATTCTGTTTGGACATGTAATTGTAGGTTGATTGGCCGGCTATCTGTTCCTGTCCCGAACCCCTGCCAGACCAGAGAAAGGTAAGGAGTTTCTCCCTCCCCCTTCCTCGATTGGCCTCCAAATTTCTTTCTAAAAACATCTCTTCCTGGTCAGACAGTTTTGAATTCAGACCCCATATCTACGAGTGGCCTGCCTCTACTCCTTTATGGACTTCTACAAAGTCTAGGTGTGCCTAGCCAGGCCACTGTCCTACGTGCCGGGATCCCAGCCTTGGGGTAATGACCTCCTGTCTGAGACTCTCTTTCTGCGGAGATTTTCTCCTCTCAGAACTGTGACTGAAGGCGGGGACTCCCCCTTCTCTCACCAGTCTCCTCTACTCTGGGCTCCTCTCAGTCCAAACCATCCAGCCAGACTCCCCTCAGAACATGGGCTCCTCCCAATCTCAGGCCTCAGAGACTACTCCTCTACTCCTTCAGGACTTACTCTACTCTCTGAGGTTCACAGTTTGAGAAGTTTCTACTCTGAGTGGCTTGCTTCTACGGACTTCCTACCATTACATTATCCTAAGAGATCTTGACAATTTCTGCCACTGGATGGGTAGGGCATCAGAAATTCCTTACATGCAGGCTTTCTTCTCTCTTTGCTCCTGTCCTTAATTTCTGTGCCACTTGTTCTACATGCAGGCCGTTTTTGGCCAAAGAAACCTCACCTAAAACCTCTGCTCCTAATCTTTCCTTCTCCACAGACTCCCAACCTCTTATCCTGCCTTACCCCTGGGGGCAATCCTCTCTTGGGACCCCTCTCTGGTTTCTCTGCAAATCTCTTTCACTTAAATCTCTTCCCTCCAGAAAGCCCCTTCTCCTCTCTTCACTAAATCCTGTTTCTCATTCACCTGCAGATACCAATCTCTTTCTCCTCCCCTCCTGGCCAGGGGCCCCTCCCTTCTCCATTGTGTTCTTAAGCCCTTCCTCCCCCCTCACAGGCTGCCACTCTGCCTGTCTTTCCTTTGTCTTCTCTCCCCTCCTCACAGGCCCTGCCTCTCTCTTCTCCGACCAATTTCCCCACCCCACTGGCTTCGGCTGTCTCTTTTTCTTCTTCAACCCATCCTTCCCCCTCCTCAGAGACTGTGCCTTCCACTACCCCTCGTCCTCTCCCCTCTCCTCAGAGCTCTAAATCTTTTTGACTCCTCTGATCATGTGGCACCACGACAAGCACTTTAATCTCCTCCCCCTCCTCCTCCTGCTGATTCTGACCCTTCTTCTTTCCATCCAGCTATTCACACTGTCCATCTGTCTGCTTTCTTTCTTCCTCTCCTCTATGCTGACAACTCCCTGCCATCTCAAAAAGCTTAAAAAAAGCAGAGTTGTCTACTGAGCAGTGTGAGTGAGTAATCTGTTTTGTCTCTTTGTCAGAAAATATCTCTAGTATAATTTTAATTGAAACAAGTAAAACATGCTCATTTAAATTCCTTAATTCATAATCTGTATGTGAAGTCTTTGTTTAATGTGCAGCTGTGTCTGTTTCTAAGGCCTTAAATCAGTAATTAAACTGCCTCTTAAATCAAGGCTTACTCATCCCCACGGACTCTCCCTGCAATACCCCCATCCTTTCTGCTCAAAAACCTTCAGGGGCTTATCACCTCATACAAGACTTATACCTAATCAATGAGATGGTAATTCCCCTCCATCCAGTAGTCCCTAATCTCTACAAGTTACTGTCACACATTCCCTGAAACACCACTCACTTCACAGTCCTAGACCTCAAGGATGCCTTCTTTACCATTCCTCTACACCCTGACTCTTACTTTCTGTTTGCATTCACCTGGACTGACCCAGACACTAATGCAGCCCAGCAACTTATGTGGACTGTTTTACCCCAGGGGTTTAGAAACAGGCCACACCTATTTAGGCAGGCACTAGCTCAGAATTTAACAGCATGCAATCTCAAAATTAGTACTCTCTTATAATATGTAGATAACCTACTCCTCTGCAGCTCCTCCCTGCCTGCCTCAAGGAGACACTCCATCACCCTTCTTAACATCCTCACTGTGAAGGAATATCGTGTCTTCTCTGCTAAGGCTCAACTTCACTCTTAGTCCATATTCTATCTGTGTATCACCTTAACCCCCACCACCTGAGGTCTCACCCGAAATCGAACTCAGACCCTCTGCAGTCTCCAACCACCTACCACTGCAAATCAAATCCTTTCTTTCCTTGGTCTAATAGGCTTCTTTAGACATTGGATTCCCAATTTTGCTCTCTTAGTCAAGCCCCTCAGTGAGATCTTCTGGGCATGGCTTTTAAGGTTTATAATGGCCAAGGAAGTAACAGAAAAGGCAAATAAGGCTCAAAAGAAGTCAGGAAATACCAGCTTTTGGTATACGCTCTTAAAGGCTCCAATGCCCTAAAGGGCTTTATAGAATTCCATCAGGGCCCTGCTCCAGAGTGGAAAGAAAGGTCATTGAACTGAAGCCTGCCAGGCTTCCCGACCCCACCAGTTTATATGTCTTTGCTGTGAAAAGACGGACACAAGAAGGTAAGCTGCCCCCTTGCTCCATGGAAGGAGGGTTCAGCATCTTCTAGCCCTGCTCCAGCTACCTGTGACCTGACCTTGCCCAGCATGCTTGGAATTGCCACTTTAGGCCCACGGACATCGTTCACAAGCCTAAGGTATGTCTTCCAAGGAGCAGATAAACTGATTTCATTTCTTGTAAACACAGGGGCCATCTACTATCCCTTGCCTGAATATTTATTTATTTATTTATTTATTTATTTATTTATTTATTTATTTTTGTATTTTTCTGAAGTTGGAAATGGGGAGGCCGTCAGACAGACTCTGCATGCGCCCTACCAGGATCCACCCGGCATGCCCAACAGGGAGCAATGCTCTGCCCATCTGGGGCATTGCTCTGTTGCAACCAGAGCCACTCTAGCACCTGAGGCAGAGGCCATAGTGCCATCCCCAGCACCCGGGCCAACCTTGCTCCAATGGAGCCTTGGCTGCAGGAGGGGAAGAGAGAGACAGAGAGGAAGGAGAGGGGGAGGGGTGGAGAAGCAGATGGGTGCTTCTCCTGTGTGCCCTGGCTGGGAATCGAACCCGGGACTTCCGCACACCAGGTCGACACTCTACCATTGAGCCAACCAGCCAGGGCTTGCCTGAATATTTAAGTTTTATTTATCCCTTGAAGATCTCTACTGTGGGTATTGACAGTCTGATTTTGTTACTTTATTTAATGTATAGTATCTCCTTTATTCCTCTTGTCTCAATGCCCTATGCCTATTGTAGGCTGGGACCTGCTACTAATTCTAGTTAGAAGCAGTGGTTACTAGGACTTAAATTCTAGCTACAAAACGTAGAAATGTAACCACCCTTTCCCTAAGTACTTTCAGGATTTACAGGTTATTCAGCAAACTGTTCAAAGACTGTCCAAGGGGCACTTCCAGCATTCCATCACCCAAGGACTGACTTTCATGTGGATAGGTCCATAAACTGTGATCCTGACAACTCCCACTGCTGCTAAGGGTGACTCTTTCCTCCACCCTGACCATCTGGAGCTCAGAAACAGAGAAATAAAACTGACCCCTTGTCCTTCTATTCTCTATTTACCTCTCAGCCTGCCTCACCCAATCAGGGGCTTTCTACTCGTGTGGGACCAACACCTATATATGTCTCCCTACTAATTGGACAAAAACCTGTACCCTAATCTATCTCACCCCAAATATCAACCTAATTCCACCCCATGAGCCTCTTCCAGTTCCTAGTACACTGCCCGTCAATCTAAGGACCCGAAGAGTTATACAGGTAATTCCTCTTCTTGTTGCTTTAAAAATTTCTATAAAATAGGTCTAGGGGCAGGGGGACTGGCCACTGCCCTGTCTTATTTCCACTCTCTCTCTCTAAAGCCCAGCGAATTCATAAAAAACAAACCAAGTCATGGAATCAGTGGTTTCACACAAACTGGGTGTCTTGACTATTGCCTTTCATTGGTCCACTCACTCTCCTATTTATTTTTCTAACTTTTGGACCCTGCCTCTTACGTTTGTTTACTAGTTTTTTACAGAACTGTGTGCAGACCTTTGCCAATAAGAAAATTGGAAAAATCTACCTAACCCCACACACCAACCCTGAAACCTGCCCTCGCGAAACAGAAAAATCTGGAACCCTATAAATATACCCCTACTCTGAACAATGGTGGAAAAACCCCTTGTTCTCAATGCTAGAACCAATTATAGGACCAATCCTAATTTTGAGCCTAGTTTTAATGCTTGCCCCTTTCTTTATCAAGTTCCTACAGGCCCAGATGAGAGAAATCTCTAGGATTACCTACAATCAAATGCTCCTACACTCCTATTCCCCAACACCCCAAGGAGAACTTCACGAGGGAGATATCAAATAGGTAGGGATTACAGCAGGAAGAAGCTGCCCCTCAGCCCAAGAAGTTCCCTCCTGAATGTTCTCCAAACCCCCTTCCTTTTAAACCACATATACTCAGTCCTTCTAAAACGTACACCAACAGGTTCCCTGTCTCTAAAAATGTCCACATGTCCTCCCATTCAAGAGGAACCAGACCAGCACATCTCATGAGGCTCATCCAGGAGACCATGTAATCACCATGTCACCCTGTTCAATTGGCACTCGCAGCAAGCAACTAACAATTATTACCTTGCAAGATTTTTTTACTTCCTCATTCAGATTTTCAAAGACATCGCCTGGTTCAGACCTCACAGCATGGAAATTGACAACCTCCTTAACTGGATGGGGGACTTGGCTTAGCAAGGTTCTTTTCTTGAGTTCTCTCCAGAAGAAACAATAATTTTCCAATTTTTTCTCCTCTTTCTCCTTCTCACCCCTCACAATATATTATAAAATTAATAACTGCCTTTCTTTTATATGTAACCACAGAGTTGAGAAATGATAGATACATGAATTTACCAGGAACTCCAACTGCCCTTTTGATGTTTTGCTTATCTGTCAGACCTCACCCTTACTTACTGGACTATCGCCCCTGAGGCAGAGGAATTCCAAGAAGCTGGTCAGCCGCCCCAAGGAGGAGTATTCCGGACATACCAGAACTTTTAATTCAACACCCATTTGCTCGAGACTCTCCCTTACCCTATAAAATTAATCTCCCTAGTTTGTACTGGTACCCTTCTCCCCGGAGAAGTGCCCAGCAGGATTCCTTTCTTTGTTTCAATAAAACCTGTTACTCTGGTCTTTTCGGACTCCCATGGATTCCAACAAGAACTGAGTAGCATCTAGCAATAGAAATGAGTTGATGAATAAACCAGAAAAAAACCCAATGCACTGCTTAATATTTTTGCATGTAAAATGAAATATAGGTATATGGCCAGTAGTCTTGGCCGTCCTGGCCATGCACATGCAGGTTCATATTGAATTCAGACAGATGGTAAAGAAACAGTGGAGCCAAAAAGTGGTGGGCCATTTCTTTATTGAAGTCTCACAATGACCGACGAGCAAACACACAAGGCTCCCAAAGCCACTGACACATTCTCCGGTTCCACAACCAGGAGAATCTTCTCCGGTTCCTCCTAGAATCAAAGACTGCACCAGTCTTAGTGGAGCTCACAAAAGCCCCTCACCTCTGATTCCCCATCTGCACACCTTCTCTCTCTCTCTCTCTGCACAAACTTGATTCTTCTTCAGCAACTCTGTGTTCTCTCTGTGCTCACTCTGCAAACATGGCTTCCTTCTCTCTGCCAAACTTTCTGGCGCAAAAACCTCTCCTCCAGCGAACATTAGCAAGACAATGGCCCTTCCCAAGCAGGAAGATAATTTGCAATTTTACAGATCACATACCTGGCACTGCCCAGCACCATTTTGTAACAATAAAAGTGAGCAAACTCAAAAAATACAAATTTTACAAACTCATTTGCCCAACAATAGGTCAAAAAGATTCATTGAGCATAGGTCAAAGGCACTAAAGCCCTTTCGAATAAACTGGCATGTCCATGAGATAAATCTAAATCCTCATGCAAATAAATAATTAACCCAAGGCCAATAGCACATTCAAAATCATTAATGAAAATTGATTTTCCTTCTCTGTAGATACTGCCCCTCTTTTTTGCATCACAATCCCAAATGCAGAGTCAGTTACAATTCATTGTGTTTTTATTTATTTCCATCCCGATGTGATGGAAATATTTTTTCTGAGTGATGCTAGCTAGCCTCTGTAAATTTTTAAAAATGCATTAGGCTTGGTTGGCTTGTACATGATGACGGTGTGGGTGATTTTGTAGAGGTAAGTTTTGGAAGCCAGCAGTTCTCAGATCAGTGAGCTAAAGCGTGATGGGAAGCGTGGCTTGCCCAAGCGAGAATGCAAGGAGATAATTACCAAGCTCCTTTGGTTGAATCCGGGCTCTGCCAACTGATTTCATGGATGTACGGGAGCAGGAGGAGGAGTCTATCTGCTAAATGCCTTTCCAGGAACATGGTAAAAACTGATTAAATATATATGCAATCACATGAATTGATAGAGGGAACCTGGGGGATGTCTCCAGCCATTAAAACACCAAACAGCAATGAGAGCTCCCCAGTGATCACGAAGGAAGCTTGTTTTCTGCCACAAACTCTCCGAGAATAAAATCCCTGTAAGGAAGAACTATTTGTATTTCGTTCAGATTTCATTTAACCTTTTCTTTTGGAAGTCCCAATAAGCAAGGGCACATTTGTCAAGGCTTCAGGATGAATGAGAAAAGCTTTGGTGCATTAAATTTGCAGATATTCACAAGGACTTACTGGAAAGGCAGCCCTGGGCTGGGAATAAAAAGTCAGCCACTTTGGCTGGACAGGCAGTGGGGGTCTCAGCTATTATCACCTCCAATGAGCTAATTTCCTGAATGTGCATAGTCCCCAGTCAATTGATTTGAATATGAATTTCCCTAGGTAATTAACTGTGCTGGTATTGCTGGTCAGAATATTTATTTTTCCTGGCATCCCTCAGAGTATGATTTACAGTTTAAATACCACAAAGTTACAGAAGTTTAACTAACACATTTCATTTAACTAATACTATTATTATATATTTTGTGTTGCCTTAAGTCTAAGGTACCACCATGATGGTAGCACTACAAATTTAACACACAGCATTTTTTTTGAGAAAGTAAACAATCACAACAGACATTCTAATTTCAGAAATGTAAACATTTGGAGCTGAAAATTAGGATGTCAATTGCCAAATGAGTGCTTGTAGACACTGATAATACTGGTGACTTCAGCATGTAGAGCTCATGCATCTCACAAGGAACCATGATGTTTCTTGGGTGTTGGCTTCAAAGTCCAGTGGTCCAGATTTCCCAGCATCCTCAACCTGGGCTGGTCTTGGAGGCCACCTGGAGAGCCGTCTCAGTGGTGCCATCTCCCTTCCAGGACCTCTGCTTGCCCAGGCCACGATGGTCTGCTAGCCTTCTTCATTCTTAAACCCTTCTCTAGAAGGATAAGAATTCAATCTTACTGCCACTGCTGATCTATTTTTTTTTTTTGGTCACTTTTCTGATTGTCACCTATTAATTTCTTGTCTTGAGTAGCATCAGTCCCCACTCTCAGTGAGTTCTTCCTTCTGCCTGTTCAGTCTTCAGTCCGCACCATTCTCTGTATTACTTCCTATACTACAGTCCTGAAACACTTCCGTTTTTACCCGAGAGAGGCATTGTTCCTCACAACCAAAGAAGAATTCTGGGTTCATATTTCCCATGTTTGGAATAGCATTCTAAAGTACCATCAACACTATTACATCAACAACTAGCATTTATTGAGCACTTACTGTGGGCCCGGCACAACACTATGTGTGTACAATCTTCTAATTCATTATAACAACCATCTGAAGCAGATACATTATTATTCTCTCTTACAAATGAGAAAAATTAAGCCTAGTGGCTAGTCACTGGCCACATTGATACAGTTAGAAAAGGAAGAGCCAAGACTCCATTAGGTCTATCTGGCTGAGGGGGGGGAACAGCTCATAACCAGTGCTCTGTGTGGCCTCTCCTTTGCTAGGGGTCTGAAGCTGTTGTACAAATAGCCCCTGTGAGTGAGCTTCTGGGTTAAATGGGGGGATGAAGGACAGGATAAAGCTCAGGGTCCCAGCTTGCATAACAGTAAAGCAAGATACCTTTCATCAATGTTGAAAATTCAGGAGAAGTAGTTGTGTGAAGAGTTTGGAATTTACCTTCATCATGAGTCCTGGCATCCTCCTGAAGAATTTCAAAGTCCATCTCACACAGTGGTCCAACATTCCAGCCAATCTTGCTTCCCCTTTTTTGACTCCAATGGCCTGTCTTCCCTTGGACTCCATTTCAGCCATGCCTTCTTGGCTGTGCTTATTCCTTGCATTTCCCAGAACTTTCCTATATAAGAAATCCCACATTTGAATGGCTCCCTTTCTGTCTGCCTCCAGGGTCCTGTCAGCATTCACGCCAGTAACTTGTACCACATGTGTTTGCCTGCCTCAGTGCGAGCACCAGCCTTCGCCCATCTTTAAACTTCTCTGCATGTACAAACTCTTTCCTGTCTTCCTGCTTTTCTAAAACAGCTGAGCTCAATGGATCATGATCCCTACTCACTTCTGTAGCCTTTTCATTTGTCATGGCCTTGTCTCTCTCTGCCTCCTTGTTTCAGGCAAAACAAGTTCCGAGCTATTTCCCTGATACTGAGATTCCACCCATGGAAGAGTCAATAATGTTCAATAACAGATTTTTTAAAACAAGGATAATGCCACCACATTAAACATGCACAGTAATTGTAAGAAATCTCTATCCCAGAAATGATAAAAGTAGAAACAGATCTGTTTGAGGATGGAGGAATTATAACACTTTCAGTTTTAAGGATTGTACCAGCCTCTTTTATGCCCAAGATTCTGAAAATACTGTTATTTCTCCTTTGAATAGAAATATTATCTCATTTATCTTTGTGATAACACAAAGATAGGCACTATCATCTCCATTTTATGTAAGGAAAACAGTTTAGAAACAGTTGTTTTCTCTCAGAAGGTAACACAAGTAATAAAAAAAGAATCAAGTCTCAAACATAGGCTTTGTAACTTCAATTCCTATTTTTCTTTTATAATGCCCCACCACAGCCTGATTCATCAATTCCTGCTTGTCCTCTAATGCTCAAGCGTGCCATCTGCTCTGAGAAGCCCTTGCTGACCCCCCTTTCCAAGTCGAGGCCAGACGCAGCGCCCTCTTCCGGGCTTCCCTGGGACCTGTATGTTCTTCTGGCTTAGTACTTTCTACAGCGTTTGGATGGACTACACATGGAGGTCAAAGTCATATTAATTTTTGTCTGAGCCAATTTGGGCTTGGCACATGGTAGTCCATCAAACAATATTTGTTTTCCTGCCCAAAGCTGTTCAAAACCCCTATTAGATATTGAAATCCAGTTTCACCTGTTTTCGAATCATTAGAACATCAAGAACCCCACAAATGCCATTGTTCCTTTCAAGACCTTCAAAAGTTCCCAAGCCTATATTTCACCTTAGAAAATGTATACTCTTCTGGCCAAGCTATGCTACAAATGGAGATTTCTATACCATCTCCAAAAAACCTATTAGCTGAGGAGGAAATGAATGTCTAAGTTGTTCAATATTTGACCCTGAACTTTTAAAAAGCCCACAAGGAAATTTTACTGGTACAAACAAAGGCTTGATGTTAGCAAAGTCTCCTGAGATAGAGACAATGATGGGCGATGGAGTAAAAAACTCACTTTATGTTGTTCTTTCTGTAAAGAACTGGCCTGGCCAAAGCACTGCCTGGCTGACTCATTGATCTGCCCCTTTGACAGGTGTTTGAGTTTCTTTTCTGAGTTTCTGGTAAAGTAGTCACTGTGCCACACAGAAAGTGAGGTCATGATTGTTTTGACCATTTGGGTGGCATTTATCCCCTATAGCAACTTATGTTTATCAATAGGGTTAGCCTTTGCCCTTTGATAAACCAACTATTATCTTATAAATAATTTAGAATAATAAAAAAGTCCATGTAGAAAAACGTGCAGTAAGTAAAGATAGAAAACAAAGAAGGACAAATCTGGAGTTCCTGGTAACATGAGCCCCCAGAACATACATCCTACCATAGGCTGGTAGGATCAGAAGGAAAGTGCCTTCTTCATTATCTCCCTATTTCTGGTAATAGCTTCAAGTTGAGAAAAGTTTTAGAGGGTGGCTGGGAGTAGAAGGAATAATGTTATGTATGTCTTTAATTAATCATTTAGGTGCAGTTGCTTCCCGAAGCAACCTGGTCATGGGGACACTGAGGTCTAAGGAGACCACATGGTCTTCATCCTGGAGGCTACTTTCTTCCCTGTGAGTTAGAATCCAGAGCAGTTAATACATAGAATGGGTCTCCACAGTAGTTTTTAGAACTGACTAGAGGAATCTGGGGACTGATAGTCAAAGATTCTGCATGGAAGCTGTCTGCCCCAGGTGGGACACCAACTGGCTTTCCAATTTGGTTCTAAGTCTGAGATTTAGTAAAATGATGCTTTATAATTATGTAGAGAAGCAGGATTCTCATGTAATACTCTGTCTTGGAGAAGTTTCAAAGACTAAAAATAATTTAACTGCGAAAAAAAAAGGTCTTGCAAATATTTCTTTACATATCCAAAGCAATGGAAAAGTAACATGTTGTCATTAAAATTATCTAAGATTGGTTAAATAGCTGAGCCATTGTATATTGTTAACTGGAAAGCACACACATAGATGAAGATGTTGGAAAACTGTATAATTTATGATCATTCATCAAGCCTGTAGGAGACTATTTATGAGAATATAGTGACTTCTTCAAGTGTCGCTCTTTAGGTTTTAAAATCTGGAATATATTGTGGGAATTTTGAGCATGTGGTGAAAGACCCAAAGCATATATATGCAGTTTTAGTGTTTCGGATCTGAAACTATTGTTAAAATTGATTGAAAGTCCATAACGTTAAAAGATAAAAGAAAAGCTTGATATAAAATATGGATCTTATAAGTCATCCTGTTAACTTGATGTTCTGTAAACATGCTCTGAACTAGAGGAACATAGCCCACATTAGGACTGGGGCACTCCAAAGAGGCAGTGAGTCTCAGTGGATCAGCCTTGCACTATTATTGTAAAGATTAAATACTATATCAATGGGTAGCCAATTCACTGGCTCCCTAACTTTCTCATGACTTATCAAGGCCTTGATTTGTACTAAGTCAGAAACAAAGACCCATCCTTGAAAGCATCTTTAATCCCTTTTCCTTCTCTCTACATCATCTTGGACCAGAAAACTCCCAAGTCAACCCATCAAGCCACTGTTCAGAGTTTCTCCCTAATTCTTTCACATAGTAGGTGCAAGAAATCAGTCACACAAGCCTCACTTTTTTCTACCATATTTCCTTATCTCTCTGTACCATTGGACCCAACTGGCCATTTGTTCTTCTTGACTTCTTAACACTACTTCAAAATGTACTTTAAAGTTCTTTGCTTCATTGTTTAAGACAAGCGTTTTTTTGTTTTTATTTTTTCCAAAGACCATGAAAACACTTTTCACAGAAACAAGACACAATAATTTTACTGAAGAACACACCATTTAGATGGACACAAAGCTTCTGATTCTGTCTCAGACAGAGGACCTTTGTTGTCACTGTAAATTCTAGTATCTCAGAACTGAGGCCCCTGAGACCTAAAAAAACTCAGAGAAAAGGTCAGCAATCCCTATAACCCTCAGGTCAGCCTCAAGGTGACTCCCCTTCATTACTTTTTCAAGGGTTGAGACTTGAGGAGAGAAGGGAATTGATCCTGCCAGTGAATCACAGGATTTCAGAGAGAGATTTATAAATACCTATTTGGTGGGGGTGGGGTGGGGGAATGCCCAGGTGTTGACGGACAAGGAGCAGACATGATTCACAGGCCTAGTCTCTCTGTGAGCGACTCACTGGCTGTTGTAAGCAACTGTTCTTCCACCAATGTTTCTCCAGTGTACTTTCTGTCTGCAAATGTCTGCATTCATTTGGAAGTCACTTTTTTTTTTTTTAGTGACTTTTACAGCTATTGTAACTTCTAGCTCTAGGAAAGAGTATGAGGGAGTTCATGACTTTGTCAGTAGTTCTGGAGGAAAATGAATCGGTCCTCAAAAATGAGTTACTCACAATGTGAATTCATCATCTAAAGGCTGAATGATAATGGGAAGAGTTACTCATATACCGTAACAAACATTCATATACCATCTAGCCTCTTCATGCCCATGTTGCTCCACGCTCTAAATGAGATTAATGGGATTGAATATATATGTATTAGGGAAAGGACAGGTCCTTGGGGACATGAGCTAAATACTAGCACAGTGCTCTTCTCTAGGTAGATAAGGGTGCTCAGGGAAGCACTGAGTAATGGTTGAAAGATGAATTACATATAAACTAGTCAATATTCTTCCAATTAAGCTTACTATACTTCCGAATAGGACATTTCTGAGAAAAACGTTGGCATCTAAGCAGTTCCATTTTATTGTGCTATTTTACGGTGCAATTTCTTTCCATATGGATTTTCATACAAATAGATAGTAGAAACATTTCTCTTTAACTTACAAATAAAATGCCTTGAAATTGTATCTGCAGGAATAGCACTCATTGAGTAGGAAAATCAGCCATCACAAGACAATGCTTGAAAAAGAATGTCCCTGAAAAGTGTGACATGCTTGGCCAGTCTGTGCATTTCTAGGCTACCCATCAATAGCAGAGTATTTGAGCAAAACTTCTTGTATACTAGCTCTCTTATTTATAGCAGTGCTATCTCTAGTCCCAGCTATTAATTATTTATATAATGCCCTATTGTGAAGTATACATCATGCATTATGAGCATTAGACAGTGTTTCTCAATAGCTTATATCACAGTACTCTATCAACCCACTATATAAACAACCTCTCTCATACATAGGCCTGCATGATTATCCTGATGAATTGATCTTGTTCAGGACCTGTGTACATATTAGAGCAATGTTTTATCACTATATAGATATATACACACACTCAATATTCACTGGTGTTAAAATAAATATTGTGACTTTGTAGAGAGAATGGCCTCATTGCATCAGATGGTCCTTATCAGCCATGCAGATAGGAGCACACGGGCTTGTAACTTAGTTGTCTTGTTGTGTGTGGTGCTTCCTCTTCTCATCTAACCCAGGAAGAGGTCTGTTCTTCATCAGCTCAAAATTCTGTGGGATGGTCTAAGTCTGTGTGTACTGGAGAAATCCGAACGCATCTTGTGTATTCAGTCAGTCTAGTTTGACTATAGTTTTTACTCTGTTGATTAGCATTTATTAACCACTTAGTGTATCCTGAACACTACAGGAAATATTAAAGAACAATAATCTTTTAAAAAATGTAAGCATGAATGGTTTAAGATCAAAATAATTTCTTTTTAACAGCGCATCTGAAATATAATTCACATATAATCCAATTCATCCATGTAAACTATACAATACAATGGCTTTTAGTGTATTCAGCACTGTGTAACCATTACTCTGATCGACCTCAGAGTATTTCATTAGCCATAAGATAGACCGTGCACCGATTAGCAGTCACTCTTCATCTCCCTCCTCCCAAACATCCCCAGCACCAGGCAACTAATAATCTACTTTCTGTCTTTATGGATTTGCCTGATCTGGAAATTTTCTATAAATAGAATTCTACAATATGTAGTCTTTGTGACTGGCTTTTTTTTTTTTACTGGGTATAATGTTTTCAAAGTTCATCCACAATGTAACATGTATAAGAACTTTATCCCTTAAAGAAAAAAAAAAGAACTTTATCCCTTTTTGTTTTATTCCTTTTTGTAATATAATAATATTACAATGTATGAATATATCACATTTTATTTAGCCATTCATCAATGGATAGATATTTTTGTGTTTTTCATGTTTTGCTACTATGAATAATGCTGCTGGGAACATTTGTGTACAAGTTTTTGTGCTCACATATGTTTTCATTTGTCTTGGGAGTATAACTAGGAGTGGAATTGCTAGACCATATGGTAATTCTATGTTTAATCTTCTGAGGAAATGCCAGATTGCTTTCTCAGTGACTGCACCATTTTTCATCACCACTAGCCACATACGAGGGTTTCAATTTCTCCACATTCTTGCCAACATTTGTTATTATCTATCTTTTTAAAGTGGGTGTGAGCTGTTATCTCATTGTGGGTGTGAAGTGTTTTTCCATTGTGGTTTTGATTTGTATTTCCCTAATGGCTAATAATGTTGATCAGCTCTTTTATGTGTTTACTAGCCATTTGCACACCTTTTTTGAAGAAATGTCTATTCATACACATTGCCTACTTTTTAAATTGGTTCATTTTTCTTTTTATTATTTAGTTGTAAGAGTCCTTTATTTATTCTAGATGCAAGTTTATTATCAGATATATATGATTTGCAAATATTTTTTCTCATTCTGTGAGTTATCTTTTCACTTTCTCAGTGGTCTCCATTGAAGCACGAAAATTTCAATTTTTTTATTTTTATTTTTATTTTTTTGTATTTTTCTGAAGTTGGAAATGGGGAGGCAGTCAGACAGATTCTCTCATGCACCCAACTGGAATCCACCCGGCATGCCCACCAGGGGGCAATGCTCTGCCCATCTGGGGCGTCGCTCTGTTGCAACCAGAGCCATTCTAGCTCCTGAGGCAGAGGCCACAGAGCCATCCTCAGCGCCCGGGCCATCTTTGCTCCAATGGAGCCTCAGCTGCGGGAGGGGAAGAGAGAGACAGAGAAGAAGGAGAGGGGGAGGGGTGGAGAAGCAGATGGGCGCCTCTCCTGTGTGCCCTGGCCGGGAATCGAACCCGGGACTCCTGCACGCCAGGCCAACACTCTACCATTGAGCCAACCAGCCAGGGCCAAAAATTTCAATTTTGATAAAATCTAATTTACTTAGTTTTCCTTTTGTCACTTGTACTTTTGGTGTTTTATGTAAAGAGGCTTTGCCTAATCTCAGGTCATGAAGATTTACTTCTAGTTTAAAGTCTTTCATTTCTTGTTGGTCTCATTTCTAGTTGTTCTATTATTGAATATTAGGTATAGAAGTGTTCAATTATTCCTTTCAAATTGTCTATTAGTCTTTAATTCTGTCAGGTTTTTCTTTACATATTTTGGGCTCTGTTGTTAAATGCATGTATATTTTTAATTGTCATATTTTTCTGATGAATCAACGTTTTTATTGTTATAAAATGTTCTTTGTCTCTACTAACAATATTTGCTTTAATGTCTGTTTTGTCCAGTATTAGTATAGCCACTCTAGCTTTCTTATGGTTACTGTTTGCATGATACATCTCTTTCATTTCATTATAAATATATATAAAAAAAAATCCTGCAAAACAGTAAGAAATTGGCATTCCAATATGCATTTCCTGTGACCCAGGTATTCTACTCGACAGAGATCTGTACATACATTCAACAAACAACATGCATTAGATTGTTTATAGAAATAGTATTTGTAATAGCCTCAAAATGAAAATAATCCAACAGCAGAATGGATAAACCACCTTTGGCATATGCAAACAATGGGATATTATATTTCAGTGAGAATAAATTGTACACAACCACACATAATAATATGCCTGAATTTCAAATACATTATAGTAAATTAAGAAGACCAACCAAAAATACAAATGTATGAGTTCATTTATATTAGGCATAAAAACAAATAAAATTAGTTTAGGTTGTTGAAAGTCAGGGTAGTGGTTACCCTTAAATGGAAGGGAGAGTTAGTCATACTCTCTAAGGCTATCTTTGTTAGTGAAAGGGAAAATGAGAGATGATTCTGGAAGGCTGATATTGGTGTTTCTTGATCTGGGTGCTGGTTACTCAGGTGGGGTTACCTTTTGATATTTCATATTTTAAAAAGAAGACTATGACTTGAATTAAATATAGAGTGCTTTGCATTTTTTTAAAAGTTAGCATATACTGAAATCTGAAAAAGTGGTACAGAATAGAATTCTTTTGTACAAGCTTGCTTATGAAGACAGATACAAAACACTAGTAAATCTAATTTAACATTATATTAAAAGAATAATTCTTTAAGAAATCTTAAATGATTCAATGTTAGGAAATCAAAAATATCATTGATATGTAATAGGTCAAAAGATACAAACTTTATGTTCACCGTAACAAATGTTGAAAGACATTTAACAAAATTCAATATCCATTTCTGATAAAAAGTTAAATAAATTTCATATAGAATACTTTCTCAACATGATTAAAAATGTATCTCTAACTAATAGCTTACATCATACTTAAAAGCAAAACAATAGAGCAGTGTTTTCCAAATGTATTTTGGAATTTAAATCATGATATATTGAAGAACTACCAGTAGAAGCCCACAATACACACACTCATAGATAGATATATAGATAGATAGATGATAGATAAATAGATAGATAAACAGATAGATGATAGATAGAGAGAGATAGATAATATATATATATACATATACAGTTATGTATAGTTATTATATATTTATATATATCTCACTATGTTTGGATGAGACTTTTCTTGTTCACTCATAGTTTTAGCTGAGGCCCCAAAATCTTAGAACAAATAAACTGTATTTTGCCATGTATAAGAAGCACCCTTTTTCGAAAAATTTGGGGTCTGAAAACTGGTTGCGTTTTATACAGTGGTTGTAGATTTTTTTACTTGCATTTCCTGCTTGAGGACTTGTATGAATTTTATGATGAATAAAACTTGAGTTCAATAACTTTATGTAGTACTTTTTTTTCAAATTTCTGGCTTCCAAATTAAGATGCATCTTATATATGGGTGCGTCTTATACATGAAGAAATATAGTAATAGCTTTTGCATCTCTCTATTTCCTGTAGCTCTTGGAAAGTGCTGGACTGTCTATGCAGGATGGGCTAAGAAATTGTAAAATCCTCTGCTAGCATTAGCCCATCACTCCCTTCTAGGCTATAAGAGAAAAGACAAAGAATTTACTTATAATTGAAGAGGCCTGTATTGACTATTTTGGGGGGATGTATAGTAAGCTACATATCTTTCCAATGGAGAAAGGGGGGAGTGTCTTCAAGTCAAGAGGTAAAGCTTGAAGAACATCTTTTAAAAGGCTTGACATGGATCTTCTGGTTAGAAGGAGAGAGGAACTGGTGTCTGATTGACCCTGAACAGTTTAAAGGGAAGAGGCTGTGTAGCTTCAAGGTAGCAAAGCCGAGAGAAAATATTGCGTTAATAAAAGTCTGACTTTCTGAGCTAAGCAAGGCAAAGAACATGTGTGTTCCTTGTGGGCCAATGGAATGGAGCTGGATTGCATCATTTTGAAAGAGACTCTGACCAAGGGACTCCAAAGTTGACCTAAACCTTTAGAAGTCATGGTGCTGGTCATTAGCAGTTTGAGGAAAGAACCTGTAGGTAAGATATCGTAGCAAAAGTCACTGTGGGTTGCAGAGGAAGAAGCCATGAAGAACTCACAGGAGGGTATTAAGAAAGCATGCGTCACCATAAGGAGTCTACCATAAACAAGGCCATCTGTTTCTGGTTACAACTGTACCAGCCAAGTAAGGCTTTTCTGTCCCTTAGCTGTCCTCTCTTCTCCTACTTTCCCCCAAACTCCCAGTCATGACCAAACATGGAGGGATTTAAAATAGCAGCTTGCAAGTAGATGTGGTGTTGAAGCCAGATAAAAGAGGTCAGAAAAGGCTTTCTCATCTTGTACCTTCCCTCCTCACCACTGAAGGCTTTCAAGAAACAGGAAGAGAGACAATTTTACTCAGATGAGAAATTGGAGATGTGCAATTATTATACTGCATTGAATTTTGTTATTTGAAAAAGACCAGATAAACTATATACATGGTTGAGATTTAAGTAGGAGTGGGAAAAACAAGTCAGAGAACGGGTTGGGAAGACCTGTAGAGAGAAAGGATAGGTTGCCTGTTTTTAACACGGGATGCATTTTTGCTCATTCAATAAATTCAACACATACACTGATTTATGCATTTACAACTACACAATTTTTGCAAAAAAATTATCAAAAGATTGCTTTTACACGCATTTTTAAAACATTAAAACAGAACTGAAATCCGCAATACAACTGAAGGGAGCAAATTTTAGTTGTTAACTAAGCACAAAACATATAAAAATAAATTAAGACATCTTTCCTTCAGAATTTTGTGATATCCAATAAGACACAAAGAGGTTGAAATACAAAGACACATTGGTTTTGTGTCTGTCTAGCTTACATCCAGTTAATATGAAGACAGTCCTTGCTAAATTGCATCATCACATAAAACAAAGTATCACCTTAACTCCCCACCCCCTTTTTTTTTAAGCAAGAAGAGGGAAGATAGCCAGACAGACTCCTGCATGATCCCTGACTGGGTTCTGCCCAGCAAACCCCATCTGGGGCCAATACTTGAACCAATCAAACCACTGGCTATGAGAGGGGAAGAGGGAGAGAAGGAAGAGGGGGAAGGAAAGAGAAGCAGATGTTTGTTTCTCATGTGTGCCCTGACCGAGAATCAAACTCAGGATGTCCGCATGCCCAGCTGATGTTCTATCATCCACTGAGCCAATGGGCCAGAGCCATATATTTAGTTTTCTTTGCAGTATTACACCAAACCCCCATTTTTCATAGGAACCATAAGTAGCACAAGGAAGATCATTAACACAAGATTATCTTCTAAAATCCCCCGAGGCTTAGTGGGGTCTAATGGAGATGTTAGAGAGCTCTGTCACAACACATGGTGAGCATCCAGCATAACTCTATATATTACACACTGAAAGGAAATCCAAAGGCCAAATAACTTTTATTGTCCCTTACTACCTACTAAATATTTATTTGTTCAAGATGGATTTTTTTATTTTCTTTGAGGGTTTTCATTTGTGTTTTTAGAAACTACAGGATGAGATAGATAACTTCGTCTTTGAAGTGTTCTGACAAACAGTGTTAGACCTGTTTGATTAAGATGGTTTAAAACTTGTAAGAGTGCTTTTCTTTTATATCTGGCTTCCTTCTTTGCTTCTGATGAACTTCAGTGTATAGAGAGAATAATAGCTAATATTTGTCCATCATTAAGTGTTCTATACTGAGCTAAATCTCTTACAAATATAATTTCATTTACTGCTTAAACCTTATGATATACACCATCATTAATCATGAATGAAGGAGGAGAAAATGGAGAAAGAAATTTGTCCAGCTAAATTTCACCATGACTCAGTGTGGTCTCCAGTAAAACAAAACCAAAAACTTATTTAATAAAATAACAGTAATACATGTAAATATTTATAACATGGTTAGTGATTATTAAATAGACAAGGTGATAGTAAATGAAGCTCATGTATTAAATGGAAAGATTAAAGGTTATGTTTTAATTTAGACATTTGATGCCCTCACATGCAACTTTCTAGTGTTCTCAAATGTACACAGAGTTTTAAAATTATTTTTTTATTTTATTTTAGTAAGCACACTTAACGTAAATTTATCTACAGGCTTTAAAATGTGCAATACAGTATTGTTATTTTCTGGCTCAATATTGTATATCAGAGCTCTAGATATTATTTAGTTTGCATAACTAAAACTTTATGCCCATTGAACAGTAACTCCCCATTTCTTCCTCCTCCAAGCCCCTGGCAACCGTAGTTCTATTCTTTGTGTCTATGAGTTTGACAATTTTAGGTATTTTATATAAACTGAAATCATGCAGTATCTGTCCTTCGTCTACTGGTTTATTTCACTTAGCATAATGTCCTCAGAGCTCATCCATGTTGTTGCAAGATTTCCTCCTTTTTAAAGTTTGAGTAACATTCCACTGTGTTCCATTTGTCCATGGACATTTAGGATGTTTCTGTATCTTGGCTATTATGAATAGTGCTACAATGAACATAGCAGTGCTAACATCTGTTTGAGATCTTGATTTCAATTATTTCATAAAAATACTCACAGTGGGATTACTTGATCATGTAGTATTTCTATTTCTAATTTTTTGACAAACCTGCATACTATTTATCATAATGACCTCATAATTTTGCATTTGTCAGTAATAGTACATAAGAATTCCAATTTCTTTACATCCTCTCCAACACTTATTTTCTGTTTTTTGTTTGTTTGTTTATCATAGCCATCCTGACAGGTATGAGGTGATATTTCAGTGTTGTTTTGAACTGCATTTTCCTGATGATGAGTGACGTTGAGCATCTTTTCATGTACCTATTTGCCATTTGTATGTCTTCTTGGAAAAATGTAGATTAAAATTCTTAGTCCATTTCTCAATTGGGTTATTCATTTTTTTTATTAAGTGGTAAGAGTTTCTTATTTTAGAAATTAACCTCTTATCAGATATTTTTCCATTCCCTAGGTTGCCTTTTCACTCTAGTGATAGTTTTCTTTGCTGTACAGGAGAATTTAGTTTGATGTAATCCCAGTTGTTTATTTTTGCTTTTGTTTCCTGTGCTTTTGCAGCAATATTCAAGAAGTTGTCAAAACCATACTCAGTGAAATAAACCAGTCAAAGAAAGACAAATGCCACATGATTTCACTTACATTTGGAATGTAAAAAAAACAATCTAAATGAACAAACAAAATTGAAACAGGCTCATAGATACAGAGAACAAACCGATGTTTGTTAGAGGGGACGGGGGTGAAGAGACTGGGTGAAAAAGGTGATAGGATTGAGAAGTTGGTTGGTAGTTACAAAATAGTCATAGGAGTATAAAGTACAGCATAGGAAATATAGTCAATAATATTGTAATAACTATGTATAGTGCCAACTGAATATCAGGAAGAACATTTTGTAAAGTATATGATAGTCTAAACACTGCTATACACCTGAAACTAATACAAAATAATATTGAATGTAAAATATAATTTAAAAAATGTAAGACCCTAGTAGGTTGGCTCAGCAGTCAAGTGTCAGCCTGGCATGTGGAAATCTTGCATTAGATTCCTGGTCAGTGCACACAGGAAAAGCAACCATCTGCTTCTCCCCCCATCCATTCCGACCACTTTTCCCTTCCTGCAGCCATGGCTTGAATGAGCAAGTTCGCCCCGAGCGCTGAGGATGGGTCCATGGCTTTGCCTCAGGCACTAAAATAGCTTAGTTGCCAAGCAAAGGAACAACAGGCCCAGATGGGCAGAACATCAGCCCCAGAGAGGGTTTGCTGTGTAGATCCCAGTTGGGGTGCACGAGGGAGTCTGTCTCTCCACCTCCTTGCCTCTCACTTGATTAAAAAAAATTACATTAAAAAGAAATTATCAAGACTGTTATGAAGATTTTCTCCCATGTTTTCTTCTAGAAGTTTTATAGTTTTATGGTTGTCTTTAAGTCCATTCTGAGTTGATTTTTGTGTATTGTGTAAGACAAGGATCCAATTTCATTGTTTTTCATGCAAATAGTTTTTGAAACACCATGTGTTGTAGGGACTATCCTTGCCTCATTGTCTATCCTTGGCACCTGTGTCAGGAGCAGTTAACCATATATGCATGGGTTTATTTCTGGGCTCTCTATTCTGTTCTGTTGATTTGTATGTCTGACTTGATGCCAATATCATACCTGTTTGATTTCTGTAGCTTTGTAATATATTCTGAAATCAGGATATGTGATGCTTCCAGCTCTGTTCTTCTTTGTTAAGATTGATTTGACTATTTGTGATTCTGCATGGTTTCACATGACCTGAAGAATTGTTTTTTCTATTTCTGTAAAAATTGTCATTAGAATTTTGATAAGGACTTCATTAAGCCTGTAGATTGTTTTGAGTAGTCTGGACATTTTTTTTAATTGATTTTAATTTATTGTGTTTACGTAGATTCTAGTGTTGCACCGAATGCTTCCCCCTTCCCCTGTATTCCTCTCAACATCCCCCTTATCCCCCTCCCTATGGAACCCTCCCCCATTCCCTTCAGCTTCATCCCATCCTATCATCCCCTTTCCCTCTGTTCTCTTTTCCTTTGGTCCCTTTGATTTCTCCTCTGTCTCAATTCCGTTCCTCAGTTCACATTGTTCACTGGATTCCTCAAATGAGTGAGATCATATGATATTTTTCTTTTCCTGCCTGACTTATTTCACTTAGCATAATAGTTTCCATGTCCATCCATGTTGTCGCAAAAGATAACATTTCCTTCTTTTTCATAGCCCTGTAGAATTCCATTGTATATATGTACCAAGCTTTTTAATCCACTCATTCACTGATGGGACACTTGGGCTGTTTCCAGGTCTTCACTATTGTGAACAATACTGCCATAAACTTGGGATGCATTTCTCCTTTTGAAACAGTGCTATGGTGTTCTTGGGGTACATTCCTAAAACTGGGATAGCTTGGTCAAAAGGCAGTTCAATTTTTAATTTTTTGAGGAATCTCCATACTGTTTTCCACAGTGACTGCACCAGCCTGCATTCCCACCAGCAGTGCAAGAAGGTTCCCTTTTCTCCACATCCTCGCCAGCACTTATTCTGTGTTATTTTGTTGATGAGTGCCATTCTGACTGGAATGAGATGATATCTCATTGTGGTTTTGATTTGCATTTCTCTAATAATTAGTGATGTTGAACATTTTTTCATATGCCTATTGGCCATCTCTATGTCTTATTTGGAGAAGTGTCTATTCATTTCTTTTGCACTTTTGATTGGATTGTTTATCTTCCTGGTGTTGAGTTTTACAAGTTCTTTTTAAATTTTGGTTATTAACCCCTTATCAGACGTACTGTCAAATATGTTCTCCCATTGTGTGGTTTGTCCTTTTATTCTGTTCTTATTGTTTTTAGCTGTGCAAAAGCTTTTTAGTTTGATATAGACCCATTTGTTTATCCTGTCTTTTATTTCACTTGCCCGTGGAGATAAATCGGCAAATATATTGCTGCGAGAGATGTCAGAGAGCTCACTGCCTATGTTTTCTTCTAAGATGCTTATGGTTTCACGGCTTACATTTAAGTCTTTTATCCATTTTGAGTTTATTTTTGTGAATGGTGTAAGTTGGTTGGTCTAGTTTCATTTTTTTTGCAGGTAGATGTCCAATTTTCCCAACATCATTTGTTAAAGAGGTTGTCTTTACTCCATTGTATGCTCTTACCTCCTTTGTCAAATATCAGTTGTCCATAGAACTGTGGGTTTATTTCTGGGTTCTCAGTTCTGTTCCATTGATCTATATGCCTGTTCTTATGCCAGTACCAGGCTGTTTTGAGTGCAATGGCCTTGTAGTATAACTTGATATCCAGAAGTGTGATACCTCCAACTTTACTCTTCCCTTTCAAGATTGCTGAGGCTATTTGTGTTCTTTTTTGGTTCCATATAAATTTTTGGAATATGTGTTCTATATCTTTGAAGTATGTCATTGGTATTTTAATAGGTATTGCATTGAATTTATAAATTGCTTTGGGTAATATAGACATTTTAATGATGTTTATTCTTCTTAACCATGAGAACAATATATGCTTCCACTTGTTTGTATCTTTCTTGATTTCTTTTATCAATGTTTTATAATTTTCTGAGTACAAGTCTTTAATCTCCTTGATTAAATTTACTCCTAGGTACTTTATTTTTTTGTTGCAATAGTGAAGGGGATTGTTGTTGTTTTTTCAATAAATTTTTATTAATGTTAATGGGATGACATTAATAAATCAGGGTACATATATTCAAAGAAAACATGTCTAGGTTATCTTGTCATTAAATAATGATGCATACCCCTCGCCCAGAGTCAGATTGTCCTCTGTCTCCCTCTATCTAGTTCTCTGTGCCCCTCCTCCTCCCCCTAACTCTCTCCCTCCCTCCTGCATCCTCCCTCCCCCTACCCCTGGTAACCACCACACTCTTGTCCATGTCTCTTAGTCTCATTTTTATGTTTCACCAATGTATGGAATCATGTAGTTCTTGTTTTTTTCTGATTTACTTATTTCACTCCATATAATGTTATCAAGATCCCACCATTTTGCTGTAAATGATCTGATGTCATCATTTCTTATGGCTGAGTAGTATTCCATAGTGTATATGTGCCACATCTTCTTTATCCAGTCTTCTATTGAAGGGCTTTTTGGTTGTTTCCATGTCTTGGCCACTGTGAACAGTGCTGCAATGAACATAAGGCTACATGTGTCTTTACGTATCAATGTTTCTGAGGTTTTGGGGTATATACCCAGTAGAGGGATTGCTGGGTCATAAGGTAGTTCTATTTGCAGTTTTTTGAGGAACCACCATACTTACCTCCATAATGGTTGTACTACTTTACAGTCCCACCAACAGTGAATGAGAGTTCTTAATTTCTCTTTCTGACAGTTCATTGTTGGTGTATAAAAATGCCTCTAATTTCTGAGTATTAATTTTATATCCTGCCACTTTGCTGAATTCATTTATCGGGTCCAGTAGTTTTTTTACTGAGACTTTAGGGTTTTCTATATACAATATCATATCATCTGCAAATAATGATAGTTTTACTTTTTCTTTTCCAATTTGGATGTCTTTTATTTCTGCTTCTTGTCTGATTGCTATGGCTAGGACTTCCAGGACTATGTTGAATAAGAGTGGTGAAAGGGGGCACCCCTGCCTTGTTCCTGATCTTAAGGGGATTTCTTTTAAATTTTGCCCATTGAGTATGATGTTGGTTGTGGGTTTTATCATGTTGAGGTATGTTCCCTGTATTCTCACTTTGCTAAGAGTTTTGATCATGAATGGGTGCTGGATTTTATCAAATGCTTTTTCTGCATCTATTGAAATTATCATGTGGTTTTTCTTTTCTTCTGTTTATGTGATGAATCACATTGATTGATTTGCGAATATTGTACCAACTTTGCCTCCCCAGAATAAATCCCACTTGATCATGATGTATGATTTTTTTCATATATTGCTGGATCTGGTTGGCTAATATTTTGTTGAGGATTTTAGCATCTAGATTCATCAGGGATACTGGCCTATAATTTTTTTGTGTGTTGTCTTTGCCTGGTTTTGGAATCAATTATGCTCACCTCATAAAAGGGCTTGGAAGTCTTCCTTCCTTTTGAATTTTTTGAAATAGCTTGAGAAGGATAGGAGTTAGTTCTTTGAATATTTGGTAGAATTCACTTGTGAAGCTATCGGGCCCCAGGCTTTTGTTTGTTGTTAGTTTTTTGATAACTGTTTTGATTTCATTTTTTATAATTGGTCTGTTTAGGTTTTCTGATTCTTTCAGATTGATTTTTAAAATATTATGTTTCAAGGAATTTGTCCATTTCATCTAGGTTGTAGAATTTTTTGGCAGATAGTTCTTCATAGTATTTTCTTACAATCCTTTGTATTTCTGTTGTGGCAGTTGTTGTTTCTCCACTCTCATTTCTAATTTTATTTATTTGAGTCCTCTCTTTTTTTTTTTTTTTTTTTGGTGAGTCTGGTTAAAGGTTCATTGATGTTGTTAACCTTTTCAAAGAACCAACTCCTTGTTTCATTGATCTTCTGTATTGTTTTTTTAGCCTCTATATCATTTATTTCCACTCTGATCTTTATTATTTTCTTCCTCTGGGCTTTACTTGCTGTTCTTTTTCTAGTTCTTTAGATGCAGGGTTAAATTGTTTATTTGAGCTTTTTATAGCTTCTTAAGTTATGCCTGTAATTCTATGAACTTCCCTCTCAGGATTACTTTTGCTGTATCTAATAAATTTTGAGTTGTTGCATGCTCATTATCATTTGTTTCTAGAAAATTTTTTATTTTTTTCTTTAATCTCATTGTTCACCCATTTCTTATTTAATAGCATGCTATTTAGTTTCCAAGTGTTCAAGTATTTTTCAGTTTTTCTGTTGTGGTTAATTTCTAGTTTCATGCCATTGTGATCAGAGAAAATCCTTGATATGATTTCAGTCTTCTTAAATTTGTTGAGACTGCTTTTGTGCCCTAACATGTGTTCTATCCTAGAGAATGTACCATGAGCACTTGAAAAGAATGTATATTCTACTGCTTTAGGGTGCATGGTTCTGAAGATATCTATTAAGTCCAGTTGATCTAGTGTGTCCTTTAAGTCTGCTGTTTCTTTGTTAATTTTTTTTCTTGACTATCTATCTAGTGATGTTAGTGGAGTATTGAAATCCCCTACTATTATAGCATTGCTGTCAATCTCGCCCTTTATATCCATCAAAGTCGATGTTATATATTTTGGTGCTCTTATGTTAGGTGTGTAGATATTTATAATGGTTATATCTTCTTGTTGGATTGCTCCCTTTATTGTTATGTAGTGACTTTCTTTATCTGTTACTATAGCCTTTGTTTTAAAGTCCATTTTTTCTGATATAAGTGTTGCTACCCCAGCTTTTTTTTCATTTCCTTTAGCATGAAATATTTTTTCCATCCTTTTACCTTCAGTCTATGTGCATCTTTTGTTTTAAGGTGTGTCTCTTGTAGACAGCATATGTATGGGTCCTGTTTTCTTATCCACGCAGCTAACCCTATGTCTTTTGGTCAGATCATTTAATCCATTTACATTTAAGGTTATTGTTGAAATGTAGTTGTTTATTGCCATTTTATTCTTTAAAGCTGTATTCATCTTTTGCTATATTCTTTCCCCCTTTTGATCTGTTTACAACAAGCCCCTTAGCATTTCTTGCAGCATTAGTTTGGTTGTAGTGAATTCCTTGAGTTTTTTTTTTTTTTTTTGTCTGAGAAGCTTTGTATTTCTCCATCAATTTTTAATGATAGCCTTGCTGGATAATGATGCCTTGGTTGTAGGCTGTTGTTCTGCATTACTTTGAATATTTCTTGCCATTCCCTTCTGGCCTCAAGTGTTTCTATTGAGAATTCGGATGTCATTTTTATGGGGCTCCTTTGTAGGTGATAACCTTTTTTTCTCTAGCAGCTTTTAATATTTTCTCTTTATCACTTAGCTTTGGTATTTTAATTATGATGTGTCTTGGTGTAGATTTCTTTGGGTTTCTCTTTAATAAAATTCTCTTTGATTCTTGAACTTGTGTGACTTTTTCCTGCATCAATTTAGGGAAGTTTACAGCTATGATTTGATTGAACAAAGTTTCTATTTCTTGTTCTTTCTCTTCTTCTTCAGGAACCCCTATGATGCAGATGTTATTTCTCCTCATGTTGTCACAGAGCTCTCTTAGAATTTCCTCAAACTTTTTGAGTCTCTTTTCTTTTTGCTGCTCTGCTTCCATGCCTTCGTTTATCTTGTCCTCTAACTTGTTGATTCATTCCTCAGCTTCATCCATCTTGCTTTTAATTTCTTCCATTGTGGTCTTCATTTCTGATATTGTATTTGTCATTTCTGACTGATTCTTTTTTATTATTTCAATGTCCTTTTTTATATTTGCTATTTCTTTATTTAGGTGTTCTTTATGTCCATCTATTGTTGTTCTAAGATCTTTGAGTATCCTAACAATCATTATTTTAAATTCTGCATTTGGTAATTTGGTTATATCTGACTCATTCAAGTCCTTTCCTGGGAATTTCTCTTGATTCAATTGGGTTGCATTTCTCTGCCTTCTTATTCTGTCTGTGGATAAAAAGAATGTGGCCACTGGAGTCCAATGGGTGTGGCCTCTGTGTTCCCTAGGTGTGGTCTATCTGCAGGCCTGCCACCCCCTCTGCTGCTGCTGCCTAGGGCATTTGGGTATGGGCGTTGCCAGCACAGCCAGCTGTGACTGTTGCTGCAGTTTCTACCTCTCCTCCATGGGAGGGGCTATGTTCATGTGCTCAGGTCTACAGCCTTGACCTTCACCCTGTCCCCGTGAGTGGGGCTGCGTGCTGCACCTGGGGCTGCAAGCCTCGGCACTGCAGGCAGGGGTGAGCAACTTTGCCCAGCCGTGAGTCTCCACTTATTCCCAAGCTTTGGTCCCACCCCTGCAGGCAGAGCTGCGCTCATGCGTCAGCTGCAAGCTTTGGCTCTGTGGGCCAGGGCAGGGCTGCGTGCCTGCACTCAGCTGCGATATCTGCAGTTCCCAGTCTTTTGACTCTTCCCTGAGGGGGGGATTTCAGGCATGCCTGCAGCCGCCCACTGCTTTTGTGCACCCCTTATACCCCCACCGGGCACCATGCCTCAGTCATGGCCTGTCCAGTTTCCATCCCCATAGATGAGACCACGATTTTGCTTCCCAGCACCACCTGCCCTCCGATGAGTTCTCAACAGTGTGGGTGGGGGCAATGCAGCTCCTACCCTAACATTCAATACTGTATTCCTGATAACTCCCTTCTTCTAAGCGACTCTGCTCTGAGTGCTGTGGAAGAGCTTGTTTATCTGGTGTCCTGCTTCCCTTTGTTGGTATTGCTTGTTCCAGGGGAAATGTTCACTTCATATTTGGGGAGTGACTCAGCCCAGGGTTAGGGTGGCTATCCCTCAAAATGTTTCTGCCTGTGTCTCCTAAATTATACTCTCTTCCTGCTACTCTGGTCCTCTCCTCTCTCCCTGTCCCCCAGAGCCCCAGGTGAGTGGTTGTGAGAGAGGTTTTCTGCACGGTCCCTTTAAGAAGAATCCTGGGTCTGAGAAATCTGTCTCTTTCTTGCAAGCAGTATCCTGACTTGTTTCACAGCTAAATACTGTCCCTATGCCTTTTCTTGGTACTGGGACTGCAGGCTGGGGCTTTGTTCCTGGGCCCCAGGACCCTCTCGTCTCTGCTAAACTCACTTCCTACCACGCGAGTCTCTCCTTGCTGCTGTTTGTTCCTGGGAACTGGGCAGCCCTCTCCACATTTCTGCTTTTCCTACCAGTCTGTGTAGCTTCTTCTGTGTCCTTGGTTTAAAAGTCCTCTTAGTTTAATTCAAAGTTGGTTTATCCAAATGTTTCTTTTTTTATTATTTTTTTATTTTTTTTCATTTTTCTGAAGCTGGAAACAGGGAGAGACAGTCAGACAGACTCCCACATGCGCCCGACCGGGATCCACCCGGCACACCCACCAGGGGGCGACGCTCTGCCCACCAGGGGGCAATGCTCTGCCCATCCTGGGCGTCGTCATGTTGCGACCAGAGCCACTCTAGCTCCTGAGGCAGAGGCCACAGAGCCATCCCCAGCACCCGGGCCATCTTTGCTCCAATGGAGCCTTGGCTGCAGGAGGGGAAGAGAGAGACAGAGAGGAAAGCGTGGTGGAGGGGTGGAGAAGCAAATAGGCGCTTCTCTTGTGTGCCCTGGCCGGGAATCGAACCCGGGTCCTCCGCACGCTAGGCCGACGCTCTACTGCTGAGCCAACCGGCCAGGGCTATCCAAATGTTTCTTAAAATTAAGTTGTAATCCACTTTTGTTCTAGGAGGTGGAAGTTGGTACATCTGCCTACTCCATCACCATCTTGCCGCCCCCCCAGTCTTCCAATCCATGAACATGTATTTCCATCTGTTTATGGCTTGAATTTCTTTCATTATGTTTTTTAATTTTCAGTATACACCACATTTTTTTCCTTGACATCTCAATTACTTTGTCAGTAGTTCACCATATCTAATTATGCCATCTCTGATATTTTTCTATCCTCCATTAAAGTAAACATTTTAAAAAGCAAATTTTATATAAGCACCTGCTTAAAATTTTTCAATGGCTTTCTATCAGTTATAAGTTAAACACACAAATACTCAAATGTATTACCAGACTGTATATAATTAGGCCTTCCTTTCCAAGTTCAACTTGCAACACATAGTTTCTCATTCTCTGTTCTCCAGCTATTAAAATTTTCCCCCAAAACTTGTCCTGCTTTCCTACTTTAACTGCACACAACAACTCTTTTATCTTATTGAAGGACATTTTCCTCTCTCTCTCTCTCTTTTTTTTTTTTGCAATCTGTTTACAAATAAATTGTCATTTTCTCAGGGAAATATACCTTGATCTTGCCAGTCAAATTTTCTTATTTCATCTAATAGTATTGTGTACCTTTACTCTATAGCCAACATCACAGTTAAATTTTACATTAATTATGTGATACTTGATTAGAGTGTGTATCTTCCACATGACTGTGAATGCGATAAGAACAAACATCAAGTTTGTTTTCTTTGTCCCATAGAATAACAAGTACCTACCAGAGGGCCTGCCACCAATTAGAGAATTAAATATTTGTATTGTGAATGTATAGCAACAAAAATATATATACTATACCAAAGAATAAACTTAAAGAAATGTGTCTGATGGAAACAACCAAAAATCCCATCAACAGATGACTGGATAAAGAAGATGTGGCACATATACACTATGGAATACTACTCAGCCATAAGAAATGATGACATCAGATCATTTACAGCAAAATGGTGGGATCTTGATAACATTATACAGAGTGAAATAAGTAAATCAGAAAAAAACAGGAACTCCATTATTCCATATGTAGGTGGGATATAAAAGTGAGACTAAGAGACATTGATAAGAGTGTGGTGGTTACAGGGGGAGGGGGAAGAGGGAGAGGGAATGGGGGAGGGGGAGAGGCACAAAGAAAACTAGATAGAAGGTGACAGAGGACAATCTGACTTTGGGTGATGGGTATGCAACATAATTGAATGACAAGATAACTTGGACATGTTATCTTTGAATATATGTATCCTGATTTATTGATGTCTCCCCATTAAAAAAATAAAATTATTTAAAAAAAGAAAAGAAATGTGTCCATATGGAGAGAACTACAAAACTTTACTTTGGAAAATAAAAGAAGTACTTATATATAACAATAACAGAATATATACAACATCCATATGAGAAAAACCACAAAACTCTGATAAAAAAAATAAAAAAGGAACAAAATAAATGGAGATATACAAGGTAACACAAACGTAGGCTTACAGTTGTGTGTATGCAAAACACAGTTTTTTCTTATATCATTATTTATTAATTATTGTATTTTTTTCCATAGGAATAACTGCTAATATACTTTTGCTCCACTTTGTATTCCATGTTTATGGAAAGAAAGATGTAATAGTGTTAGCACATCAGTTCTTTTCAACTTGATTTTAGCTTCTATGCAATTGCAATCAAAATTCTAGGAAATTTGTATATTTTTAATACAAAGAAACTGATTCTAAAGTTTATATGGAGAATCAAAAGATACATAACACAATATTGAAAGAAAAAAGCAAACTTGGAGGTCTGACACTATCTGACTCTAAGATTACTATAAAGTACAGTAATCAAGATATTGTTGAATTGATAAAAGAATAGAACAATGGAAAAGAATCAAAATCCCAGAATTATTCTCACACAAATATAGTCAACTAATCTATGAAGCAAATAGTCTTTTTAACACATGGTGCTAGAATAATTGGACATCAATAGCAAAAAAATGAACCTAGACACAGACCTTACACCCTTCTCAAAAATTAACTCAAAATAGATTATAGACCTAAATATAAAATAAAAAACTATAAAACCCCTAGAAGATGACATGGAAGAAAATCTGGATAACTTTGGTTTTGGTGATGACTTTTTAGGTATGACATCAAAAGCATGATCCATGAAAGAAATGAGTGATAAACTGGACTTCATTAAATTAAGATTAAAATTTTCTGCTCTATGAAAGACACTGTCAAGAGAATAAGAAGATAAGCCACAGACTTGGAGAAAATATTTGCAAGGACATATCTAATAAAACACTGTTATTCAAAACATACAAAGAACTCTTAAAGTTTGACAATAAGAAAACACATAACCCAATTTAAAAATAGGCAAAAGATCTGAACAGACATGTCTGTGAAAAAAGATGTACCTATGGCAAATAAACATATGAAAAGATGTCAGCATCATAAGCATAAAAGAATAGCAAGTTAAAGCAATAATGAAATACAACTATGTAGTTGTATTTGAATAACGAAAATCCAAAACAATGACAGCATCAAATGATGGTGAAGATGTAGAACAACAGAAACCCTCATTCATTTCTGGTGGGAATGCAAAATGGTACAGCCATTTTGAAAGACAGTTTGGTGGTTTCTTACAAAACTGAACATGCTTGTGGTACCACATGGGTACCAGTCTTATTTGGGGAATCACTTCACAAGTTATATAAATATCTAACCAGTATACCTGAAACTAATATAATATTAAATATCAACTGTAATTGGAAAAAAAAAAGCAACTCAACATGCTCTTACCAGATATTCTGGAAATTGTGCTCCTTGGTATTCAACCAATGAATTGAAAGTGACAGAGGACAATCTGACTTTGAGTGATGGGTATGCAACATAAGTGAACGACAAGATAACCTGGAGTTGTTATCTTTGAATATATGTATCCTGATTTATTGATGTCGCCCCATTAAAAATAAAATTATTAAAAAAAAGAAAAAAGAAAATTTATGTCTACACAAAAACTTACACACAGATATTTATAGCAGCTTTTTTTTTATAATTGCTAAAACTTGGAAACAATCAAAATGTCCTTCAGTAGGTGAATGGATAAATAAACTATGGTATATCCAGACAATAGAATATTGTTCAGTGCTAAAAGAAATGAATTTAAGCCATGAAGAGATATGGTGGAAACTTAAGTGTGTATTACTAAGTGAAAGAAGCCAATCTGTAAAGGCTACATACTGCATGGTACCAATAATGATGACATTCTAGAAACGGCAGAATTATGGAGATAGTAAAAAGTTAAGTGAGTTGGGGGGCGGGTGGAAGAAATAAATAGTAGGAGCACAGAGGAATTTTATTACGGTGACGTTGTCTGGTACGATACTATAATGGTGGATGCATGTCATTATCCATTTGTCCAAACAGATAGAATATACAATACTACAAGTGATCCATGATGTGAACTTTAGACTTTGAGTGGTGATGATGTGTCAGTGCAGGTTCATTGATTATAACAAATGTACCACTCTGGTGTGGAAGGTTGATAGTGAGGAGGCTGTGCATGTATGGAGGGCAGGGGTATATGGGAACTCTGTAATTTCTGTTCAGTATTGCTGTGAACCTAAAACTGCACTAAAAATTAAAATCAATTTTTAAAATGTATATGGAAACATACTTTATTTGCTAGTCTGCTCAGTGGTCAGTAGCAGCCAGAGATATTCTTGGTGAAATAGATGTATTTTGAATTGTGTCAGAAGCCAAAGGTGCAAGTCTTGGTATGTTTTCTCTAACCAGCATCATTACATTTTAGGAGTAACTACTCTTCTCTGAGTCTTTTTACTATCTGTAAAATGGGAACAGTGTAAAGAAGATAGTTTGTAAATAATATAGAAATTGGTAAAATAAAAACAAAAACAGAATCTTTTGTATTTTCTTCCTTTTTTTTTTGCTATCTTTACTGAAACAAATACCCATCAAGCTAAAATCAGATGGCCTTAAGTAGTTGTTTTTTTTGTTGTATTTGTCTCATTTTTGTATTAAAAACCAACTTTAGCCTGACTGGTGGTGGTGCAGTGGATAGAGCATTGACCTGGGACACTGAGATCCCAGGTTTGAAATCCCCAGATTACTGACTTGAGCACAGGCTTCTGCAGCTTGAACACAGGGTTACCAGCTTGAGCACAGGGTCACTGGCTTGAGGGTGGGTCATAGACATGATCTCATGGTCACTGGCATAAGTCCAAAGGTTGCTGCCTTGAAACGCGAGATTGCTGGCTTGAGCAAAGGGTCACTGGCTCAGCTGGAGCCACTCAGCCAAGGCACATATGAGAAAGCAATCAGTGAGCAACTGAGGGCCTCAACGAAGAACTGATGTTTCTCATCTCTTTCCCTTCCTCTCTTACTTCCTTTACCTTCCTACTTCCCTCTCCCCCACTTACACACACACACAAAACAAACAAAATAACTTTAATTGAATATCCTGGTACTTTGTTATTTTACTAAAAGACAGAATCAGAATATATCGGTGTGGATCTCTATTTCACATTTTATGATTCTTTATTTTCCTTATTGGAAGTTTGCTTAAATTACTCAATGGTGCTATAATAGTCATTGTCATGACATATCTGTTTTCTTATGACTTAACCATATATAGAAGTCTGTAATTCTCTAAAATCATAAAATAATCTTAATATTTATTTTAAAAATAATGTATAAGCTTGTATGCCTTGGCACCAGCATGACCTGTATTTGAAATCTGATTCTGAAAATACTGAGTGTGTGATCTTAGGTGAGAAGTAACTTTTAACTTTCTGAGGCTCAGTTAATTCAGCTAAAAAATGAGGATAGGAATCTTTACTTACTGTGAAGAATAAATATGATATTGTTCATGAAAATAGAAAGCTTCATTCGGGGAGTGAACATACAATATAGTGTACAGGGTTGTGTCACAGAACTGGGCACCTGAAACCTGTATAATTATGTTAACCACTGTCACCTCAGTAAATTCAATTTAAAAATAAAGCTTCAATATATATCTTTATTACATATCATGTACATTTTGTGTGTGTATATATATATGAATAAAGTAATACATTATTTAACTTAATACCAATAGAAGCAGATTGAAATTTTATGAAATTGCAAGAGGGACTTGAAAAAGTTAATCTTTAAAAACAAGATGAATTTGAAGAACAAGTATGCAATAATGCTGAATATTAAAACTAATTACAAAATATAATAATAGTATAGACTAGAGTTAAAAACATACACACATACATATATATTTACTATATAATAAAGTTAGCATCATAAATCACTGGGGAAAAATAGTTCATTCAATAAATCGTATTGGGCTATTTGACTCTCCATTTGGCAGGAAATAGATTTAATCTCTTCCTCAAATCATATACCAAAATAAGTTCCAGATGAGTTAGCATTGAAATGTAAAAAGTGAACCATAAAAATTCTAGAAGATATTATAAATGAATGAGAAAAATATCAAAGGCAGAAGCCATATATTTAAAAAATGACAACACAAAAACAAGTGCATTTAAAGTCTATAAACCAATATGAAAGGCCAACAACAACAACAAAAAACCCTCAAGGATACCTGCAACTTTCATAGTCGAGGAAGGATCAATATCTTTACTGCAAAAAGAAATTTTAATAAATATTGCAGTGGACAAATTTTCAATAGTAAATTGTGCAAAGGTCATGAACAAGTTTATCATAGAAGAAAGATTACAAGTGGCAATGAAAGTGTCCATTTCACTAGTAGCTATAGAAATGCAAATTAAAGCAACATGAAAACATAGATCCTACTAACTGCAAGGAGGAGGAAATGGAGGAAACGGAAATTTAGCTGGGACCTGGGGGACAGAAAAGTCAATGGATTGGAGATCTAGGTATAGAGAGCTACAGAGGAATGGCAAACAATGCCCAGATTGATTGGGATATAAGAAGAAGCATTGCAAAGCTAGGCATTGGAATGGTAGACTAGACTAGAATGTTATGAAGGATGTTTTCAATGGTGGATTTTATTATTTTCTTGAGGTAACCCTGGTTTTCAGGGGTTGGCAAAGGAAAAACAAAACCCAACATATAACACACAATAAAAAAACTATAATAGTAATATATATATATATAAAATTCCCATATCATGGGAGGAGTATTTGTTTTTATAAAGTTGTTACTAAAACATGAAAAATTTCAATAGCTAGATGGCATGATTTTGAGCCCAAAAGGTAGTGGGTAGACTAGACAAACCCCAGGTTATGTTCATTTTAACTCTAGAGCATCTGATGCCAGGACCCTCAATCACTGCTCTCCACTAGCAGAAAATTTTAGGCCACACCACTCAATGTTTCAATTTCTTTTATGGCAGTGTTTGGGAGCTACCACAGAGTGCAAAAAAATAAATGCCATTCACGCCACAACGAATGCCCTTTAAAGTTCTTTAAAAGTCCCCCTTTCAACATATTTCAGAGGGCAACTTATGTTTGCAGTCATTGATAAGGAAACCCGCAATTTCTAAAACTTTTCTGAAGGTAAGAAGTATGCGGAAGAGAAAGAGAGATACTGAAAATGAAGAAAATAAATTAAAATAACTGCAGAGATGTTAGTCCCGGGAAATTTTTATGCCAGTCTGGCATTTTAGGACTCTATAATGCCCGACATTTCTAGGTGGGTATGCCTTCCTGATAGATGTCCCAGGTCTGAGATGTAGTCAATTCTCAAGCCAGGTTTTTGTGTGTGGCCACTGAAAGTCCTGTGCCAATATGGGCCAATCAATTTCCTTTCCAGCAGAAGTTTTTTGATGCCTTTTCCCCAAAATGCTTTGCGATAACTTAGCTTAATTAACCTTCTAGGTATTCATGTCACTGCAAGATGAATCTCAGCTATTTCTCTTACAAGTTGGTCCTAGACTTAAAAATGATTTTTTAGCTAACAGTTTACTAAGAATGTGTTAGTGACAATAAGCTACTCACTCTGCATCCATCAGAAAGGTTTATAATGAAATTCTCAAACAGTTCTGCTTTTCCAGACCCAGTACGGAAATGTTGAATGATTGCTGAAAGAGCAATTTCAAAGGCACAGTTTTGCAGAAGCAATCGTTTCACTGCTGTAGCATCTACATATCCATCTTAAAAATTAGACACAAATCTTGCTGTCTGTGGTTTTTTATTACTTGACAAGAAGGTTGGGATCCTCACTGATTTCCCAAATTAAAAAATGCTCCGATACAGGGGTGCTTCTTTCCCTGGCCAGTTCTCAAGCTCTTAGACACTGCTTGATGAATTGGTAGACCATTTTTGCAATCTGGTATTGATTTACTATCTTCATCTTAAACTCCGCCAAATTATTATTTTATTGGGGAGGAAAATATGGATACCACAAAGTGACACGTATTCCTATGAAATCTTGGCAGGCAGCCTTTTCTTACCAGGAGACTGCAGCAGCCCCCATCTGTCTCTCCCAGAGGGACAACATGTACCATGTTCCCTAGCAGGGATACATCTGGATCAAAGACATGATTGTGCTTTCCTTGTATTCTTTGAAAATAAAATCTGATACTCTGTTTTCCCACTGACCCAGGCCTGAGTGTCTGTAGGGTTTTCCTGCCACCTATTCTGCAATAGTGAGTGACAAGGTTCTACCTAGCAGAATGTGTGATAAGTGGTAGGTGATTTATAACATCAAGGTGAGAATGAGGACTGAGGCACTGAGGATGAAGCAGTGAGTGATTTTCAAAGCAGGCATGTTTATAATGACTTCCATCACGGTGACTGTTGACAAAATGATAGGAGGGAGAACCAGGGACGGTGATTATGCAAGAACTTCTTTTGAGACTCCCACTGGAAACACTCACCAACTCCCCTGCAGGTGTGAAGGGCCACATCTCAGGCAGTGAAGAATTAGCACAGTTAGCAGTCTTTGAAGGGAGGGGGCGGGACATCAAGAGGTTTCCGGGAAGAAGCCACTCTTTTGGTTGGCAAACAAAAGGGCACTAACAGAGTGAAAGACTCCCAAAGAAAAATTCACCTTAAGATGGGAAGTAATAGGGACGCTGTGGAAAGGATTTGGAATTTAGGATCAAAGGGTCTTGCTTGCAATTCCCACTCTACTTTGTGTGGGGCAGGTGTACCCCATCATGTGGAGCCCCAGCGACAGCTTGAGGAAGACTGAATGTCATGGCCTCCTGCCGCAATGGTGATGGCATGATGCCGCTGGGACTGACTGGAAACTCTTAGTGCAGGATGTGGGATCTGTGGAGCTATTAAAGAGGTTCTGATTGCTTGTCGAGCTTGCAAAGACCTTGTCTTCAATTGTAAGAATTGAAATATTGCTGTGTCTATCAAGATTGTGGCCCATGAGTCTTTTTTCAGTATTTTATATGCTAAACCCTTTCCCCACCTCAGGGCCTTTGCTTCTGTTAGTCTCCCCACTTGGAATGCTGTTGTCCCAAAGTCTGAGCCTAATTAACTTATCCTAAGCTTAAATGTCACTTCTTTAAATTAGATTCAGTGCCCTATCAAATGTTCCCAGAGCACCCAGCACTCTGCTTCATAGCACTTATCCCAATCATAATTCCATCTTTAGTTGTATAATTATCCAACGTTCTCCTTCCCATTAGACTAGTGCTCCCTGAGGATGGCAGCCATTTTCTGTCTTATTCAATATAATTTACTTCAATAGCCAAAACCTATGACAAGTGTGTAACAAACTTTTGTTACAGATTGAACCTGTGGGAGCAATAATCACTTTTCTGGAGCACCTGCACATTTCAGGCCAAGTAAGTCTTGGATTTATCCACTCTCTTCCAAAAGAAACAGCCACGGGTAAGATATTTGGATTAATCACATTATTTGATGTTTTAGTTTATGTAGCACTTCCACTCCAACGGTGTGCTCAGCGACAAAACCTCCTTCTAATGCTTTCCAGAAGGCCAGGATTTTTCAAACAGAGAGGATTAAGTCTGATGGATTGTAAGCTACTCGCAAAGTACTAACAGCATTGAACTGGCTGTTTTAGTCAACTTGAAAGTACATCTTCTTCTGAACAGCAAGCGACAGATTATTCTTTAGGTGTGAAGTAATCTAATGAGCATGACACGGAAAGTTAAGTATAAAAAAGGCAGCATGGCTAATTGACAGTATTCATTTTTTGAATACTTAGGTTTCAGTGGCTTAAACTATTGTCGATATGCAGGGGTGGCTTCTGAAGTTTCTTTTCCCTGCTGTAAAAAAACTGTGAAGAAAGAAAACATACCCTTTTGGTTAATAAAGCAACAAGGTTCACAAACAGCAGAGGCTTAGGCTGACCGACAGAGCTGAGGGCTTTTCAGAAAAGCAGTACTTTTGGAGCTAAATGTCAGGTATCCCCAGCAAACCAGGACTGTTGATCACAGAGCACAAATGGGAATCCCCATCCTTGGGTTCTCATCCCAGCCCTTTCTGTAGGCTAGTCATGCTTTGGAATCCTCTTTCCTTATCTGTACAAAGAGGCAATCAGAGGATGACTGATGAACCTTCAGCTCTGAAATGAATGGTGTTCAATATTCTATGAAATGAAATGAAGACAATAGTACAGCAATAGTCATGGGGGAAAAACTAGTGAAAGATGAGAAGCTTAACACTAGCATTTGTAAACCTTGGTTGTGTTAGGACTTCACACTGGAGCACAAAGTGTAGGGTGCTCTGGAGTGCTGACCACATTTGCTCACTTAATTAAACTTATTCCTTATAGCAACTAAATGAGGTAGATAGTTGTGATACTGTAATTTATAATAATAAATATATACTATTTCTTTGTCTAGTTTCCTGGCACAGATCTCCTAAACACCTTGGGATTTTCTAAGTGATGAGAGTGGAAAAGGTGTGTTTTGATATGTTAACAAAGTAACTTTTGGAAAGCCCCCTAGATCACTTAAGGATGAGGTTCTGGTTTCTGGAGGAATCAACCCTTGATTAGAAGGTTGGGAATTTTTTTTTTTTTATAAAAATTTTATTTTTTTAATGGGGTGACATCAATAAATCAGGATACATATATTCAAAGATAACAAGTCCAGGTTATCTTGTCGTTCAATTATGTTGCATACGCATCACCCAAAGTCAGATTGTCCTCTGTCACCTTCTATCTTGTTTTCTTTGTGCCCCTCCCCACCCCCTCTCCCTCTCCCATTCCCCCCTCCCCCCCGTAACCACCACACTCTTATCAATGTCTCTTAGTTTCACTATTATGTCCCACCTACGTATGGAATAATACAGTTCCTGGTTTTTTCTGATTTACTTATTTCGCTTTGTATCATGTTATCAAGGTCCCACCATTTTGCTGTAAATGTTCCGATGTCATCATTTCTTATGGCTGAGTAGTATTCCATAGTGTATATGTGCCACATCTTCTTTATCCAGTCATCTATTGATGGGCTTTTTGGTTGTTAGAAGGTTGGGAATTTTAGTGCCACTACTCTAACTTCAGAGAAAGGAAGAGAGGTGGGAAATTGAGTTCAGTCAACGGGCAGTGATTTAATCAAACCTGCCTATGTAATAAAGCATCCCCGGTTACATTTTAACTTTTAAGAAAAAAGAAAGAAGAAGAAGAAGAGGAGAGACAGGAGGAGGGAGAAAGAGAGGGAGAAGGAGAAGAAGGAGGAGGAGAAGGAGGAGGAAGAAGGAGAGGAAGGAGAAGGAGGAGGAAGAGGAAGAAAAAGGAGAAGGAAGAAGAAGAAAAGGAAGGAGAAGGAGGGGGAGGAGAAAAAGAAGAGGAAGAGGAAGAAGGAGAACAGAGTTCAGAGAGCTTGTGGGTTGGTGAACGAGGGTGACTCAGGTCTGCTCAGAGAGCATGGAACCCCCACACTGTGCCTTCTAAGTCTCTTCCATCTGGCTGTTTCTGAGTTATATGCTTTTATAAGAAACCGGTAAGCATAAGTCAATGTTTCTCTGTGTTCTGTGAGCCATTCTAGTGAATTAAGTGAAGCCAAGAAAAAGGCCATGGGAACCCCTGACCTATATATAGCCTGTCCGTCGGAAGTGCAGAAGACAAACTTGAATTGCCATTGGCATCTGAACACGGGGAGCGTTCTTGTGGGACCAAGCCCCTGAACTGAGTTCACTGTACAACACCCAGATGGTATGGAAGGATTGGGTGGTGGTGTATAAAAGAAACCACCAATTGAAATTGAAATTGGTGGTCAGAATGGTGATCTCATGACACCCATTTTGCAGATGAGGACATGAAGAAAAAAAGAAGTTCAGTAAGATTGTTTGGGCCACCCAAAGGGCAAGCAGTGATCTGACAGACAGACAATATTGCCCCACTCTTGGTCAGTCTTACTAAAAGCCCAGCAACTCCTTAGAGAGGGTTAGGATAGCAAAAGGTAGATCCCCTGTGGGTTCCCTTAGTGTCACCAGTCCTGCACTGGGTCTCCAATAAGAAGGACCCAGCCTCTGGCTCTCTCTCTCCTGCTGAGATTGTATATGTTAGCCTGTGTTCTGTAAAAAGATTTTTAAAAAAGGCAAAAAAAAGTGTAAGATGAGCTTGAATATTTTCAATCCATAGTGTGATTTCACCTCAATCATTAGCCAGGTCCTCACAGAATGAGGAGGCCAGCAGCATGTGCAGCAATTTAACTGGGTTTGGAACTGCTGCCCAGAAACCCCTCGGGTGGGAGGCTCCCCTCAGGAATATGCGGAATGGGAGAGGGAAGCCCAGAGGAGAAAGGCACAAAGGTTAGTCCTGCTGGCAGGGCGAAGATAAGGCTGGGGTGGAGAGGCAGAAAGGTAATGTCAGCCAAAGGCAATAAACAGGCCTTCCACAAGTGCCTCAGAGCAACACTGGGGAGTCAAAAGAAATAAGCCCATTAATAAATGAGAAGGGAAGGAAATGACCGCTTCAGGAATGTCTGGGGCACTCAACTATTTTTAAAATATCTTTAGCAAGAAAACTGAGAGGCCTGCATAAAAAGCAGGGGATCGGCATCAACCTGACAAGCCCTAAGAGCTAATGCTAAGTGAGGACAGCTGAGAAAGCCAAGGAGCCAGGAGCCTGCCTGTCAGACAGGTGAGATGCAGGAAGCTGTCTTCTGCAGGAAGAAATCTGCCAAGCTTGGTTATTTTCTCGGGGAGGGGGGGAGCGCATCACAGTAGCAAGAGCCTAGGCCTTGCACTGGTTTAGATCCTCTGGTAGCTCTGCGACCATAGGCTGTTTTCCTAGGCTCTCCATTGGAAGTTTCTCCATCTACAACCTAAAGCTAAGAACAGCAGCTTCCTGTGCAGGTTCTTGTCGGGAGTTACGAGAGAGCACAAGAATGCTCAATAAATGGTGTCCATATGCGTTTATGGGCCTACATATCTTCTTAAAGTCCCAAATTCAAGGAAACTGAAAATCGAAAGGTTTTGCTAATTCATATGGCAACAGACATTGGTCTGATCTAAAGTCATTAGATAGTCAAAGCTAACCAGAACTGATACTAGACTATTTTTATTTTTCATTTACCCCACTTAATGTGAATATTCATATACTTAGCTACAGAAATATTAATGTGTATGATTAAGGGGTGCCTGCCAAGACCCCAGTGGGAGATGTTGATAATGTGCAGAATATGCACATTTCTTCCTTTAAATCTAAAAAATTCTGAATCATGTCGGTTCAAAGGGTTTCGAAGAACAGCTGATGAACCTTAACGACTCTTGGATTCACCCCCTCATCAGGAGCAGCATAGCTCTGGCATGGAATCCTGACCTTCCAGCCCAAGTAGAGGATCAGCCTTAGAATAAGTTCCCCCACAATTCCATGAGGCTTTGGCTCAGTCAGCCCTGCTCAAGAAAATGGCAAGAAAGAGCCTAATTTATTAGCTGTTAATTTTGTTACGTAATAAACTTGATCTTTGAGTTGCAAAAATCCAGTTGGAAGAGGTAGAAATGTAAAGTGATCACAATGACTGAAGTGTTAAGCTCAGAAAATATATGAGTTTCATGGGAAGAAGTTTCCAGAAGTCAGAATGATACTAATGCTTCTGAAGTTTTTGTGTGTTTTTCTTTTAAAGGAATGCTACTTTTATTCAGCATTAAGTTCTTTTTCTATTGTGGTTTAATTTCAGTCCTATCGATTTCAACCAGCAATTTGAGCATTGGCTGTAACAGGTAAGTAGCAAGCCTCCCTGTCTGCAGCTTTCAAAGAACATGGAGACACAATGATCCGAGTAACAACTGGAAATCGGGGTCCCTAGGCAGTGGAAGGAATCTGCTCTAACTGGGTGGTCAGAATTGGGTGGTGAGGTGGGTCAGGATGTGGGAGGTGGCGGTGTGTGAGCCAAGGAATGGGACCTGGTGAGACTGATAGAGGAAAGAGGCATGCTTAAGAAGAGGCAGGACCACTGACAGATTGTCTGGGACTTCTTGTGGACAGGTAAGTAGGTGTGTGTGGACGCACATCTGTGTGTGCTACATGCACACATCTTACCAGTCTCCATTCCCCCCTTCATCATGACTCTTTCCTCCTCCCCATGGATCTAATGGAAGGTCCCCATTTCCACCTGCCATGCTGCAGTAGGAAATGCACTTTCGGCAACCCTGTTGTATCTCAGGCCTAGACCAAGGCATAGGTAACTATGACGCAAGTGCACTATTACCAAACGCTCTATCATAGTTGCTAAAGAGGGTGGATTGCACAGTGGTTAAGAACGTGTTTCCAGACATCTGTACTGGAGTTTGAATCCCAATCATTTATGAACTTGACAGATAACTTAATATCCCTACATTCAGTTTCCCCATCTGTAAAATGTAACTTACTCACAGGATTTGTGAGGATTAAAATGAGGACGATTCCTGTAAAGCTAACCATGGGGCCTGACACATAATGGTTTCTCCATCCCTGGGTTCAGTGTCCTCTCTATTTGAGCAGCTCTGGGGCTCCCAGCCACACCAAGACATCCCCAATCCTTGCTAAGACAATTGAACCCTAAATAAAAACAGCATTTTATTTTGAGATCTCCCTGGCTGACAGCTGTTAATTGGGGGATTTATTATTTTCTTAACCATGTTAAAGCCTTGGTCCCCAAATTTCTGAGCTAAATTGCCTTGTTGCTTCCTACTTTCCCACTCACAGCAAACTCACTTCTGGCTCCTTTTTCTATTCTTGGCCCGATTGTCAGTTGTGACAGTGTCCAGGATAATCCAGTTATGTGGTTTTGCTTTGATGGGACTAACAGGGTGGAACCGGGGTTGCATTTACAGGCAACATGGCGGCACCATGTCTAAGATGCCTGCCCTGTTGGGGTTCTTGCAAAAATTCCAAGTTTTATTGGCAGAAAGGATTCCAAGAATCTTTTTTGAACTTCAGATAAGAAATTCTGGAAGAGAGACCATTCAAATGATACTCTTTAGAATGTGAAAAATGTTCACTTGCCTTACTCTTACTTCTTATTTCTATACTTATTATGTATGTTGAGAGAAGCTTCTTTGATTGTGGAGCTCTCTCCTGTATCTCAAGCTTCCTGAATAGTCACATCATCAAAAACAGGGATGGGGCTGATCGAAGAGGACTCAGTGTGTGGGGGATGGGGTCCCTGCACCATCTGCTCTTTGAAGCTGCCCTCCAAAAGCTGGTCAAGACACAGGGAAGGCCTTTATCAACTCCAAAGAGTGTGGAGCACACAGTCCTACTTCTTTAAAGAGTGCAGGAATTACTCCTCAAAATAAACATTAAGGATTAAATATATGAGATGAAAATTAGGAGTTACAAGAGAACAGGTCCATGAAACACATATCATATGCTTAACAAAAATGAGGAATTTCTTTAACACCTACTAGGATGTCAAGTACCCCACCTCGTGCCAGGCAGAGTGGCAAGCACTTCACATTATTCTACTGTGAATCATACAAGCTGGGTATTATAGCTATTTGATCTGCAGAGAGAGAGAGAGAGAGAGAGAGAGAGAGAGAGAGAGAACGAACTGAGGCTTAGAGGGGTTTAAGCGGCCAGAAAATGGTGATGCTAAGATACAAATTTAGGACTGTCTGTCCCCAAAGCCAGCAGCTACCTGCCTTTCTTGGTCATTATGCTCTTTTAGTATTTGTCACCATACAACATCAATAGTAAAATGTGGGAATGTAACAAGATTTTCCTCCTTTTAAAAAATTTATACTATTTCCTATTCCTGATGATTCCCTTTTGCAATTTTTATGCATTTATTAACTTATTTATTCATTCACTCACACACCCATTACTTATTTTTTTCTCTCTCTCTGTCTCTGTCACAGAGGAATTACTGTTATAATCACTATCCTTGAAGAATTTATGGTGAAGTCTGTTCAAAGTTTGATGTAGTGGAGCTTGCTACAAAGCAGATTCACACATTTTACCAAAAGATAAGAGCGAAAAGAAATATAGGAAGATAAAACAGTTTAGAGACAAGAGGAAGAGAAGACATCTTATCAGTATAAAAGCCTGCTCAACAAAATATTATTTACTGATCATCATTTAGAGACAGGCTCGTTGTGTGGAGACTGCATTGTGAATTACTACGAAGAGGAGAGAAAGCTCTTCTGTGAGCCGGTAGAGATGAATCCACTCTGTTTCTGATAACAAGGGAGTCAGAGTAGGTCTGGTGCCATCAAAGACCTTCTGAAGCAGCATGAACATTGATCATGCCATTTTCTGAAAGAGGGCAAAACTGGGTTAGTGTGTTTCTAGACTGAGGGCCATGATTACTATCCACAAATATTTAAAGGGTGTAAATGAAGACTTTATTGCTTTAAAATGTCTTTGTACTAACTTCGTTTACTAAAGATGCAGAAGAGACCGGGGAGGCATTTCTGAGCCCCAGACTCCACCCCCCAGAAAATTTGTATTTGGGGATATCACAGAGTCAGAGAGTGGGCCTTGGGTATGGAGTGATGAGGGCCTCTGAAGATTGCATCAGAGAGGAGGGGACAAAGCCACAGAAGACACTAGTCTAACTGATGCCTGCACAAAGACTTCATGAGGGAGGACAATTACAATTTAATGGCATTTCAGAATAGTGGAAAGTATTCATTAATATCCCACAGAGGAGAAAGAAACAACGGAAGTACCTCCAGTGTTAGAACAGAGGGAGGGACTCAAGCTCAGAGAAGTGGAAGGTCGATTGTCTCCTCGTAACTAGAGCCATCATTTCATTTGTTCTTCTGTGACTGTCCCCCTTTCTTTTCCATCTCTGCTTTTTGGAACTCCCCATGAAAGTGTGGGATTAGAACCCAGTAGAGACACTCAAAGTCATTAAATAGTATTCCTTTTTGGCAACTCTAGTGAAGGTTCTCTAAATTAATTTAGAATAATTAATTATTATAAAGTTGTTAAGGTTTAAGTTTCTTGGAACACAGATGGATTTTATTTATGCAGATAACAGGTCCCAAATATATGAGGATAATTGGATTTTGGAGGTACAAATACTAATTTGAGGGTGGTAAGAGGGTGTGTTGTATAACAAAATGGAAACATGTAGAAAGGAATCGTGTTAAATGTTATCTATCATCCAAGATGAAGGCCGACAGTATGGAAATTAGATTTTTATTGACCTGTAAATGCCCTTGGAGAGATAGTGAATCAGTAAAATTTTTTACTGGAGTAAGTCACATAATTAAAAGATTATTTTTAACAGACCCAGCCAACTATAGGCCATTCAGAGCAAACAAAAGTACAGAACAAAACCTCAAAACAAAAAATCTGTCTGGAGCAGATGAAGAGGAAGAGAGCATCCTTTGTATTATGTAAGATGTAGCTAATAATTTCTTTACAGGTACTGAATCGTATACGTCCTGAACAAGAATCAAAACGTCTTAGTTTCATCCAAATGCTATAAATGAAGTTAAATGGGAACATACGGTTATTTAACATTTCCATAGGACTGTCTGTTTGCCAAAAGATTTATAATCACTTGTTACTGAATATTCATAGCATCCCTCTCAAGCACAATTTCCCATACTGGGAACACAAGGCTGCAGGGATGGTGGAAGAGTTCCAAGAGGGCCATGGGGACTGGAGCTGTAGTATTTCAAACAGCTGTCTGGTGGTGAAGGAAAGTTGTGGCTGCAAAAGAAGGTACAGAGCTCCCAGCATGCTGTGTTCCCTGGGCAAGTCTCCTCCTGAGATCCAGGCCCCTTCTTAGTACCAGGCCTTCCTTCCCTCAGGATTTTAGGCTCTGCCCACTCTCCTGTCCTCTGCAGCTCCAGCTTGTGCCTCTGGGGAGGATGGCATACAGCTCAACAGCAAAATGAGCAAATAATCCATTGAGCAAAGGACATGAATAGACACTTATTTAAAGAAGACATTCAGATGGACAATAGGCATATGAAAAGATGCTCTATGTCACTAATCATCTGAGAAATGCAAATTAAAACCACAATGAGATATCACCTCACACCAGTCAGAATGGCTACCATTAATAAATCAACTGACAACCCTGGCCGGTTGGCTCAGCGGTAGAGCGTCGGCCTGGCGTGCGGGGGACCCGGGTTTGATTCCCGGCCAGGGCACATAGGAGAAGCGCCCATTTGCTTCTCCACCCCCCCCTTCCTCTCTGTCTCTCTCTTCCCCTCCCCCAGCCAAGGCTCCATTGGAGCAAAGATGGCTCGGGCGCTGGGGATGGCTCCTTGGCCTCTGCCCCAGGCGCTAGAGTGGCTCTGGTCGCGGCAGAGCGATGCCCCGGAGGGGCAGAGCATCGCCCCCTGGTGGGCAGAGCTTCACCCCTGGTGGGCGTGCCGGGTGAATCCCGGTCGGGCGCATGCGGGAGTCTGTTTGACTGTCTCTCCCCGTTTCCAGCTTCAAGAAAGATAAAAAAAAAAAAAAAAAAAAAAAAAAAAAAAAAAAAAAAAAAAAAAAATCAACGGACAAGTGTTGGTGAGGATATGGAGAAAAAGGAACCCTTGTGCACTGTTGGTAGGAATGCATATTGGTGCAGACACTGTGGAAAATAGTATGGCAGTTCTTCAAAAAAAATTAAAAATGGATTTGCCTTATGAAACAGCGATCCCACTTCTGGGTATATGTTTGAAGAAACCCAAAACACTAATTCTAAAGAATATGTGGGGGTGTAAAAAATAGTTGTAGGGATGTAAAGTACAGCATAGGAAATATAGTGAATAATATTGTAATAATTATGTATAGTTCCAGGTACTGAAAATATTGGGGCAGGGGGAAAAATTTGTAAAATATATGATTCTCTATCCACTATGCTATACCCCTGAAACTATTACAAAATGATAATGAATGTAAACTGTAATTGAAATAATTTCTTTTCATATGTTCATTGCGATATTATTTATAATAACAAAGATATGGAAGCAACCCAAGTGCCCATCAATAGATGACTGGATTAAAAAGCAGTAGTACATATATACAATGGAATGTTATTCAGCCATAAAAAAGAATGAAATCTTGCCATCTGCAAGAACATGGCTGGACCTATAGGGTATTGTGCTGAATGAGCTAAGCCAGACAGAAAAAGACAAATGTTGAATGATTTCACTTATATGTGGAATATGAAGAGCAATATAAACAAACAAACAAACCAGAAACATACTCATAGATACGAAGGACAGACTGATGGTTGCCAGAGGGGAGGTTGTTATGAGACTGGTTGAAAAGAGTGAAGGGATTGAGTAGTATAGATTGGTAGTTATAAAATAGTTGTGGGTGGTCTTGTATGGTTACCTCAGTAGTAGATCATTGGCCCGGTGTATGGATGTTCCAGGTTTGATTCCTGGTCAGGGCACATAGGAGAACGAACATCTGCCGCCTCTCCTCCTTCTATCTCTCTCTCTCTTCTCCCGCAGCCATGGCTCAATTGGTTTGAGTGCATCAGCCTGGGCACTGAGGATGGCTCTGTGGAGCCTCCATTTCAGGCACTAAAAATAGCTTGGTTGCAAGCATGGCCCCAGATGTTCAGAGCATTAGCCCCAGACAGAGGTTGCCGGGTGGATCCTTGTCAGGGCACATGTGGGAGTCTATCTCTCTATTGCCCCTTCTTTCACTTGGAAAAGAAGAAAAAAGAATAGTTGTGGGGATATAAAGTACAGCATAGGAAATACAGTGAATAATATCATAATAACTATATATAATTACAGATAGATACTGAAAATATTGGAGCAGGGGGTACACTTTGTAAAGTACATGATTTTCTATCCACTATGCTGTATACCTAAAACTATTACAAAATGATATTGAATGTAAACTGTAATTAAAACAATTTTTTTTAATTAAAAAAGAAGTAGAGGTTATAGAGACCTGTATTTAAATGTTAGTTTTGGCCCTTGCTCCCTGGATAACTCTGGCACATCTCATACTCTCTGCGAGCTTTAAAGACTACATCTGCAAAATGCTAGATAATCATACATGCTGTGCAGAATTGTTACAACAAATAAGTAAGAGGAATCATGCAGTCTTTCTGTGACTGGCTTATTTCACTTAATATAACATCTTCAAGTTTTGTCCATGCTGTTACATCTGGCAGAACTGCATTCTTTTTAAAAGGCTGTATAGTATTCCCTTGTACATATATCTAATTTTCTTTATCCATTCATCTGTTGGTGGACATTTAGGTTGTTTCCAAATCTTGGGTCTTGTGACTAATGCGGCAACAAACATGGGAATGATGATATTTGAGATCCTGATTTCAATTCTTTTTGGTAAATGCCCAGAAGTTGGATTGCTGGGTCATATGATAGTACTGTTTTTAATTTTTTGAGGAACCTGCAGGCTGTTTTCCATAGTGACTATACCAGTTTACATTCTCACCACCAGTGCGCAAAATTTCTTCATATTTGTTGTCTTTGCTTTTGTTTTAAGTAGCCACCCTGACAGGTGTGAGGTAACATCTCATTGTGGTTTTGATTTAGATTTCCCTGATGATCAGCGCCTATAGTCAATAGTAAGGTATTGCACATCTAAACATTTGTTAAGAGGGTAGATTTTATGATAAGTGCTCTAACCACAAAAAAATAAAATAAAAATATTAACAAAGATAAAAATAAAATATATATATAAACTCATTTCAATGTACAAATGAAAAAAATTAATAAAAATAACACCCTTTTCATATTGTAGTTACTATTTATCATGGGCTCATGGTCTTTCCAGGTGTTTCTTGTTTCAGACAACAAGCACAAGACTCTTTTCATCTGGTGGACTGTCCTCTGAATCTCTCTGATAAAAACAAATAGTAGAGACACACATATGTATATATAAAAATAAATACAAACCTGGTGATTTTCTGTTCCATTTCTTTAAAAACTGACATTGGAATTTGATGAGAATTGCATTAAATTTGTATATTTCTCTGGGTAATATAGCCATTTTAACTATATTTATTCTTTCTATCCAAGAACATGGGATATTTTTTCATTTCATTGTATCTTTTTTGATTTCCTTTAATAATGATTTGTAGTTTTCAGTATATAGATCTTTTACATTCTTTGTTATGTTTATTCCTAGGTATTTTTTTTCATTGCAATTGTAAAAGGTATTATTTCTTTGAGTTCATTTTCCAAAGTTTCATTATTGGTGTATATGAAAGCAATAGACTTCTGTATATTAATTTTGTATCCTACAATCTTACTGTATTGGTTTATTGTTTCTAATAGTCTTTCTGTGTAGTCTTTGGGGTTTTCTATATACAGGATTATGTCATCTGCAAAAAGTGAAACATTTACTTCTTCTTTTCTGATATGAATGCCTTTTATTTCTCTTTCTTGTCTGATCACTCTGGCTGAAACTTCCAGCACTATGTTGAATAGAAATGGAGAGAGTGGGCAGCCTTGTCTTGTTCCAGATTTTAGAGTAATAAGTATTTCACCATTTAGTACAGGGGTAAGGACCCTATGGCTCACGAGCCAGATGTGGCTCTTTTGATGGCTGCATCTGGCTTGCAGACAAATCTTTAATAAAAAAAATAACGTTACAAATATAAAACATTCTCATATATTACAACCCATTCATTTTCTACCACTCAAGTTCATGGTTGCAGGTGGCTGGAGCCAATCACACATGTCCTCTGGGACAACACCAAATTTTTATTGGATAATGCATAACGTACACGGGTCGTTGTATGGCTCTCACAGAATTACATTTTAAAATATGTGGCATTCATGGCTCTCTCAGCCAAAAAGGTTCCCAACCCCTGATTTAGTATGATATTAGCTGATGGTTTATCTTATATGGCCTTTATTATGTTGAGTTACTTTTTTTCTATACCCATTTTATTAAATGTTTTAAACATAAAAAGATGTTGTATTTTATTGGATGCCTTCTCTGCATCTATTGATAGGATCATGTGGTTTTTGTTCTTTGTTTTGTTGATATGGTGTATAACAATAACTGTTTTATATATGTTGAACCATCCTTGTGCTCCTGGGATGGATCCTACTTGATCATGATGTATTTATTTTTTAATGTGTTGTTGTATTCAGTTTGCTAGCATTTTTTAAAAGATTTTTCCATCTGTATTCATTAGAGATATTGGTCTGTAGTTGTTTTTTTTGTTTTTTTTTGTATTGTCCTTGCCAGGTTTTGGTATGAGGGTTATGTGGGCTTCATAAAATGTATTTGGAAGTATTGCTTCTTCTTCAATATTTTTGGAAGACTTTGAGAAGCATAGGAACCAAATCTTCTATGAATGTTTGGTAGAATTCACTAGTATAGCTGTCTGATCCTGGACTTTCATTTTTTGGGAGGTTTTTGATAGTTGCTTCTATTTCCTCCCTGCTTATGGGTCTATTTAGGCATTCTATTTCTTTGTGACCCAGTCTCAAAATATTGTATAGTTCTAAAAATTTATTCAGTTCTTCTAGATTGTTGAATTTGGTGGATATAGTTTTTCATAGTATTCTACAATGATCCTTTATATATCATAATATCTGTGGTAATTACTTCTCTTTCATTTCGGATTTTATTTATGAGTCCTTCCTCTTTCTTCCTTAGTAAGTCTAGCCAAGGATTTGTCAATTTTATTGATCTTTTCAAAGAATCACCTCTTTGTTGTATTAATTTTTTTATAGTTTTTCTGTTCTCTATTTTACTTATTTCTGCTCTAATTTTTACTATTTCCTTTCTTCTGCTGACTTTGGGTTGCCTTTGTTCTTTTTTTTTAGTTCCTTTAAACGTGATGTTAAGTTGTTTGCATGGGCTCTCTCTTATCTCTTGATATAAGTTGGTAATGATATAAACTTTTCTCTTACTACTGCTTTTGCTGCATCCCAGAAATTTTGATATGTCATGTTGTCATTTTCATTTGTCTGTACATATATTTTGATCTCTGCTTTTATTTCTTCTTTGACCCGGTCACTATTTAGAAGTATGTTGTTTAATTTCCACATTTTGGTGGGGTTTTTTTTGCTTCTTATTTTAAAGTTGAATACTAATTTCAAAGCCTTATGGTTTGGTATAATTTCAATCTTCCTGAGTTTGTTAATGTTAGTTTTGTGGCCCAACATATTGTCTATTCTTGAGAATGTTCCATGTACACTGGAAAAAAATGTATACTCTGAAGTTCTGGGGTGAAATGTCCTGTACATGTCTATTATGTCCATTTGGCCTAGTGTGTCACTTAAGGCCAATATTTCTTTTTTGATTTTCTGTTAGCCAAAGCAATCTTGAGAAAAAAGAATGAGGCCGAAAACATTACAATACCTGACTTCAAATTATGCTACAGAGTCATGATAATCAAAACAGTGTGGTATTGGCAGAAAAATAGACACATAGACCAATGGAACAGACTAAAGGGTCCAGAAATAAAACCACATATATGTGGACAAATGATCTTTGACAAAGGAGCCAAAGACACACAATGGAGAAAAGAAATCCTCTTCAATAAATGGTGCTGGAAAAATTGGAAAGCCACATACAAAAGAATAAAACTTGACTTCGGTTTGTCCCCCTGAATAAAATTAATTCAAAATTGATCAAAGACCTAAATATAAGATCTGAAACAATAAATTACATAGAAGAAAACATAGGTACTAAACTCATGGACCTTGACTGTGGGGGAAAATTTATGAATTTGACCCCAAAGGCAAGAGAAGTAAAGTAAAAGATAAATTAATGGACTATATCAAACTAAGAAGCTTCTGCACAACACAAGAAACTCACAACAAGAACAAACAGACAGCCAACTAAATAGGAGATGATATTTGCAAATAACAGCTCTGATAAGGGCTTAATATCCAGAATATATTTAAAAAAACTCACAAGGCCTCTGCCCCAGGCGCTAGAGTGGCTCTGGTCGCAATATGGTGACGCCCAGGATGGGCAGAGCATCGCCCCCTGGTGGGCAGAGCGTCGCCCCATGGTGGGCGTGCTGGGTGGATCCCGGTCGGGCGCATACGGGAGTCTGTCTGACTGTCTCTCCCCATTTCCAGCTTCAGAAAAATGAAAAAAAAAAAAAAAAAACTCACAAAACTCAGCAACAAACAAGCAAACAATCCAATTAAAAAATGGGGAGAGGACATGAACAGACACTTTGCCCAAGAAGAAATATAAATGGACAACAGATATATGAAAAAATGTTCATCTTCACTAGCTATTCAAGAAATGCAAATCAAAACTATAATGAGATACCACCTCACACCTGTTAAATTGGCTATTATCAACAAGATTGGTAATAACAAGTGTTGGAGAGGCTATGGAGAAAAAGAAACCCTCATTCACTCTGGTAGGCATGCAAATTAGTACAATCATTATGGAAGAAAGTGTGGTATTTCCTCTAAAACTTAAGATTAGAACTATCATATGACCCAGCAATCCCTCTACTGAGTATATACCCCAAAACTCGAAAACACTGGTACATAAAGACACATGCACCCCCATGCTCACTGCAGCATTATTCACAATGGCCAAGACATGAAAATAACCAAACTGTTCCTCACTGGAGAATTGGATAAAGAAGATGTGGTACATGTATACAATGGAATACTACTCAGCCATAAGAAATGATGACATAGTATCATTTACGACAACATGGATGGACCTTGATAACATTATACTGAATAAAATAAGTGAATCAGAAGAAGCTAAAAACTTTATGATTCCACACATAGATGGGATAAAAAATTGAGACTCATGGACATAGATAAGAGTGCAGTGGTTATCAAGTGGAGGGGAATGTGGGAGAAGGGGGTGTGAGAGGGGATTGGGGGAAAGGTATAAAGAGGGACAAATATAAGGTGATGGAGGATAATTTGACTTTGAGTGATGGGTATATAACATAATCAACTGTTCAAACGATATGGAGATGTTTACCCAAAATCTCTGTACTCTTATTGATCAATGTCACCCTGTTAAATTTAATTTTCTAAGTAAATAATAAATAAATAAAATAAAAAAGAGTACTTAAAAAAACCTCCCCCCAAATAAATAAATACATAAATCTATCTATTTGTTTCACCGATAAAATGAAACTTAACAAACCTTACAGAATTCTTTCTATCATGGTCTTTGGTTTATGGCTTCTGACTGTCTTGCTGAGAGAGGGCACTAGAAACCCCTGTCTGACCTGTTCCCCCACATTTATTCTCTAAAACTCTCACTTTGGTAGAGGGTGGTGACTTATTTCCCAGGCTGGCCTATCTTTCCAGGTGATATAATTCAAATAATTTTTTTAAAAGCAATAAGTGGCTTCATATCTAGGTATGTTGACAGCTACTCCATCAGGACCCTTCCCTTCACAGAATTCATCTTCTTCTGGAAATCTCCTCATACTTTCTCATGTTCTATGTACCAGTCTTAAAACTGGATTAAAGAAGGGGGTTAAAGCTACAGAATTCAATGACAGTGGTGATGATGGTGGCATTTGCAGATCAATTGTTGTCATTTATTTTGGAGCATCACTATTCCAGAAGGAAGTGTTATCCCAGTTCCAGAAAACTGAGCAATGTGATGACTCAGATACTCAATAGCAATCAAAACGTTCAATCTTTGGTATGTTGTTGAGTCAGGGAAAGGAAGGGGATGTCCTTGGATGCATTTGCCATCTTGGCAGGAGGAGAAACTACAGGTTGACAGCTAACAGTTGCCTCTCACTTTTGCTGTCTATGTTTAAGGAGCATTCCGGCTAGAAGATAGCCCTCGCTTCTCCCCTCATAAATTTCTCGCAAAAAGCTGATTTGGAAAGACCTCGCCACACTTAAAGATGAGTAACCATAAAGGAACCAGCCCAGTATCTCCACATGAAAAAATAAATAAATAAAAAAGCAAGAAAAACAAACTAATTACAGTTGAAAAAGATTCACTGGAATAATATTGCCATAAAACAGATGAAATCTGTGACCTAACATACTGTCTGTCATAAATTAAAAAAAAAAAAAAAAAGAAAACCTGAAAAAAACAAAGCCAAAACAAAACAGATCTACAATAGTTCAGGAAATACTTAGCAAGAAAACTATGCAAAATAACAACCAGTAGAACTTAGCAAAGAAGTTACCCTGGAAATAAAGACCACAGTGGAAGCAGGAGAAAGGAGACGGACTCTGCCGTGAATAGTCAAAGGAGGGGAGTGGGTTAAATGGAAATGGACAAGGTTTCTAAAAGATTTGGGGGAAGGTGATAGGTATAAAGGGCAGATAATAAATAAAATGTACCTGAAAAATAAAACAAAATGTAGAGCAGGAATGATATTTTAATACATAACATTTTTACACTTTATATTTATAAAAGACTATTCAGACTAAAAGGGCTGCTCTACTGCAGGAAAAATTAACACAGAATGATCAACATTGAGACATAGTCTTAAAAAAATTACTAGATTTAAAGATTCTTTTATAAGAATCCTCTGGCCGTTGTTAATAGCCAAATCAAATCACCTGTAAGGAGACTGACAAGCTGCAGGCACCTTGCACATGGGGGAACCAGGAGGACTCTGGTAGCTTCCAGGGCTCTGCCCTCTGTTCTCTCTCTTTCTCCCATGGGTCCTCCCTGGAGGCACTCTCATCTGCTCCTGAGGTTTCACCTGTCATTTATAATACCCATATCTGTCACCACAAACCGCCTCTCCCTGTGACTTTTACCTCAATTAGAAAAACTGTTTTCAGTATAACACCCTCAAGGTCTATCCATGTTGTCACAGTGACAGGATTTCCTTTTTTCTCATGGCTGAATAATATTCCCGTGTGTGTGTGTGTGTGTGTGTGTGTGTGTGTGTGTGTGTGTGTAACATCTTTATGCTAAACAAGAAAGAAAAATCTGTGTAAGCTCACTTACCGTATTTTTTGCTCCATAAGACACACTTTTTTCCCCCAAAAAGTAGAGGGGGAAATGCCCATACATCTTATGGAGCAAATGTTCATTTTTTTTTTAGCTGCTGTGGGGCACTGCGCCAGTAAACATATGTAGAATGAGCACCAGCGGGAGTGTAATCACCCATCACAGCAGCATGGGGAACCCCAGTATCTGCTGAGTGATCTCCTGGTTCCGGTTTCCACAGTTGCATGCAGCACAGGAGAAAAGGCGAGCAACGTTGTGTGGGCAGATTCTTCTGGCATCATCGAGACAAACGTGAGAGGCACACTGCATCAGTAGAGGGCTGCACTGCAGCTGCTGGAGCTCTGTGTGAAGTGCTGACGTCACTTGCTGCCCTGTTAGTGCTTGACCAGTTTAGAGCACATATTAGTGAAACCACAATAAAAAACTTTAAAGAAGTGAAGACTCATCTAGCTGTAATTCCTGGGGGTCTTACCAGCCAGTTGCAACCTCTCGATGTTTCCATCAACAAACTGTTTAAAGTCTTTATGCGAGAAGAGTGGAACAAATGGATGGCTGCTGGTAATCATGATCTGACACCAGCTGGTTGAATGAAGAGACCCACTATCACTCAAGTTTGTGAATGGGTGAAAACATCATGGCAGTCAGTGAAGAAACCATGGTATGGTCATTAAAAAATGTGACATTAGCAATGCCTTAGATGGCACTGAAGATGGTATCATATATGAAAATAGCGAAGAAAGTGATACCAGTGATTGTGAGCAACTGAGCTTCTTAAATTCTGACACTAGTGATGATGAGTCACTGGGGTTCCAGGACAACTAGAAGAGTATTTGAACATTAAAGTCTCTTCTCATTTGTTAATAACAGTACTAATGGTTGTTAATACTGCTGTTGAGTTTACATTGTTGAAATATTGTGGTGTATTTTATTAAATATTTTAACACACTATTTGGTTCAGAATATTTTTTTTTCTTATTTTCCTCATTAAAACCCTAGGTGTATCTTATGGTCAGGTGCATCTTATGGAGCAAAATATACAGTACATGTGAAATTTTAAAAAGCCAAAGTCATAGAAACAGAGTAGAATGGTAGTTTCCAGGGACTAGGGGTTGGGAGCAATGGGGGATGTTCACCAAAGGGTACAAATTTCCAGTTATAAGATGAGTAAGTTCTGCAAGTCTACATCCAGCTTAGTTATTATAATTAATAATATTGTATTATAACCTTGAAAGTTGCTGAGTATGTCTAAATTAACTCACCACACACACACACACACACACACAATAGTAATTACATGACATGATGGAGGTGTTAGCGAACACTATGACGGTAATACTTTTGCAATATATAAATACATCAAACAAACAGTTGTACACCTTAAACTTACATAATGTTATATGTCAATTAGATCTCAATAAAAACAACAACAAAAAAACCTGTTTTAAATTCAATCTTCAAAGCCCATTGCAAACGCTCCTCTGTGTGAAGCCTTCCTTAGTCCATGCAGGCAGAATGGAGCCAGCCCTCACGCCCCCTTCCCCTCCCTCATAGGGGACAAAAGTATGTTTTGGGGAGCAAAATCTGCTACTGCTTTTATGTCCAAAGCATAAATCTATGTACAGTATATAAACAGATATATAGGATAGCTGTGGTATTAAAATTTCATGGGAGCAGTACAATTAGGAAAAAATATTTTGAAAGCCTCCATAAGGGGTGAGAAGGTTGAGAAACACTGCTTTTGACATCTGCTCCAACGTGAGAGACATGCCAAACCCAGTTTGTCCACTTTGTCCCTCAACTTGCTCCCAAGTCCCCACCCTACTCCTCCCAAGTTCTTGTTACAGTTACAACTGAGTTGTAACATCACCGGTGACTCAGAACCCATACTGATGCTCCTCAGCCATGTTTGGCAGACTCTTCAGCCTTCCTACCCACGTCTATCAGTTTGCCTCGCTGTGGTCCCCCCACCTCTCGCAGGTCGATCTCCTTTCACCATTCCAGCCCCCTGGCATCATCGTCTCTCACCTGGACCATGGCAACAATTCTCTATATACCTTTATTTCTTTTCCAAGTGAGATGAGGGGAGACAGACTCCCACATGTATCCTGATGGGGATCCATCTGGCAACCCCGTCTGGGGCCAATCTGGGACCACGCTCACAACCAAGTTATTTTTAGTGCCTGAGGCATAAGCTCTACAGAGCCACGCTCAGCAGCTGGGCTAATGTACTGGAGTCAACTGAGCCATGGTTGGAGAAGAAGAAGAAGAAGAAGAGAGAGAGAGAGAGAGAGAGAGAGAGAGAGAAGGGGGAGGAGTGGAGAAGCAGATGATCGCTTCTCTTGTGTGCCCTGACTGGGAATCAAACCCAGGACATTCACACTCTGGGATGATGCTCTACCACTGAGCAAACTGGCCAGGGCCAGAAGCTTATCCTTATAATCAACCAGCTTGAAAGGTTAACTCCACCAACGAAAGGACCAACAATATTTAAAACTTAATTATAAGAATAGGGTGCACACAACCTACAAAAAACACTCCTGGAACATTGAACACAGGGGATCTGAAAGATTGTGCCACTGAGCCCCAAAAGATACCTAAATCATAAAACTATCATAACAATTTTGTGAGTCACAGCAGATCTACCTAATATACAGACACAAAATGAGGAGACAAAGAAATATGCTCCAAATAAAAGAATAAGAGAAATCTCCTGAAAAAAAAATTAAATAAAATGGAAGCAACCAAAATACCAGAGGCAGAGTTTGAAACAATGATTATAAAGATGCTCAAGGACCTTAGGGGAAAATGGATGACCTCAGTGAGAACTTAAACAGAGATAGTAAGCATTACAAAGGACATAGAGACCATAAAAATAACAGAAAGGAAGAATACAATATCTAAAATGACTATACTAGATATTCTAGAAGGAATTGGATATACTAGAAGGAATCAACAGTGGGTTAGATGAAGTAGAGAATTGAATCAGTGATTTAGAGGACAAGATAATAATAAGCACCCAAGTAGAACATTTTATCCCAAAGTAGCAGAATATACATTCCTCATAAGTGCACATGGAACATTCTCAAAGATAGGCCACATGTTAGGATACAAAATAAGTTTAAATAAATTCAAGAAAATTGAAATTATATCAAGTACTTTCTCTAACCACAATGGTATGAAACTAGATATCAATTAAAATAAGAAAACTGAAAAATATTCAAGCACATGGAGGCTAGACAACATGTTATTAAATAATGAATAGGTTAACTATAAGATCAAGGGAAAAATAAAAAGTTACCTGAAAGCAAATAAAAATGAGAACACAACAACCCAAAATCTATGAAACACAGAAAGCAGTCCTGAGGGAAGTTTATAGCATTACAGGCATGCCTCAAGAAACAAGAAAAATCTCAAATAAACAATCTAACACTAAACTTAAAAGAACTAGAAAAAGAACAACAAATAAAACCCAGAGGAAGTAGAAGGAAGGAAATAATAAAGATTAGAGTGGAAATAAATGACATAGAGTCTAAAAATATAATACAGAAGATCAGTGAAACCAAGAGCTGGTTCCTTGGAAAGATAAACAAGATTGATGAAAGTTTAACTAGACTCATCAAGAAAAAAAAAAAAAAGGAGAGGACCCAAAAAAATAAAATAATAAACAAAAGAGAAGTAACAATAGACACCACAGAAATACAAAGTATTGTGAGAGAAGACTATAAAGAACTATATGCCAACAAATTGGATAACCTGGGCAAAATGGACAAATTATTAGAAACACACAATCTTTCAAAACTGATCAGGAAGAATCAGAAAACCTGAATAGACTGATTACATCTAATGAAATTGAAGCAGTGATCAATATCTAACAGTAAACAAAAAGTTCTAGACTGCATGGTATCACAGGTGAATTTTACCACTCATTTTAAAGAACTAACAGCTATCCTCAAACTATTCCAAAAAATTTAAAAGGGGGGAAAACTTCCAAGCTCATTTTACAAGGCCAGCATTATCCTAATTTGAAAAACTGATAAAGACCCTACAAAGAAAGGAAATTATAGGCCAGTATCTCTGATAAACATAGATGCTAAAATCCTTAAGAAAATATTAGCAAATGAGACCCAACAATATATTAAAAAGATCATACATCATGATCAAGTGGGATTTCTTCTAGGGATGCAAGGTTGGTTCAATATCCACAAATCAATAAATATGGTATATTACATAAACAAAATCAAGACTAAAAACTACAAATCATATCAATAGATGCAGAAAAAACATTGATAAAATCTAGCACTTATTTATAATAAAAATTCTCAGCAAAGTGGGAATATAGGAATCATTCTTCAACATAATAAAGTTTATATATGACAAACCCATAACCAGTATCATATTTAATGGGCAAAAACTACAAGCAGTTTCCTTAAGATCAGGAATAAGACTGTAATGTCTGCTCTTACCACTCTTATTCGACATAGTACTGAAAGTACTAGTCACAGCAATCAGATAAGAAATAAAAGGGACTTAAGCCCTGGCCGGGTAGCTCAGTTGATTAGAGCATTGTCCTGAAAAGCACAGGTTACCAGTTCAATCCCTACTCAGGACAAATACAGGAACAGATCAACGTTTCTCTTTCTCTCTCTCCCCACCCTCCCTCTCGCTCTAAAATTTCTAAATAAAAAAAATTTTTTTTTTAGCAATAAAGGCATTCAAATTGGAAAGGAGAAAGTAAAACTGTCATTATCTGCAGATGGCATGATATTGTATACAGGAAACCCTAAGGAATCCCCCCCCCAAAGTACTAGATCTAACAAATGAATTTAGCAAGGCATCAGGATACAAAATAAATATCCAGAAATCAGTTGGATTTTTATACACCAATAATGAACTATCAGAAAGAGAAATTAAAAAAAAAATCCATTTAGTATTGCAACAACAACAACAAGAACAAAATAATGTTTCTAGAAATAAATTTAACCAAGGATGTAAAAGACTTGTATTCTGAAAATTGTAAGATACTGAAAAGAGAAACTAAAGAAGATACAAGTAAGTGAAAGCACATACTATGTTCATGGATAGAAAAAAGTAACATCATTAAAATCTCCAAGCTACCCAAAGCAATCTACAGATTAAACACAATTCCTATTAAAATACCAATGGCATATCTCACAGAACTAGAACAAATGTTTTAAAATTTATACATAACCACAAAAGACACTGAATAGACTCAGCACACTTGAGGAAGAAAAAGTTGGAGGTGTCATACTACTTGATATCAAATTATACTGCAAAACCATAGTAACCAAAACATCATGATATTGGCACAAGAACAGGTATAGTATAGATTAATGGAACAGAATAGAGAGTAATGAAATAGTCCCATGCCTTTATGGTTAATTAATATTTGACAAAGGAAGCAAGATAAAAATGGAGTAAAGACAATCTCTTCAGTAAATGATGTTAGGAAAATTAGGCTGATACATGCAAAAAAAAAAAAAATAAAACTAGACCATAAACTTACACCATATACAAGAATAAACTCAAAATGGATTAAAGGATCAAGTAAGTCACAAAACCATAAAAATTCTAAGAGAAAATAAAGGCAATAAAATTTCAGGCATTTCTCATAGCAATATTTTCGGGCAAGGGAAACAAAGGAAAAATAAACAATGAGAATACAACAAGCTAAAAAGCCTTTGCACAGCAAAAAGAAACTATCGACAAAATGAAAAGACAACCTACTAAATGGATAACATAGTTGACAATGATATATCTGATAAGGGGTTAATTTGCAAACCATATAAAAAACCTATACAGCTCAATACCAAAAAGACAAATTACCCAGTAATAAACAGGCAAAGGACCTGAACAGACACTTCTTCAAAGAGGACATAAAGATGGCCAATAGCCAATAGGACAAAATGCTCAGAGTTACTGATCGAGAGATGCAAAGAAAAATCACAATGAGATATCACCTCACACTTCTCAGAATGGCTATCATCAATAAATCAACAAACACTTAGGCTGGTGAGGATGTGGAGAAAATGGTACCCTTGTGCACTGTTGGTAGGAATACAGATTGGTGCAACCATTGTGGAAAACAGTATAGAGTTTCCTCAAAAAATAAAAATAAAAATGGAACTGCCTTTAGACCAAGCAATTACATTTCTGGGAATATATCTGAAGAAACCTGAAACATTAGTTCAAGAGATTATATGCAACCTTATGTTCATTGCAGCATTATTTACAATAGCTAAGATCTGGAAACAGCCAAGTGCCCATCAGTAGATGAATGGATAAAACAAATTGTGGTACATTTACACAATGGAATATTATGTGGCCATAAAAATGTTGAAAATCTTATCTTTTGTGACAGCATGGATGGACCTGGAGATTATTCAAAAAAATACACCAGGCAGAGATAGACAAATACAATATGATCTCACTTACCTGTGGAATCTAATGGACAGAAAAAACTAATGAACAAAATAGAAAAAGAGGCATAGATACATGGAGAAGACTGACAGCTGTCAGAGGGGAGAGGGGCTGGCGGTGCTGAATGAGAGAAGGTGAAGGGATTAAGCAGAAAACATAGGTCCATAACACATAGACACAGACAACTGTGTGGTGACAGCCAGAGGGAAAGGAGGTGAGGGGTAGGTGGAGGGGGCAGGTGGGAAAATGGGGTGGAAAGAGACATTGTTTGGTGCAATGGGTGCACAACGCAGTGTGCAGATGATGTTTCGTTGAGTTGTGCACTGGAAACCTGCGTGGTTTTGCAAATCAACACAACCCCAATAAATTCAATTAAACAAATAAAGACAAAAAAACAAACAGCCCCATGTTCAAAGAGTCACATGTACATGGGCTATTGACAAAAATGACTCACCCAGGGAAGTATGTAGATGGCTGTGAAAAGAGAAAGAAAACTAAAAATAACAGTTCCATTGAAGGGTGGAGCTAGAGCCTGGTGCTCTGTCACACTTGCCTGCTGTTTCTGCAAATTCCCCCAGTCTCAGTGGACAGTGGAATGATGGCTACAGATACCCAGCCCTTGGGGAGAGGTCCAAACCTAGAGGCAGCTCTGGCCAGGAGAGGTATAGCAGGTGTCCACTGAGGTGGGGGCTTCAGGGAAACGAAGCCTTCTTCTAACCATGAACCCTTCCAGCCCGTACCAGAGCACTGTATCTTCAGCCAAAAAATCAGAAGGACAACACATTGGACTATTATTAACAACATATTCAAAGTTTGTTGGGCTGCAAGGATATTCAGACTTTGTTTTCTTTCACTTCCTTTCTTTTCTCTTCTTCCTGTTGTTCCACATGCTCCATGAAGGCAAGGACCTTGTTTGTCCTGTTTCCAGTTTCATCCTCAGTGTCTAGTTCAGAGTAGGAGCTAAATAAATATTTTCTTAAGGAAAAATGGGAGGAATGTATCCAGCTCAGTCCTCTTGTTTTGCATACAAGGAAACCGGGCAGGGTGCAGAAACTTCCCCTCCGGAGGGGGGGGGGATTCAACCATTAGCAGAAGTGGAAGCGCAGCCAGGTCACAGCTCCCCACCCAATTCTCCCTCCACTGCCACAAGCTATTATATTAACAGGACTCAGAGAAGCTACCACTGTTTGGTTGAGGGCAAGGGAGACCAAACATGAGATCACTGGCCACTAGACTGGGAAGATTATACATCCCGAGCGTGCCAAAGAGTGTGCTTGGACAGGGCAGAGGTGGCTCTGGGAGATGCCCAGTGAAGCTCCACGAGCGAAGAGGCACTCCTTTCTTCATTTTCTAAGTTTTGGTGTTTGCCACAATTTATTTTTTTTTTATACAGACTTAGAGAAAGCAAAGTTTCCTGGAGCACAGAGGCCAGTGGCGCATCTGTGACAAACCACAGTCTGGACTAGACGCGGACAGTTTTACAGTCGTTAACACCGATAGCATGTGTGTGTTTGTGTGTGTGTGTGTGTTCTTTTAATAATTAGACAATAGTTTACATCTGTATGTTGGCAAGGAGCCATAGAGAAGCGCATCCAAACACGGAGGAGAAAAGCCAGACTGGCGAGGAGGCTGGCTGGGAAAGAAAATCCAGATACTCGGCCTTCAGTCCCCACGGATGGAAGGATTTAAAGTTCACCGTGGGGGGTGGGGAGTGCAAGGGGCGGGGAGGGGATGTTCAGGAGTTACCAGTGGATACAAAGATGATCATTTTGGAAGCTGGTCTGCATTTAGTCTCACATTGTCTCATTATTTTTAAAGATCTCTAGTGAAAGTCTTCTGAGAGGCCAGAGCAGTTGTAGAAACAGCAGGGAGAGGCCTGGGGCTGGGGAGTGGAGTGGAGGGACAGACAGGAAGAAGAGCCACTTCTGGGGTCTCCTGCACCTGCACACTCAGCCCCCATCCACCCCTGTCTCCCCCAGCCACCCAGATAGGGGATCAAGGCCCTACCTGGTTTGCTGTTCAAGTCCAGGAATAGATGAACTCCATTTCTGTTCCCAGCCAATGGGAGGGTAGGTTTTGATTTTGAGTCGTTCAAGACTGTGCCCAGCTCAGAAGTCTGGGGGCGGCTCTGGACTTTGCTTAGGCTGCACGTTCCACTGGGTGTGAGAACACCACCAGACATCCGATAACAGGTGTATGGTGAGTTAATTCCCCCCAGTCTGTGTAGTTGGGCATGAAATGAACAATTATTTGAAAGTATCTGCTTCTTTGATCAAGCTATTGGCAAAACCTACAAGGATTGATCACTCACAGGTTATAGCCAGAGTAGGTTTTAAAAACTGGTGCTCAGGCAGCTTGTAGGATTTCATTCAACTCATCTGCTGAGGTTGGGAGAAGCTGGTTAAGGAATATCCATAAAACGGAAGTGCCTAAGATAATTACTGTGTTTTAATTTTAATTTAAAAAAGTAACAGTTGAACCTGGCTGGTGGCTCAGTGGATGGAGGTCAGCTTGGAGTATGGATGTCCTGGATTTGATTCCTGGTCAGGGCACACATGAGAAGCGACCATCTGCTCCCCCCCCCCTCTCTTTTTCCCTCTTGCAGCCAGTGGCTCGATTGATTTGAGTGTGGCCCTGGGCACTGAGGATCGCACATCAGCCTCAGGAGCTAAAAATAGCTCTGTAATCCAGCTTCAGCCCCAGATGGGGTTGCCAGCTGGATTCCAGTCAGGACACTTACAGGAGTCTGCCTCACTTTCTCTGCTCCTCTCACCTAAAAGAAAAAAAAAAGTCTCTGATTGTCAAGGAGACATGCTTGAAGGAATCTGAGAGATATTTATTTCGAATCCAAGTTGTAAAAGTATACACATCTAAGCCAACAGAACTCCCACACAAACTTCAAGGAGACAGAGGTTTGGGTTTTTTTTGTTTGTTTGTTTGTTTTCAAAACATTTTTAGCATAAGAACATAGTCTAAACATATAATGAATAAAAATGTACCTGATAGTACCAGGAATGGCAATGACCGTAATGACTGAGAAAGAATAAGAGAAGCAGGAAAAAAATTAAGGCAATACTGACAGCTCCTCAGATGGCAACCTACATAAATTAGTCAGTTCCTTATCAGAGATTTACATGTTAAAACTGCTTGATATAACCCAGCAGGAAATTGAACAAGTGATTCTATGTCCAGACTTGGAAACAAAAATAACCGCTCAGGGTCGGCACACATTAGTTTGTTCAAACTTGCGCTGATAAAAGTCTTTTTGGCTGGAGCTGTGGCGTGTAGTTATGAGACTGGAGAGTTTGGTTGGCAGATGATTGACACTAAAACAATTGCAAATGCTTCATGCAGGAAAACATTTTGTGATGAAAGTTTCAGCTGGTCTGTGATAGCCACTGAGATGGTGCGGGGTGTGGAATACTGCGTGTGATTTAGCATCCTTCTTGGAAAAGAAAAAGAAGCCCCTTCCACCAGCTCTCTACAACACATATGCGCTTGCTAATTAGGTGCATTGTCACCTGACAACCAACACACAGAGACCTGTTCCTATGCACACACAGATATTTCACATTTCCCTCTACTTCTGTACCCGTTCCAGTGTTTCTTAGTATTTCTTTGTAGTCCCAAGAACGAGAACAGTTTTGAAATTTCTGAACTTGTAACATTAAGGACAGGCAAACATATGCCTGTGGGACATTTTGGGCCCACCCGTACTCCCCCTGGCAGCCCCCAGATGCCTTTCCAAACACACCCTCTCTCCGGTCTCTGAGAGTTCCCTTGCATACCACATGCACATTCTATTTATATGTTTCTTTGTCCTGAACAAGATTTGGCCCCATTGTGTGGGAGCAACACCAGACAAGAAAAACAAAATCCATCCACTGAGAGAAAATGGATATTGTGGGAGCTTTGAGAAATTTACATACTTTGTTCATTCCATTTTCTGGTGATGTCAGAGCCAAAGAATATGCCTTTAAAAAAAATCACACACACACACACACACACACACACATTAAAATATACTAGGGCTCACCAGCTCTGTCCTTCAATTGGGCTGTCATGAAAAGGAGAGATGTAAATACTCCTGTACCAGTGTGTCCCCCTCCCTCTCCCTCATCAGCCCCCTAAAGAACCTAACAAATTAGTCCAGACTCCATTTGGATGGAATTAAGGGCCTGTCTGCAAAAGGGTGAGGGGTATTAATGGAGATGGGCGGGGGAAGGGAATAGAAGTGGGAGGCGGGAATGTGGTGCTGAGTCTGGGTGACTGGCTCCTGCGTTTTATGGAGGCAGAGAGGAGGATCGGCTGACACTTTACAGATTGGGTGTAATGTTCAGGGAATTTGGCATTTCTGCCACAGGGCTCGGGCTGCCCTGCTAACCGCTTTCTTTCTCCCTGCTGGTAAAAGTGCAGGAGAAAAGGGTTAAATAAATGTTTGTGATATGATAAGGTGCTTGTTTATTCAAGGAATGACAGATTATTGGCTCCAAAGGCAGCCCTGAAAAATAGTACAAAGGAACTGGCTCTACCCTGGAGGATGATGTGATTTCCTCCTAAGACTCTGGTCTTTCCTAGGAATAATTTGCTCTGCGAATGAAGAAGGATGATTTTCTTGCAGTTGGAGAGGGACAGCATTGGAGTGGAGGACTGGAGCCCCAGGAGCCGGCTGGGAACCGGGGTGGCTCGTCTGGAGGGATGCAGGCCCTGAACAGAGCTCGAGCTGCAGCACCCAGGGGTTCCCCCCACTTTCCCAGGGAGGCTTTGGGGACAGGAGGTCTCCTTTCATTTCTCAGAACATGGGGAAAGAGCTTACTTGCTCAGAAGGGAAACTTCTTCCCCAGGAAATCCTAGGAGCCAGGTTTTCTTCCAGACACGGACAACTGTGCCCATCCCACGACCACCCTGACACCCTGCAGACACAACTGCACGTGACCACATGCACTTTTGTGTGTGTGTGTGTGTGTGTGTGTGTTTTGTGTGTATGCAAACATACTGTCTACCCTGTGAGCTCTCTTAATGGGTTCTAGTGATTTCATAGCTGGTCCTGGAGGAGAATTCAGCCCCACTTCCCCCAACAATGAGACCTTCACTTAACCTCCATGTGTTTTTCCTGGGGGGGGGGGGGAATACCAATAACTGTCAACCCTGAAAATCAGAGCGGTCTGGCCTGGGGCATCTGGAGGCAGAGACCCAGAGTGCTGCTTGAGCTGGGCAGACCCACACTTGGCCATGCACTTGAAGTCGTTCAGTCCACGTCCTGTCCTGCTTCCAGATGCCTCTCTGAGCTGCCTCTTGCCTGCTGGGAAAGGGCTCTGAGCCTCGCGGGCTTCTACCAGAACTCTTCCCGGCCCCTCCTAACCGCTCCCCTGGCATGTTACAGAGAGGTTGTTCATGTCCTTGCTGAGGAAAAGGGTTTGGACAAGATGTTTGGCATAGTTCTCATTTGAAAAGAGCTCCATGCCAAAGTCAAACACCAAGTGAAAAAAAAAAAGTAGTTGATTAAACTGCTGTTTTTCCAGGATCCTGGGAACTACTGTGTGATTTTCACAATAGCCCGCCACCTTATCAGCCAAGGTGCTTGTCTATAAGATATAAGGCACCAGCCTGGGGAACCCGGTGCCCTTTGGACATGATGACTAAGGCTGACTGCAAGGACGTTATCAAATATCCACATTTGGGCTATTTTTATGATTGCATTCAGTACTAATAGGGCTTGTTGAGTGTACACAGCCATGTGCTCATTCTTGAACTACACAAGATAAGATCCCTGTCCCTGGGAGCTTACTGCCTGACTTTTGCAAAAACCAGATGGCAGAAAATGGTTTCCCTCTGCCCATCAGCAATGATTGAGGGGGTGGAGATGAGAAGGGGTGCAGTCGATTCATAACTCTCCCAGGGTGGGACCTCGGCTTTGGCATTTATCCCATGTGACATTTTAATCGTGGACTGTCTTCCCCCCATCATCTGCTACTCCATAAGCTGTATCTCCTGGGGGCTTTGAGATTCCAAGCTAATTTGAATATCAGCTTAATTAAAACATCATTAGATACTTCCACCTCATACAGACACACATTATGCACATACACACTTACAAATATACCATCGATTCCAAAACTAGTCATAAATAGTTTTTAGATTGCTGGTGAGGACATCAGAATAAATAGATTTGACCCATCATTGTCGGTCCTGTCTAAATATATGCTGTGATGCTAGATTAGGAGGGACCAGTCGGGATGTCCCATCACATCAATTGTGTCTCTAGGATAGCATCTGTCTCCCCTGGCTGTGAAAGACAGCAGAGCAATGAAAAAGGCCACCCGGACCTGTACAGCAGCACCACTGTCCCCAGAAGAACCTCCCTGCATGTGAGAATATAAGTGACCTTGTGGTTCACGATAGTCTCTAACTCTTTAAGGCATTGGCAACTGCGTGAGTTTTCTTGAAAAACAAAAATATTCATTTGATGTGGATGCAGAAACAATCTTACCAAGGGTGCATGCCCTGGTTGAACCCCAGGGATGAAGCAAGTGTGTGTGCATGCTTTCTTTTCAGCTGACTGAAAGCCAACCTGGCGACTGCCATTTGAGTGTAAGGAGTTGATTTGGGAGGTAATCCCCGGGAGCACCAGCAGGGGGTGGAGAGAGAAGCCAAAACAGGGTGTGTTGATGGGCAGTTACTATTGTGAGCATCTGGGGCTCAATCCTGCTGAGGATATGGGGGGGGGGACACATTCTAGGATGCATCCAGAGCTCTAGTTCGCTAGGAGTAAGGCAGCTGGGATATTGATCCACCAAGTCCTCTCTGCTTTTGGTTGAGTGTTATTTCGGCTCCAGGGCACATCCAGTCTTGCTCTTCACACAGGCTCAGCGTGCTCCCGTAGCCCGAGGAGGCTCTGAGGAGAGAATTGCAGGTGCTTGCAGAGTTGCTAGTTTGCAAGGAAATAGTGTGAGCCAAGGATACAGAGTCTGATATAAATTTCCTTCCTCCTACTCTTCCCTTCTGTACCCTTCCCTTCCCCCTTCCCTTCCCTTCCCTTCCCTTCCCTTCCCTTCCCTTCCCTTCCCCCTTCCCTTCCCTTCCCTCCCCTCCCCTTCCCTCCCCTTCCCTCCCCTTCCCTCCCCTTCCCCCTTCCCTTCCCTTCCCTTCCCTTCCCTCCCCTTCCCTTCCCCCTTCCCTTCCCTTCCCTCCCCTCCCCTCCCCTCCCCTCCCCTCCCCTTCCCTCCCCTTCCCCCTTCCCTTCCCTTCCCTCCCCTTCCCTTCCCTCCCCTTCCCTTCCCTCCCCTCCCCTCCCCTCCCCTCCCCTCCCCTCCCCTTCCCTTCCCTTCCCTTCCCTTCCCTTCCTTCTTTCCATTCTCTTAGTAAGGAACTCCTTTGAGGGAAGTAGTAGGTTTCTACAAATTTGCTTGAAGAAGGGAATCAATACTGAGAAGTCTAGGAAAATAAATAAATAAGAAAAGGGGAGAAAAACAAAAGGTTCAGCTAAACCTTCATTTCTTTTAGGAAATCTCCAAGCCTCCCCTCCCACACCTGCTCTCAGCCTGAGTAAGGTGCCCATTCTATGGTTCCAGCAACCCACTGAGGGCACCCGTCGGCACCCATCACCCTGACTTGTCCTTGTCCTTTCACCTCTCACTCTTCCAAATCAAGGCAGTCTCTCACTGTCTAATTTTTTTTACCCTGCACTAACTTACTTGGCACTAATCAATACTTAATTAATCTCTAGAAGATGTTTTTGAATTATTCCACACTTATCTCTACCAAAAGAGTAAAGTTTAGCATTCAAGAAAAGAACTTCCAACCAAGTGCTTATGGAGCTTTGTTAAATTTCTGTCCTCAAACTAACCTGGAGGGTCCAAGAAGGCTTCTTAGACAAGGGGACATTCTCCAGGAAGCTGAATTATGAAGGCCTTAGCTAAGGGAGGTGTGTTTTCAGAGAAGGAGGAAGAAAGGTAGTGAAAGGTGGTCTAGGATGACAGAATGAATAAAGGCTTGAAGCATTGAAGAGCATGGTGTATTTGAAAAGCACCCGGAGCTTGGTGTTGCCAAAAGGATGAAGCAAGAAGTGTGGAGTTGGAGAAATAGACAAGGGTCATGAAGGGCCTCATAACTCATGGTAAGAAACCTCTTTTACTCCATAAGCAATGGGAAGTCACTGAGTGGATTTTTGTTTTCAGGCAAAACTCGGTAAGTTTTGGATAAATCTTTCTCCCCTATTATGTTAAAACAGTCCCAGAATTGTCTTCTGAGGGAAAAAATTTTTCTTGTCCTTTTAAATGATCAAATTTACACATGTGCATTGTAGAAACTTTGGAAAGTATACCAAAGCATACCAAAGTACAATCGATCATAAGAAAAGAATTAAACATCAACTCTTCATGCACAGGTAACTATGAACAAACTTTTGGAACACATTTTTTTTAGTCCCTTTTTCTATCTATACTTTTAAATAGCTGAGATTCCAATACATTGCACTGTGCTGTCATTATTTTTTAATTTATATTTATTTCCCATATCTCTGAAAATGGAGCTGATAAGTTCCTAACTGGTTTCCCTTTCTGCCCTTCTCCCATCCCCCCCTTTAACTCTCAACACAGAAGCCAAAGATAATTATGTTAAAATTTACAGAAAACATAAATAACAATAAAAAAAGTTACATGCATACCTACCACCCAGAGTCCCACTATTAACATAATGGTGTATTTTTTCCTAGACTGTTTTTCTGCAAATATTTTTAAATAGCTTAGGTTACATGAAATATAGTAGTTCTTTCTCATTCTCTTTTAACATAAGCTCAACTTTTAACATGGAGTCAATTGTACAAACTATATTTTTAAGTATTTCCTAAAGCATTTGCTATTCATATAATCCTCCAAATAAACTAGATCCACCTATACCTTACCCTGGGTCAAGAGAGGCCATTACAGAGCAGTAGGCTTGGTCTGAATTGCTTAAATGCACTGGAAAATTGTATTTAAAAATTTTTAATTGTGTTTTGGTGTTAAGCCCTCAGCTTGTAAAAGAGATACCATTTTTAAATGAAATTTGCTGTCCTATTTGCCTTAAGGACGTTACTGAGGTCTTGTCCACTACATCAGGCAATATCTCCTTTAAGAGGCCTCTAGAGAAGCATTCTTCTAATAGCTTATTACTAAAAAATGTTTTGCTTCTTTGTAACAGACAGCATAAGATTTTAGAAACCTTAATGACAATGCAAAGCAGGTAACTCAAAGTATTTTCTTCTTTTTATTGGCCACTAGGAGATTAGAGTTGAGGTTCTAGTGTATGAACTAGTACACATTATGCCGTATTGTTGTAGTGTATGCAACAAAGTTGCCTTTTTTTTAAACATAATATCTTCATTACAGAAAATATTGGTCCATACACTACACAATACAAACAGTGCAAGTTAAATCACCCCAAATCATTATTTATTATTATTTAAATAGCAAAATGCAAAGAAAGAAAATTTCTTTAACATGCACGAGTACTTGATATACTAGTCACAATGTGGAACTTTACAGTATACATTTGTGTTCTAAATTTTTACCTGGCACTGTCTTGTTACATCTTTATTTTCTCATTCCCCTGTATAATATTTATACATACATGTGTATCCACACATGTATAGAGAACATATATATCAGGGGTCCCCAAACTTTTTTCACAGGGGGCCAGTTCACTGTGCCTCAGACCGTTGGAGGGCCAGACAATAAAAAAAACTATGAACAAATCCCTATGCACACTGCACATATCTTATTTTAAAGTAAAAAGACAAAACTGAAATAAATACAATATTTAAAATAAAGAACAAGTATATTTAAATCAACAAACTGACCAGTATTTCAATGGGAACTATGCTCTTCTCACTGACCACCAATGAAAGAGGTGCCCCTTCCAGAAGTGCGGCGGGGGCCGGATAAATGGCCGTAGTTTGGGGACCCCTGATATATATGCATATATTCCTACAGTGCACTGTCTCTTATGGTTTGGTCATTTTTATCACATTTTTGAATTGAGAAAAGGTCTCAGTAAGCAAAGTGCTGTACAGATGATTGGTCAGGGCCGTTCTGGGGGCATGACAAAGTGACAAGCAATGCCAGTTTGAGCTGGGACCATAAATGTTCACATGAGGAGAAGGAAATAGAACTGAGAAATATTTGTAAGGCAGAAATATCTCAACTTAATGACTGATTAGTTGGGATGAAAAGAAAAAGGACCTCTCGGTTTCTGTCTTAGACTAGCATTACCGATTGGGGCAGGGAGTGGTTTGGGAGGAAATGAAGCATTCATTTCTGAACAGGCCGATTTGGAGAAAACCGTCTAGGACAGCCAGATGGAGATGTACAAGCTTTCCCTACCACTCCATTAATTTCTATTTATGGTCATTTGCTCCCATTATTTTCCTCTGCCTGGAGGATAGCCACCTTGGCTTCAAATACCGACCATACTTGAGCCATTTTTTCTGAGTCTAGCTGAGTTCCTACCTTCTGAGAATTATCTTTGTTCACTCCTTTCTTCTCATCTGTAATAGCTCTTATCATCAATTTTATATTTACAGCAAAAGCACCTCATGTTGTTATTCCACTTCTGATGTATCATAAGTGAAATTCATCTACTTATTTATTAAATTAATATTTCGTGTGAGCCATCCACATGTCGTAGGTGACAGGCACACAGATGGCTCAGGCACGGTCCTAGCCCTTGGAGAGCTAGCTGTCCATTGAAAGAGGAGACAGCACTACATAAACTGGCCACTCTGTGTCTCTTGAAACACCCAAAGTTCATTCTTTACTGTTTCTTGTGGTGGTTAGCTCAAGTAGCACACAGAGCCAAGCCTCAACAAATTGCATATCAACTGGCAGATTATTGATTTAAGCTTGCATAAGAGAAACTCCATGGTAAATCTCAGTGCAGTGTTTTTCAACTGCTGGTCCACAGACTGGTCCACCAGAAATTTCATGCCAGTCCATGCAAGAGTTAACCACCCTGATGTTATATGAAGATTATAGACCCAGTGATCTCAGTCAAATTTGCTTATGCTCAAGGTGATTTCTGCCTTAGCAGTCCCTGAAATCATTTTTCTATTTATTTTTCTATTTTCACTGGTCTTCAAGTATAATTAAAAAAGTTGAAAACCACTGCCTTAGTGGTTGAAATCTGATGTTGCTATAAACCACAAAATTCTCTTCTTATACAATGTGAGTTATGACATCAAATAACGCAGGCCCTGAACTTAAAACTTTCATCTGCTTGGCCCTTGTAAGCCTGCTCCTGCTGTGCTCACGCCCTAAAAGAGGCAAAATCATTTTTTTCCCATTGATTTTGAAAGAGAGAGAAACATCAACTTGTTGTTTTACTTAGTTATTCCATTTAGTTGTGTACTCATTGATTGCTTCTCATATGTGCCCTGACTGAGGGTTGAACCCATGACCTCTGGCGTGTCGGGTTGACGCTTTATCCACTGAGCCACTTAGCCAGGGCTGAGACAAAAATCTTATCTGAAGCTCTGACATGGCAGAAATTTTTTGCTCTTGCAGGATAGACTTGACTTTTTAATAGCAACCAGGAGAAATCCCAGCCATAGCATTACAGACCGTTTCAGATGCATGACGTACGAGAGGGGATCGTACGTGGCATCGCAGAAAGTAGTGGTCTAGGAGACGGAGAGAGTGACCTTCAGGCTCTGGGTCCACCCTGAACTAACTGCGCTGAGGAGCAGGCTGCACCCCTCAATGCCTCACTTCATAAAGCAAGGTGACCGCACAGGTGATGTTTCAGGACCCTTTGTGTTCTCCTTCTGTTTTCTTTTGTGTGATAAAACAAACAAATAGAAAAAAAAGTCTGTAGTTAGAGTTTACAGAACAATAATTACTCAGAGTGAGTTCTCCTGTGCGCCAGTCATGTCACTGGGAAGATCTCGAAGATCTATATTGTCGATGTAGAAACTATCAGCTTTGGAAGTTAGGCAATATTTGGGTGTGTTGTTGAAAGGAGTTGTCTTGGAGAAACTTTTCTCCTTCATGAGAATGATTTATCAATAGGGCTTATAATGTGCATGGGTGGAGGTGTTGTCCTGAAGTCTAGACACCTCCGGGTTGTTGCCCTGGAGAGTGAGGGTGTGGCCAAGAGGCCCCAACAGGAAGGGAGGGAGGAAGCTCCCGGCTTGAAATGGAAGATGTCACTCCTGGCCCCACCACTTGCTACTTACTAACGGGGCACTAGACAAATACTGAGATTTCTCTGGACTTCAACCTCTTTACTTAAAAGATAGGGGGTTTCTTTTCAATTTCTTGTCCAGTTTTAACAATCTATAACCTCTTATAAACTGTGTGTGTGCAACTGTGTGTGTAAGTATGTGTGTGGTTTGCGGGAAATACATTGTTTAAAATCGAAAGCTCTTTTAGTTTTTGTAATAATAATGTCAGATAATTCCTAATGTTATGAAAGCAAACAACTTCTCAGCTTCCCCCCTTTTTTTCCTCAGTTTTCTTTAGTATCACCACAGAGTTATGAAACAGACACAGGGTGTAAAGCTAAGAGACCTGGGTCTAAGTTGTTCCACCACTGCTACCTCCTAACTGTGTGAGTCTAAGGGAGTCATTTTTAATTTACAAAGGTCATCCACTTCCTCCATAAATGCACACTGTAAGACTGCTGCTGTATGCTTTCTTCGTGATAAGTGACTGAATAGGTGTTGGCACAGTCCCTCTTTCATAAATGATAACAATGTCTACAGGTCCAATGAAGACCTTTGAGTCTACTAATTAGTAACTAATGGGTAAACAGCGCTGTTATTTTTTGGTTTATTCTATAAAGGGTTGAGGTAACAATTTCTTGATGTAGGAGAAAAAAAAAATGCACAAATTCTATGGACTCAGTTTCTCTACCTATCAAGTCAGGAGATGCACCAGGTGACTGACTGTAAGGCTATATTATTAGCTCATAAACCTTATCTGGATGTAATTCCAGACCATTCAAAAAAATAAATTCTAAAATGGTTTCAAGTAACAACAACATCATTACAATAAAGTATGACTACTTTAGAGCAGCAATTTTCAACCATTTTCATTTCATGGCACACATAAACTAATTACTAAAATTCTGACCAAAAAAAGAAGAAAAAAAAAGGTATAATTTTGATTCATTTACAGAGAACAACTATTGTTGTGTTGGCTGTTGTCATTTTTTTAATTTGACAATCTAAGGGAAAAGAGTTCAGTGCCCTGACTAAATAGTCAGGTATTGCATGTTTTAAAATTTTTTTTGCGGTATACCAGTTGAAAATCTTTGCTTTAGAGGACAATATTCAAATGAAGGTATTTTAATAATATGTATTGAATGACTACTTTGCCTACATTTTAGTGGGTTGGTTACATTTTGTGGCCACACCTCAGACATGTGAGAAGAATAGGAATAGATAGAGACAGTATGAGGTGGAAGGTCGGGTCAAGGAGAAGGTAATCAGGCAAGGCTGATTCCATCTTCTCCTGGCTGGCCAAGGACTTGCTTGTAATATGTATCTTACTTTTCATAATGGACACATTCCTAAAAGTAGTTTAGAAGCATTTCTAAGTTGAATTGTGTTTTAAATGAAACATAGATGTGTTCTATTGAAAACACTTCTACGATAAAGCTTTTTTTTTTTTTTTTTTTTTAAAAAGAGATGTTGTTCTCTAATTCTAAATCTATATTGGACCTGCTCAAAGGAAAGTTCAACTTTAGTGCTTTTCCTGGAGAAGAAAAGTGATGTCAAGCCACATTGACGAGAGCCCGGTGTGGGAACAGCTTGTCTGGCCTTCTGGGCTCTCTGGGGAAAGTAGATGGAGAGGAAGAATAGACACATATTCCAGAGCTCGACTTTGAATGGGCCTTTGGCCAAACTTGGCCCAGTTTCTTAACTGAAGGAAAGCACTGACCAAATCTGTGTGCTGACTCAAAGCCAACGTGCTTTGGACATGTCATCCTCTGCCAGACACACTCAGCGCCCTCTCCCTGAGGCACTTCCCCGGGCAGGGGAAGGAAATGCCGAAGTAGAAGCTCTGCTGTTTTCCCCCTCTACTGCCTGGTTCCAGCTTTCACACAGCTCTCGGGATTTGGGGAGGGGGAAGAGAAGAGAGCAAGAGACTCTCAAGTGGAAGGAGAAGCGATGGGGCCACCCATGAAGATGCATCCCATAGAGGAAGCCAGGAAAAACTAAAAGACAGTCATCACCAAAGAAGAAAACAATTTGAACAAACTTGAAGACTAAGGGAAAAATGAAGAAGGGGTTCAAAAGAACCTCATGAACACGATGAAAAAGAAAGAGGAAGGGGAGAATCCCAAGATGGAGGGAGAGCTGTAAAGAGATAACTAAAAAGCTTGGATAAAGCTCAGAGCTCCTTCATCTCTAATTCAGACCCCAAGTTCAAACCTTCTTGACTTAGAAAAATGGCCTGTGACTAACTCTCCAATGGGAAGCCCAGTGTGTAGAAATGTCCTTTAATGGTTGTTTCTTTACATAGTTCTGGAATGACGAGGAATTTAGGAACGATCACTCATTTTCCAGAAAGATTCATAGTAACATTTCTAACTCTGCAGAGGCTGCATTTGTAGAAGTAGCAACAAGAATGGGAAGCTAGAATGTTGGTGGGCTGAAGAGGAAGAGGGATTAATATTCAAAGTAAGGGTGATGTTCAATTTTGAAGTCACTGCTTTAGTTTCAATATACATGTAAAGACTGTTAAGAACTGTGCAGCCAATAATATTCCAGTACCCAACACGCCTTACCCTGGAGAAAGAACACATACATGTGACTCACAGATAAGTCAACAGTCCACTTTACAACTCCATTTGTCAAGGCAGTCATGTGGAAGAGCGAGAATATACAACTTTTAGTTCTTCTGAAGTACCTATTTTCCTGGAAGTAAACTCTTCACCAGAAGTAACAGAGAGGAACAGAATCAAAGGTAGGTAACCCACATAGTATGTAAACAACTTTGGGAGATAGCCAAAGGAAGAGTCAATATATATGATATTTAACTGCTTAGTCAGAGGATTCACCAATGAGATTCCACCCTGAACATAAACAGCCCCTATCAGGCCTGAAGATGACACTCATAGCAATTGATTTTTCAAAGAGGTTTATGTACACTTGCAACTATGAACCGATTTACTATTATTTATTTAACATATGCCTCCCTCTCCAAACTATAAGCCAATTGAAGGGCTTCCCTAGGTACTCAAAAAATTGAAGGGACTCAGTAAATCTGTTGTATGACTAAAAATACCACACCAGTGAACCACAGTTAAAATAGCTCATCTTTCTGCATTGTGGCTAATTTAAAAGAAGCAGCATAAAGTACTGGAAAAGTCCTGGACGGCCGGACAGCAGCTCTGCTCATGCGCAGGCTCCGGTATTAGCCTGCTGTGTGACTGGCAGTCACTTCCCTCCTCTTTATCTCTGACTCCTTTGCTATGAAATAACCAGCGCAAATTTGATGACCTCTGAGACCAACTCCTGCTGTGTGATGCAGCTTGCTTATAAAGTGAGCAGAGGACATCTATTTGTGATCAGAACAAACTATTCAGAACTGGGAACAAGATTTTGCATGAAATATGCTTGGGTTGCACTACGCAAATATTTCTTTTGTGAGAGAGGAAGGCCATCGGATGTGATTACTTAATCCACCACCGAGCTTCCTGGGAAGCTCTGGCCAAGCTGAAGATACCTATCACTCTTGTTCAAGGTCCATTTCCTACTGAGTTGTCACGCTTGAGTTATTGTTGAGTTGAAGTCCAAAAGGAGAAGTGTTTTGCAATCTATAGTTGGACCCTGGAGCTATACAGTAATAATAATTACTGAGACAGATTTCCCCAGAAACCTTCAGAGCGCCGCGACCCTCCCACTTCTGCGTGCTACTCCGTGCCCTCACCCGACTAATGGTGCCGTGGTTTCATGACATCTTTTCAAAGGAGCAAGTGGAAAGGTTGTTTTTCTTTTGCCTCTTCTTGAACCACTCCTTTTTTTAAAACTATAGGCAAAATGAATTTTAAAATGGGACCTTTAAAAATAAGTCAGTTTACAAAGCACTTTAGGAATAAGGTCATGTTTGTCTTCACAAAAAGAGTCTATCTGTGTATTTAGCCAGAGGATAATCAACGTCGAGTTTCCTGAATCTTCACACAGATGTCATTTTGACTGGTGTTAACTTTTAAAACTCCCACCATCCTCAAAGAGTTTTTCTTCATGGTGGTGTTTGCACACTTCAAATTATGTACCTAGTCATTTATGATAATGGTGATAAAAAGAATTATAATATGACATGTTCAAAGATCCCTGGATAGGCATTCCAAGCTGCAGCTTTTCCACTGGTTAGTGTATCTCCCTGAACACGTCCTTGCTGCCCTGGACTTTGGTGTGCTGCCCTGTGAGCTATTCAGCCAGGTGCCCAGAAGCAACGGGAAGAGAAGAAAGAGAAGAACCAGGAAGAAGATGGGGCCGGGTTTCTGCAGCTGGAGTTCTAGACTCATGTTTTATATGTATATGTGCTCAGAGTCTGCATAATTTTTTTTATGAAGACAATTATTTCATCATATAAACCTTTAGGACAGTTTTAGACACCAAATACTAAAAACGTGTTAATTAGTCCTTTTTTAAATATTTGCTAAAAATCTATTTACTTTTAAAATTTATTTAAAAATTTTTCCTTTTAATTTATTGTATTGACATGGTTTCAAGTGTCCACTCGATATAACACCTTCAGCCCCCCACAAATCACGCCCCCTACATCCCATGCAAAGTCTCTGACCATTCCCACTTCACCCCCTTTGCCCCTCTTCCCCTACCTTCATTCCCCCCCCCGCCCCCTCTGCTACTTGCTACCCTGAATCTGTATAAAATTTTATTGGAGAAAGTATTCTACAGGTTATAAAGAGTTTGAAAAGCACAGAATGTGATGATCTTGAAACACACTCTCAATTCTAAAAAATACGTCTTCTGAGTTCAGGTTCACATACATTTCTGAACTTAGGTATTCTGTCTCTGTCTTTCTCCACACACAGAGCAAAACCAAGACTGGCTACTATTCCATGGGTCATGTTTAAAAGGAATCTTGGTTTTTATTTTCAAGCTCTACTGTCTCCCAAAGGCAGTCCACAGTGTTGGTGGGAGTTAGGGAAGCAGTGCATTTGAGTCTTTTGCTGAAAACTAAGTCAGTTAGAAATGGAGTTTTAACAATTAGAAAGGAAGCTTAGAGCTCGTATATTGACCCCTTACCTTAATACATGAGGACCGTAAGACCTGGAAATGTGAGTGATGGCCCAAGGTCATGAAACCGGTTGGTGACAGAGCCACTGTAGGAAGCCAGGTCTCTAGATCTCAGCCCAGTCCTCTTCCCAGCACACTACACTTTTAGAAATTGATAGACCTCCAAATGAGTTGCCTGGTATCCTATAGTGATGATCTAGAAATAAAAATATTCTCTGTCCACCTCTGTGGTATGGATTAATCTTTAGATCTACCAAAATGTTAAAAAAAATGCACACACACACACACACACACACAGAGACACACACACACACCCATAGATATACACACTCACACACAAAGGCATTTTGCCAAAGGGATAAGGGGTAATGACAAATCCTTAGCAAATGAATACTTCAAAGCTTCAGAGGGTTTATCTGCAGAAGACTTTGAATAGAGTGCAATGTTTTATGGGTTCTCCTAATCCCCAGTAAATGTGCCCTGCTGAATAAGCAGAAACATTTTTAATGACTACTAGAGAGCGGCAGAGATAGATCTGTGACCGTGTGTGACAGCTGGGCTTCCTGGGATCTTTAGTCTCTTGCACTATGAACCTGGAGGTTGAATTTGTATCAATGAGCCCAAGGCTTTTCCCCTCTGAAGGTTGCTGTCCAGTCACTCTTTATCCAGTCCGATCAACTACTATTTCTGCCACCGCTATCTCCACCTCTCCCTCCATCTTTAAGAACATCTTTTTAGCTCATTTTAGCCGGATAAGATTCCTAGGAAATGTGTCATATGTGAGTAGAGAACAGCTTCTCTGGGTGAGAAGTGGGTAGCATACCAGCAACTGACATGTATTAAGTACAGTTGGTTGAGTTCAAACCAGGAGGAGGGGGGTACATCTAGGGAAGTTCAGAGGAGTGAGGTCATGGTGCGGAAGGCTAGTGGTCTAGGGATGACCAGAGCCTACGGACCTGTGGCTCAAGACGAAGGGAAGGAGACTGAAGGCAGGATGAACTCCAGGGGGCTGATGTGGAAGCTCTCCTAGCCGTGCTCTGTTGCTATCCCTGCCTCTCCTGCTTCTCAGCTCTCTGGGCAACTCCATTTCAGGAAAAAACTTGGGTAAGGTTGAAACTCTAGGAATGTGTCCAATTATTTGAAGTTTATACGTCTGAGATAGAATGAACAAAATGGGGTATTTTTTTGGGCACAGCAAGATTTCAGGGTCTTGGCTACCAATTCAAGAACTTTCTGAGCTCTCTTTCAGGGCCCACACCAATCTCTTTTTTTTCTTTTTTTTTTTTTCTTTTTTTTTTGTGTGTGTGACAGAGACAGAGAGAGACAGAGAGGGGGACAGATAAGGACAGACAGACAGGAAGAGAGAGAGATGAAAAGCATCAATTCTTCATTGCGGCAACTTAGTTGTCCATTGATTGCTTTCTCATATGTGCCTTGACTGGGGGGCTACAATAGACCACGTGACACCTTGCTCAAGCCAGAAACCTTGGGCTCAAGCTGGTGAGCCTTGCTCAAACCAGATGAGCCCACGCTCTAGCAAGGGACCTCGGGGTCTCAAACCTGGGTCCTCCACGTCCCAGTTTGACACTCTATCCACTGCGCCACTGCCTGGTCAGGCCACACCAAGTCTTTTAAACTTTCTTTCTCTTTTGCAGCAGCTCCATATGGAGGAGTTCATGTCCTGTCCTCAGTCTCACTCCCACCCCCTTGATTATTAAAACGTTTTTTCAGGAGATGGGAGATTAAATTGTTACTTGACCACTATGTAGATTAATGTGACACATCAAGGCCAAGTGTAGCATAGTTTAACCAGACCTGTCAAAGAGCACGGCATGAAAAAAAAAGTACCAAATACAGAGAGGGAAGCTATGCAAGGCTGAATTGCTATTGCCTTTGCTTTCTGCAACAAAGGAAACAAAACAGGAATTGAGAGAGTCAAGGTTAGGATGCGTATGGCCTCTCTCAAGGCTAAATCTGTAGAAAATTACTGGATGGTGAAATTAAATTCAGGAAGAAGACAGACATGTTTCAAAAATATAAGTCCCCAAAATGATTCATGATAGATATCTAATTTTTAGTGGAAATTTAAAGGTAAATAGTAAGAAACATGACAATATTTTTCCACTTGGAATGAAAACAACTAGTGTTGTTTCTTGTAACCTCAGGTCTGATAAGTCTTTATAACCTAAAATGTGGTAGAATGAAATGGCTATAGCTCATATGCTGTGCTGTGAGCTTGGAGACAAACCTATAATAAGACAGAAAGAAAAAAATCTTGGAAGTTTTCAGGACAAGAAAAAGCTGTGGGGAGGCCCATAGTACAGGAATAAAAGGTGGACAGACTTTGGGAGTGAAAAAGAGAAGCAAAGATTCCTATAGGGCATAAAGAAAAGAGAATATTGAGCAAAAGTAAAGATCAATATAGGACTATTTTTATCATCCAAGGAGCAGTCACATGAGGATACCCTTCAAGGCAGGAAGGAGTCACACTTGCATATAAAGTAAGAAAGATAATGAATTAGACTGAGGCTATTTCCAACTTTCCACCCCTTATCACAATTCTCTAAAGTCTAACATTGAGAACTTTATTGGAGTTCTGGATATTTACCTCCTTGGACCAACCACCCACATTATATCACTAGGTTATGCTTTAGACACTTTCAGTGTGGATCTTAGGCAGACCTTGGGAAGGTATCTCTTTTGTTGAGAGAGGAATCCAGGAGATCTGGCAGAAGTGCTGTAGTGAAGTACATGTACTGAGAACATGCTCCAGGGTCACCTACTTATTCTGTAGACTCCTGTGGTTTTATTTTTGATGTGACATGTCAAAATACTAATATTATGTCAGTTGTATTAAGTATCCATTGCTATGTAACAAATTTAAAAATGTGACCCAATTCTATGTTGTCTACAAGAAACAATAATGATACAGTCAGATTGAAAGTAAAGGAATAGAATAAGATACATCCTGCAAATTCTAATCAAAGAAAATCCAGAACTGGCTATATTGATATCAGCTAAAGTAGACTTTAGAACACAGACAATTACCAGAGAGAAAGATAGGCATTATGTAATGATAAGAGGGTCAATCCACCAGAAGACATAGAAATCCTGAATGTGTTTGCACCAAACAACAAAGCTGCATAATAGGTGAAGCAAAAATCCATAACACAAAGGAGAAATAGACAAATTCACAATAATTTTGAAGACTTTAACACCTCTATCTGTTCAACAGTTAATAGAACAACTAAACAGAAAATCATCAAGGGTATAAAAGACCTCTAACATCCCACCTCAAAGCCTAAAGAAAATAAGAGAAAAAAATTCAAACCAAGCGGAAGGAAGAAGATAATAAAGAAAAAAGCAGAAATCCATAAAATTAGAAACAGAAAAACAACAGAGAAAATCTACAGAACAAAGAGCTGGTTCTTATTAACATCAACAAAATAGACAATTTATAACAGGGAAGACAGAAAGAAGAGTGCAAGTACAAACTACCAACATTGGGAGCAAAACAAAGGACATTACTATTTACTGGACAACAACTCTAAAGATGTAAATTGAAAACTTAGACTAAATGGACCATTTTCTCAAAAAAAAAAAAAGAGAGAAAACAATAAAACACAAGCTAACACACTTGTTCAATATGAAATATGAAATAATTTAAATAGCACTATTATTTTAAGAAATTCAGTTCATAATATATAAACTGACAAAAGGTAATCTCCAGGTCCAGATTGTTTCACTGAAAAATTCTACTAAATGTTTAAGGCAAAATTAACACTAATTCTACACAATTTTTCCAGGAAAAAAAAAAAGGCTTTCCAACTGGTTTTATGAAGCTAGCATTACTCTGATAACAAAAACCAGATAAAGACAGTACAGAAGGGAAGAAAACTAAGGAGCAATATTTCTCAAGAATAGGCTGTAAAAATCCATAATAAAATATAAGTAACCAGAATTCAACAACATATAAAACAAATGTATATAAACACATATATGTTGATATCATATATATGATGACAGGAATGCAAGTATGGTTCAATATTTAAAGATCAAATTAATCACTGTAATCCACCACATTAATAAGCTAAAGAAAACAATCACATGATTATATTGATCTATGAAAAATATAATTTGACTAAATTCAATACCAATTTATCATATAAGCCCTCAGAAACTTCCTCAACCTTATACAGAGGTTCTGCAGAAAGCCTACAGTTAACATTATGCTTAATGTGAAAGACTGAATACACTTCTAAGACTGGGAAAATAGCAGACATCCACTCTCTTTACTCTTATTCAGTGTCATGCAGCAAGCTGTAACCAGTGCAATGAGGTAAGAAAATGAATGAAAAGACATTATGTATTATATAGTTTTTCAAGATGTTATTATTAAGAGAAACTTAGGTAAAGGGTACATGGAATCTCTCTGTATTACTTCTTACTGTTATATATGAAGTTACAATTTTCTTAAAATAAAAAGTTTAAATAAAACAAATAAATTCTTGCCTGATCAGGCAGTGGTGCAGTGGATAGAGCAACAGTCTGGGATGCAGAGGACCCAGGTTTGAACCCGGAAGTTGCTGGCTTAAGTGTAGGCTCATCTGGCTTGAGCACAGGCTCACCAGCTTGAGCGTGGGATCATAGACATGACTGCATGGTCACTGACTTGAGCCCAAAGGTCACTGACTTGAAGCCCAAGATTGCTGGCTTGAACCCAAGGTCACTAGTTTGAGCAAGGGGTCACTCACTCTGCTGAAGCCCCCCTCTCAAGGCACATATGAGAAAGCAATCAATGAACAACTAAGGTGCTAAAACGAAGAACTGATGCTTCTTATCTCTCTCCCTTCCTGCTTGTCTGTCCCTATCTTTCCCTCTCTCTCTGTCTCTATCTTTCTTGCTAAAAAAACAAACAAAAAACCAAAAAATTCAAATTAATTTTATTAAAATAGTACCAAAAATGTTAAATGTTTAAGAATAAATTTAATAAGAGGTAAGAAGACTTATATATTAAAAACTACTAAATGTTAAAGAATTTAAAGAAAATCTAAATAAATAGAGAAGATATATCATGTTCATGGACAGGAAGACAATGTTGTTAAGATATCAATTCTCCTGAAATTAACTCATTAATTCAATGCAACCTTAATCAAAACACATGCTGATTCTAAAATGAATGTAGAAATTCAAAGAAACAAAATAACTGAAACAATTTAGAAAAAAATCTGACATTCAAGGATTGATGTCAAATTCCTATAATCAAGACAATAAAGCACTGGAATTAAAATGGACATCTAGAGTAATGGAACATAGTAGCATGCCCAGAAATGGATCCAAACACAAATGGTCAAATGACCTTTGAAAAATGTGCCTACGTAATTCAATGAAAAGAGTGTTTTGGTGATGGAAATGTTCGACATCTTAATTGTGATGGTGGTTACAGAGATACAGAAATTTGTCAAAACCCTTTGAATTGTATACTAAAAGTGGATGTATCTGATTGTGTGTAAATTATTGTGTGTCAAAAAGCCTGGGCCCTTACCTGACACCATACAGAAAAATTAATTTGAAATGGATTGTAGACCTACATGTAAATGCCAAACTTCTAGAAAAAAATAACAAGAGAAAATCTTTACAACCTCAGTGTAGAAAGATATTTTAAGGCACAAACATCACTAACTATAAAATAAAAAAAATTTTTGATAAATTTGATTTTCCTAAAATAAACTTTACTTTTCTTAAGTCAGTAGTTTATAATGCTGGCCACACATTTGAATCCCCAGAGGGTGTAAAAATGAAACAAAACAAAAATCTATTCAAAATTAATTAAATCATAATATCTTCTTGAGAAACAGTCTCAAAGTACACTGCTCACAAAAATGAGGGGATCAGGGAACATGCAGATACTCCTGTACTTTCAGCTTTTTTTATAGTGCATTTTCACCAATGAAATAAAAGTTGGTTTTGCATCTTATTTGCATAATCAAACAACTTTCTTGGACTTGTCATTTGCTTTTCTGATGTTCTTGTTTAATAAAAAAATCAAATGCTTCTTTTTTATCGCTTCATATTTATTTTGAAATATCCCCTAATTTTTGCGAGAAATTTATATGTCTTTGCGCTATTTTCAAAGCACAAACACAGCTCACATGCAGTTTATGCATCCTTACATCTCTGACATATGATACACTTTTCTATTTGTATGTGAGTGCATCAGTGACTGTGTTAGATGATTGGCTACACAAAGAACTCAGACAATCTCTGACCGAAATTATATGGGTAGTCAGAGTTTTAGGTTGGATAAAAATTCCTGGATATATGGAGTAAAATGAGGACAAAAAAGAGAGAGATTTCACCTGGTGTGGGCACCAAGAAGAGGAATCAGAAAAACCCTCAGAGAGGAAGAAGGGGTTTCATTTGAGACAATTATTAAAAGATGATTCATTGTGATCTAGCTGTCCTGAGACAACTGAAGTGTCTATACCCCTCACACACACTTTTGAGCATATATATAAAAGCATATATATATATCTTTATATATATATATGCTTTTATATATATATATATATAAAGATATATATATATCTTTTCTTTTTAAATTCTTTTTTTATTTCTTTTTTTTAAGTGAGAAGAGGGGAGGCAGAGAGACAGACTCCTGCATGTGCTGGGACCAGGATCCACCTGTGAAGCTCCCAATGGGGTGATGCTCTGCCCGTCTGGGGTGTTGCTCTGTTGCTGGGCACTCAAACTATTTTAGCCTGAGGCAAGGCCATGGAGCCATTCTCAGTGCCCTCCATGGCCAACTTGCTCCAGCCGAGCCATGCCTGCAGGAGGGGAAGAGAGAGATAGAGAAAGAAGGGAGAGGAGGAGGGGTGGAGAAGCAGATGGTCACCTTTCCTGTGTGCCCTGACGTGGAATCAAACCTGGAACATCCTATGCCAGGCTGATGCTCTCCCACTGAGCCAACTGGCCAGGGCTACACATATTTCAACATTCCAAGTAGCCATGCCTACTTTGTAGTTGGGGAGTTTAAGGGAAAAAATTCACTACACTTTCAGATCTTTTATCTCAGGAGGTTCAAGGAGGTAGGAAGAACATTTTCAGCTGCCTTCCTCATATCATTCTTCTGTTCTTCTTCCCGGTTGGTAAGGCCCAACAGCCACCAGCTTCCAAAACTAGTGAAATTAGGACAGAATTTGTGACAAATGGCCATTAAGTTCTTTATTAACTCTTTTCTCTCAGTTTTAGCTTTTCTGACATTTTCCATAAGCTTTCATCAGTTTAGTTAGAATATACTGTTCCCATGAGTCCTTTTGTATTTAGAGAATAAGCATTTGTTACATAGCATCGCCACAGAAATTTGGATAGCAAAAAGGGGGTTCATTTACTTTTTGTGCTGCTATCTGTGTCTTTGGGGAAAGTTCAAGGTAAACTGATTTCAGAACATTGAGGAATTTGAAGAAAGGAAACTATCTATACAAAGAACTAATTTTGTACAGATAACAACTGCAAAGAGAAAAAAGATGGTATCCACGAATATTTATTCGCACCCCGACGGTATATATATAATCTGTTTATCTATTGAATCAAATGAATAAACACACATACCCCCGCTCCCACATCATGCTTGAGGAGAAAAGGGCTTATATTCAGTTCTGCAGACTCCCAGTCAGTCACTTCTGAGAAGCACTCCCATGATGCTTACATATCATAGCCTTCCCACTGCTTCACCAAACGCCTCCTGGCCTTTGCTCAGTGAGCCAGTTGGGCTCCCAGAAAATCCTTCATTCTTTCCCAACTTGTGCCTCTCAAGACAGATGTTCTATATCAAGAACACCAAGTTCTGCCCTGAGGTCTTAGCCAGCAAAAACTCATGAGTGGCCCTTGCCTTTGGGAGATGATGTAATGTATTGTGGACATGTGTGCTACAATCTCCCCTCAAAGGCTGAAGACAGCATGCACTCACAGGCAGCTGGGGTGGGGGCACTGGGTGAGCCATCCTGTCTCTTCTGATGTGTGACTTCAGCGTGTAAGCTAGCCTGGAAGAATATCTCTTGTCCCAGGCATCTCTAAGAGTGAATTCCACAGCCTCTTGGCTCACAAATCTAGTTCCCAACACCCTCTGCTTGCAGTACTTTCTTTTCATGGTAATGCTACAGCATAAGCCAGTGTCCTCTGCTGTACTCAGCAGTGCTCCGACCATGGCCCCACCACCTGTGCAGAAAACAAGGTCTCAGGTGTATAGAGGGTCCTCAAGGAAGTGGGAAGACAAAAGAACCTAGCAGTAGGGACAAGTGCTCTGAGCGGCATAAAGGGCAGTCCCAAAGCCAAACAGTCTACATGATTGGGCACACCTTGAGGGCCTCACTTACTTTATGGACACTAACAACACATTTATGGACACTAACAACACCTTTGGTTCTTTGATTTCTGAGCCAATAGCTAATAGAATCAGTTCTCAGGGGAGGCTGGAACAGGGACAGGCCTAGTGACATTGCCTAGCATATAGTAGATGCTCAATGCAAATTGGTTGAACAAAGGAATGATCAAAAGGCATCCAAGGTCCTTCCTCAATTGGCCCTAATTTTCATTTCCAGTGTCATCTCTGCCACTTCCTTGCACTGTTCACACTCTGGCACACTCGCAGTCCTCTAAATACACCTTATGCTTCGTTCATGCCACTTCATCGGCTGGGAAGCTTCTCCCTCTCAACCTGAGAAACAGCACTCTGCTATCCACCACTACACTGCCACCAACACCACCTGTCTCCCCTTGCAAACCAGGTCCACTTCCATCATCATCTTGCCTGAGATGCCCTTGTGGACCTGCATGGAGCAGCTTCTGCCCTGAATTCCCACAACACAGTGCGTTTATTGGGCAGCACTGAACTTGGTTGTGTAAGTATGTTCTTTTGCTCCTGAACATAAAATTTCTGTCAGGGATTTTGCTTTATTTATTTATTTATTTTTAGGGAGAGAGAGAAAGAAAGACAGGGACAGACAGACAGGAAGGGAGAGAGATGAGAAGCATCAATTCTTCATTGTAGCACCTTAGCTGTTCATTGATTGCTTTCTCATATGTTCCTTAACCGGGGCGGGGGGCGGCTACAGTCAAGCCAGTGACCCTTTGCTTAAGCCAGTAACCTTTGGGCTCAAGCCAGCAACCATGGAGTCATGTCTATGATCCCACGTTCAAGCTGGCATCCCTGTGCTCAAGCTGTTGACCCCGTGTTCAAGCTGGTGAGCCTATGCTCAAGTCAGATGAGTCTGTGCTCAAGCCAGCATCCTAGGTGTTTCGAACCTGGGTCCTCAGCATCCCAGGCCGACACTCTCTCCACTGCACCACTGCCTGGTCAGGCAGATGTTGCTTGATTTATACCTAGTTCCTAGCATAGAACCAGATACATAAACAATTAATAATTACCAACAAATGATAGGAAACATTCAATGCTCATGGACTGAGTAATCATATTAAATGGTGGCTAGAAGCACAATTCAAAAATGCAGAGAGCTACAATTTATTTTAGATTAATTTATATTCATAAACATTTGCATTTGTAAAAAATGTTGTGTTTAAAGAGGTAAATTTCAATTATATGAAAACATACTTCCATAAAACATCTCATTCCCTTTCAGTTCCAGATAAATAAAGACAACATTTTAAACAATTTTGTGCAATTTAAACAAAGGCTAAGCCCTGGCCCACAGCATTAGTTTATAAGTGACCTCTAAATTACACGAAAGATAGAGTGTATATAAAAATATAAATTTATATATATATATATGTTTTATATATGTTATATACTGTATGGCTTTATTGGTGGTCATCTTAACCAGTAATCTAAACTTAATATGATGGTCCCAAAGAGAAGTCAGACAGTCTGAGGGATATGTGTGACTGAGACAGACAGGTTTTCGATGTACCACCTGCACATCGTGGATTATGGCTCATTTTCATCAGCTATAGAAAGGACACGACATTACTTATCAAACAGGATGGTTTCAAAGCAACACAGTTAATCCCTTTGACTAAGATTCCACTAAATTTGAATAAGGATAAGATCTAGAGTGAAGTTTACCTTTGTACTATTCATAAAAGTAAAGGTTTAGATAACCAAGAACCATTTAAACCACATTGTTGGGTGCAGGGATGTGAAACTATCCAAGCAAATAAACTGTCTTTAAGCCACTTCAAACATTAGAAAAGCATTTATTTGCATATGGATGAATGATATGCCTGCCTCTGCCTGGAACTATTTTTCACTTTTTCCTTTTTTCTAACTAACTTTTACTTACCCTTGAAATCATGCCGTAACTGTCACTCCCCACAGGAAGCCTCCACTGACCCCCAGACTAAGTGACTCACTTCTATTATATACTTTCAGACTACCCATAGTCTCCATTATTTTAATTACTTGTTTATTATTTGTCTTCCTGTCAAGCAGCAAATTCCACAGGAACAGTAACAACGATGTGCTTAGTACTTAACACTGTCCCTGGCACACTGACAAAAATACTTGTTAAATAAATGTATGAATGAGGTTTTAAAAAATATTTTTATTGAATGTATGGGGGTGATATTGGTTAATAAAATTATATATTAGTTTTCTAGTGTACCATTCCATAATAAATACATCATCAGTACCCTGTACTGTGTGCTCACCACTCAAAGTCAAGTCTTCTTTTGTCACCATTCATCCTCACTATACCCTCTCCTACCTCCCCACTCCCCTCCCTTCCCTGTGATAGTCACCATACTCTTTTCTGTGTTTATCACAGGTTTTTTTCATTTTTGCTTAATCCCTTCACCTTTTACATCCAGCCCCCAGCCTCTCCCCTCTGACAACTGTCAGTCTGTTCTCTGTATCTGTGAGTCTGTTTTAATTTTGTTAATTTATTTTGTTTATTAGATTCCATATATAAGTGAAATATATGAAATTTACCTTTCTCTGATGGCTTATTTCACTTAGCATAATACTCACCAGGTCCATCCATGTTGTGGCAAATGGTAAGATTTCCTTCTTTTTTATGGCTAAGTAGCATTCCATTATGTAAATATACCATAGTTTTTTTTTTATCCACTCATCTATTGATGAGCACTTGGGCTGTTTCTAAATCTTAACAATTGTAAATAATGCTGCAATGAACAGAAGGGATACATATATTCATTCGAATTAGTGTTTCAAGTTTCTTTGAATATATTCCCAGAAGAGGAATTACCAGGTCATAAGGCAGTTCCATTTAAAAAATTTGAGGAAACTCTATAATGTTTTCCATAGTGGCTATATCGATCTGCATTGCACTAACAGAGCAGGAGGGTTCCCTTTTTTCCACATCCTTGGCAAGGCTTATTCTTTGTTGATTTATTGATAATAGCTATTCCGACAGATGTAAGGTGATATCTCATTGTGCTTTTAATTTCCATTTCTCTGATTATTAATTATATTGAACATCTTTCCATATGCCTATTGACTATCTGTATGGCCTCTTTGGAGAAGTATTATTCACATCTTTTGCTTATTTTTTTTATTGAATTGTTTGTTATTTTGGTTTTGAGTCATATAAGTTCTTTATAAATTTTAGATATTAACCCCTTATCAGGTGTATCATTGAAAAATATGTTTTCCCATTCAGTGGGTTGTCTTTTTATTTTCTTGATGGTTTCCTTTGCTGTGCAAAACCTTTTTAGTTTGATGTAGTCCTATTTGTTTATTTTTTTTTTGTTTCCCTTGTCTAAAGTGATATAGTATAAGAAATATTGTTATGCATAAAGTCCAAGAGTTTACTGCCTGTTTTCTTCTAGGCTTTTTACAGTTTCAAGTCTAATATTTAAGTCTTTAATACATTTTGAGTTTATTTTTATGTATGATGTAAGAAGGTGTGGGTTTATTTACAATTATCTAAATGTTTGTTTTTATGCCGCTACCATGATGTTTTTATCACTATGGCCTTGTTGTATACTGTAGTTTGATATCAGGTAGAGTAATTCCTCCAACTTTGTTTTTCTTTCTCAAGATTGCTGTTGTTATTCAAGGTCTTTTGTGGTTCCATATAAATTTTTTAAATATTTGTTCTAGTTCTGTGAAATACACCATTTGTATCTTGGTAAGAATTGCATTGAATCTATAGATTGCTTTGGATGGTATTAACATTTTAATGATGCTAATTCTTCCTAGCCATGAACATGGTGTATATGCTTTCACTTGTATATATCTTCTTCAATTTCTTTCTTCAGTGTCTTACAATTTTCCAAGTACAGGTTTTTTGCATCCTTATTTAAATTTATTCCTAGGTATTTTACTCTTTTTGAAGTAATTTTGAATGGAATTATTATCTTAGTTTCTCTTTCTTATAGTTCATTATTGGTATGTAAAAATGCAACTGATTTCTGGATATTAATTTTGTATCCTGCTACTTTACTGAATTCATTTATCAGTTCTAGCAGGTTTTTTTGGTGGAATCTTTAGGGTTCTCTATTTACAGTATCATATCATCTGCAAATAATGACAGTTTTACTTCTTTCTTTCCAATTTGGATATATTCTTTTTCTTGTCTGATTGCTGTGGTTAAGAAATCTAGTACTATGGTGAATAAGAGTGGTAAAAGCAAATGTCCCTGTCTTGTTCCTGATCTTAAGGGAAACACTTGTAGTTTTTGCCCATTGAATATTATGTTGGCTGTGGGTTTGTGATATATGGCCTTTATTATGTTGAGATATGTTTCTCTCTTCCCATTTTTTTTTTTTTTTTTTTTTCATTTTTCTGAAGCTGGAAACGGGGAGAGACAGTCAGACAGACTCCCGCATGCGCCCGACCGGGATCCACCCGGCACGCCCATCATGGGGCGACGCTCTGCCCACCAGGGGGCGATGCTCTGCCCATCCTGGGCGTCGCCATATTGCGACCAGAGCCACTCTAGCGCCTGGGGCAGAGGCCACAGAGCCATCCCCAGCGCCCGGGCCATCTTGCTCCAATGGAGCCTTGGCTGCGGGAGGGGAAGAGAGAGACAGAGAGGAAAGTGCGGCGGAGGGGTGGAGAAGCAAATGGGCGCTTCTCCTGTGTGCCCTGGCCGGGAATCGAACCCGGGTCCTCCGCACGCTAGTCTCTCTTCCCATTTTGCTGAGAGTTTTCACTTTGTTTTTTTTTTAATGGTAGGAACTTGAAAACTAACCAGCAGGCATAGATGTAGTCCTGGTATATTATATAATTGACATATATGCTCTTTAGAAGGAAACTCTCCTTGGCCTTCATATTGAACAAAATTTTTTTTACAATTTGACCAACATTTTTCTTCTTCCCTAAGAGAGGATAGAATATATATCAACCTCCTAGTAGACCTGTGTTTACATCCCTCAGATCTGGTATAAGCTAGTTATTTAAACATAGACTGTGAACCAAGTAGCTGAGACTGAAGTAGACCAGGAAGCCATATTTTAAAAAGCTGTGAAAATTTCTCTTGGTATATCAAGTTATATGTTAGAATTATGATGGGAGCTTTGACCTTTCTACCAGTTGAAACCAGAAATGGTCCTGTGCTTACTTTGAAAAATCCATTGATTTAATAGATAGCATCACTGTACATCCACAAATGGTCTATCATTTTCTCCATTAAACACACATGTTCAAAGATTCATAAATGGCTGCATGACTCCTTGTAACAGATACGTTTCATCCTTTTGGAGGGCAAAACTTAAGTGCTACAGAAGTGAGATGTTTATGATTTTCTTATAGGTTCTTTAAAAAACAATAGACCTAAATGTTCTTTTTTTGGACTATTTCTCAAGATTTCAAAGCAAACAGTTTATACAAAAAAGGTTTGAACTTGTATTGTCTTTGAGCACTTGCTAAAATTCTTTCTTTGTAACTGTTTCCACTGGAAAAATTCCAAGAAAAGAGTAGTTCCTCTATAGGTTTTCACCTGATGCAATCACATAGCATCTAAATATAATTGTGAAATATTTACAAGGTCTCAGATGCCCCTGGGAAAATCCTGAAAATAATTAGTAAATTTTAACAAAAATGACCAAAATAAAAAATATTCTAAGAATTCAGAATACGAATGATTAAGATTATTTAAAATTTTATGCATGACCATTTATTTAGTCACCAGAATAATAAGCATATTATTTCTTTTGATTATCTCAAATGTATATGGAAATGGTTAGACTTTTAAAACTCCTTTGGGTGTCGGCCCAGCATATGGACTTACCAGGTTTGATTCTTGGTCAAAGCACACAGGAGAAACGACCATCTGCTTTTTTTACCCCACCCTCTCTCCCTTCTCTCTCTCTTCTCCTCCCACAGCCAGTGGCTCAATTGGTTCAAGTATTGGCCTTGGGTACTGAGGATGGCTTGGTTGGTCCAAGTGTATCAGCTTTAGGTGCTAAAAAAAAGCTCATTTGAATTGAGCATCAACCCCAGAAGGGGGTTGCAGGATGAATCCCAGTTGGGGTGCATGCAGGAGTCTGTCTCTATCCCCTCTCTTCTTAGGGATAGATAGATGATAGATGATAGATAGATAGATAGATAGATAGATAGATAGATAGATAGATAGATAGATAGATAACAGATATAAAACTCCTTTGGAGTCTGAGATTTCTTCAAGAAAATTCTGATTTTATTACAAACTATAATTTTAAATATGAGTAAAGTGCAAGTTTTTCAAATAACTAATTCGTTTAAATTTTAAAATTATTTTTAATTTGAATTGTCATAGCACCTACTGGAGATGCTTCTATTTTTTACAACATAATATACATTTTCTACAAAAATTGTTTTCTATGATGAACCCACTATCTGTAGAATCATTTAGAAGCAGAACCCTCACAGAATATCTGTTATTATTCTTATTTTACAATGAAACTCTGAAAATTTATGTCATTTTAGGGGTACACAGCAGATATTTTAACCAAAGTCTTCTTCTTCACACACACACACAACATTAAATGAAACATTATTTTTAACCAATATTGACTTCATGAGGATATATGACAAATTAATGTTAAGATGAACAACTTTGGCATTGGTAGCTTTGATGCAATTAATGTCAATAATAAATAAGAATGTTAATTTTGAAGGAAGCCCGGGACTGTGGAAAACAGTAGACTTTGGCATGCAGAGGGGCTCTTTTTTGAAGGATACATTTACAGTTGCTTGATATTCTGAATCATTGTAAAAATGATCATCTACTCAGGATGGGGGTGTATGTGTGTGGATAATGATCTATTTCTCTCAGCAGCCAAGGCTCAGACACCCCAGACTGCGGTTATCTCTGTCCTTTGTGTTACAGCCTCTGGGATCAAAAAGTCCAGCTTGGAAACAGCTCCTCAATTACCATTTCCAGGAGGCTCTCATTGAAGCACCTGTGACATGGCCAGAGTCATGTTATCTTCCCTTTGATCTACAACAGTGTTTGAGCTTTGATAAGAGACAGGAGTCAGTGGGCATTTCTTCAAGCTACTATATAAAAACAAACAAACAAACAAACAGAAAAACCCAAGCTGATTAAGTCATTCAACCTTTCATAAAAATCACCCATGATGGTAATTTGGTCTTCATTTAACTGAATAAAATGAAGAGGAATTCTGATATGACTAGGAAACTACATCCAACATCTAAATTAACTGTTCTGTTTTTAAAATATGCCTTAGAGGTTGGGAAGCTTTCAGATTTAAGTACATATATGGAAAACCATGAACTATTTATCCCTGTAGATTCTGCTCCACAGCCATGGACAGGTGTGCAGTAAAATCCAGAGCAGGGGCCCTGGCCAGTTGGCTCAGTGGTAGAGCATCGGCCTGGCGTGCAGGGGTCCCGGGTTCGATTCCTGGCCAGGGCACACAGGAGAAGTGTTCATCTGCTTTTCCACCCCTCCCCCTCTCCTTCCTCTCTGTCTCTCTGTTCCCCTCCTGCAGCCAAGGCTCCAGTGGAGCAAAGTTGACCCTGGCTCTGAGGATGGCTCTGTGGCCTCTGCCTCAGGCACTAGAATGGCTCTGGTTGCGACAGAGCGACACCCAGGATGGGCAGAGCATCGCCCCCTGGTGGGCGTGCCGGTTGGATCCCGGTTGGGCGCATGCGGGAGTCTGTCTGACTGCCTCCCCGTTTCCGGCTTCAGAAAAATACAAAAAAAAAAAAAAAAAAAGATCCAGAGCAGGGGTGGGCTCCTCCTGCAGGATCTGTCTGGGAAATTCAAACTCATCCTTCAGGATTCTGTTATTAGTTTTGCCACATCGTTGAGCCACTCTGATCTCCATTTTATTTCCCTGTAAAATGAAGGAGTTAGATGAAATATAATTATAGATCATTTCCCACTTTCAAATTGCATGATTTCCAAATGACTACTGGAAAAATAGCTACCCACTTTTATTGAAGCTCCCTTCCTCTCATGCCCAAGTGGATGTTGGGTGTGGTTGAATATAGGGGAGTAGAGGTGAAGGAGGGAGCCTGGAAGGTGAGAATAAGGCTCAGTGTCAATCAGAGCCCAGGTTATGGTTTGTTTCCTGTCTGTCCTGAAAGTAGGGATTTCCCAAGTGTCAGAGCCTGTATGTTACTTATCACTTGTTACTCAGTTACGGGTAACAATCAGCATGATTAACAATAGTGTGCACCATACAATCAAGAAGATCCAATGTTATCTGGCAACAAAAAGTTTCACAAAGAAACTGTTGGCTCTCTTTTTGTCTGTGGTTAAGTACAGATGAAAAATAAATCAATTCAAATGATCCTAGAAATTCTCCATTACTTTTTTTTGAAAAAGTGAAAATAATCTCCAACTATATAAAACATTTGCAGACATTAACTAGTAGCTATTAGTGTTTGCAGGATGTTTACTAAACCCTCTGAGGTGAGATGCTTGTTTACAGAACTTCTTCATTCTAGAGAGTTCTATAATTACTGAAACAACTTAACTATTTTTATGTGCAAAGGATTTGTTTTTTTTGAGCACACAAAAGAGAAGTGCCTCCAATGGAGCACTGTGTGGGAGGGAAGCTTAGTCTTTGCCAAATCGCTGTCCCATAGTATAGTGCCTATGACCCAGTGGAAAATGAGTCAAGTAACATCAAATCTGTGAGAACAGTTGTATTTATAGCAGGACTCAGAGGATTGAGAAGACAAGGCCTGGATCAGAATCCAGGGGACCATGTATTTATGCTGAGTGCCTAGTATGTGCCAGATCATTCTATGACCCAGGGAATCAATGGGTCTATGACCAGGCCAATATGGTTCCAGCTCTTAAGAGTTTAGCAAAGGAGGTGCACTTTAAAGGAATAAGTACAAGCTATGATTTCTGGCTGTGCAAATATTAAGATTTCCAAAGCTTCAGAGATAGTTGGTCTTAAAGTTATAACCAGTGAAATGAAAGAGAAGTACAAGATGCAAAGGATGAGAGGTCAGTCACTTTTCAGTGGCATGAGACCTCGCACAGCATCCATCTTCAGGACCTCAGAGGGACTCGTAGAACCCTTCAGGTTAATAATAGAAATACATGTTGCCATTTTCTGGGTCTCAATAATATCCTTATGAACAGGTACTTCCTGTATATTATCTCATTTAAAAGAGGGCTCAGATACCAGACTCTCTACTTTTGAAAGGTTGATGATCCATAAACTAGAGTGTGGGAGGGGCTTTTATTTAGAGTTTGGATATATTGTAGAACATTTTTAAGAAAAGAATGAGACTCAGGATTTCAAGGTTGCTAATGCCTTAATAAATTGTGATAGTATGTTCTTTTCACATGCAAAGAAATGATCATTGATGGAGCATCAGTGTCTTATATTTGGGGTTGTTTCACTAGTAGTGAGAATAAGTCTAGGGCTCTAGGTTCTTACAGGGTTTCAGCAAGGTGGATGGCTGGAGGCGTCCAGGGAGCTGCATGGTGTCATAGAACAGAACCATAGCCTGGGTGACCCACAAACCACCCTACCACCTCTGCTCACACCTCAGGGTTGGGGAGTAGTGTAACTGATTTGCCTTAGTATCAAGATCAGAGGGTGACTACGAAGTCTTTTCCCTTCCTTAGCACAGCTCGTTAGGACCAACATCACATCACTGGCTTGAGAGTGGGAACTTTATAATTTTTCTAATGTAAAGATAGTTTTATAAACCACTAGGTAAGAATAAATGCAAATATTCAAATTCCCACTAAATATGGATTTTCCTGGACAACTAAAACAAAGAAACTCAGTAGACTAAGAAAAGATTTAGTTTTATGAAGCTCAAAAAACAGTGTGCCACTAGTTTTTTTGCCCAATAACATTGATGATTAATAAAAAAAATTAAAAGAAAAATTTATTTGTGGGGTATTTACTAGTATCCATACTAAATTGCTATTTACCAGCACAAATTTTCAATTCCCATTTTTCTTTCTTCAATGTATTTTAATAACAGGAATGATATATAATCAGAAAATAATATAAAAATGTGTCTAGCTCACTTATGTTTAACATTTGATCAGAACAAAAGAGAATTGGGAAACTATGTAATATTTAGACTATATAAATGGGTAAGGTAAAGGTTAGGAGGCAGAGAATAAACGGTAAGAGAGAATGTATGATTCATGTTGTTGATAAAAAATAGATGCCATTTTGCCTGACCAGGCGGTGGCGCAGTGGATAGAGCATCGGACTGGGATGTGGAGGACCCAGGTTCGAGACCTTGAAGTTGCCAGCTTGAATGCAGACTCATCTGGCTTGAGCAAAAAGCTCACCAGCTTGGACCCAAGGTCGCTGGCTCGAGCAAGGGGTTACTCAGTCTGCTGTAGCTCCATGGTCAAGGCACATAGGAGAAAGCAATCAATGAACAACTAAGGTGTCACAACGAAAAACTGATGATTGGTGCTTTTCATCTCTCTCCGTTCCTGTCTGTCTGTCCCTATCTATCCCTCTCTCTAAATCTCTGTCCCTGCAAAAAAAAAAGTTGCCATTTAAATAAAAAGTTTTCAATAATGCTTAAAGTAAGTCATTGTCTAAGAAACTTTAGTAGGGCCAAACTATTTTCTGTTCCTTTTACCTACCAGCATACATTTTAAACTTCTTATGGAGTAGGGTTTTGTTTATTAATTTGTTTGTTTGTTTGTTTTAATGGTTTGAAGTTTAATTGAATTCCTTTCCACATAATGCTTAATTTTTTGACATGTGTTCATTTAAAGGTATTTTGGATTTTACTAAATATTGGCAATGAATAGGGGAGTAATGGAAAGAATAAAAGCAGGAGGTTCATTTTCTGTCCCTTAAATTTATGGGCAGGTCCCACTCAGATTCCCCTAGGATGCTGATGCGTTTGAGTTCCACTTTTCTGGCCGTCCTGTTACCCCTATTAATAATCGAGTTTCCTTCCTACTTTTTAAAAGGAAATGGGAGAGAAACACTAATATTTCATCTATGCTGAATTAGGGCTAGGGTTCTGACAGACAGAGGTTGGGGGAAGAGGAGTGTGCATTTCAGGAAGGAAACAATGTGAAAACTGTGGGCATGCGCTGAGGAGGAGGGAGCAGCTTACCAGCCCAGCTGGGCTGCCCTGTAGACATGAAGTGATGCATGAAAAGGAAAGGAAGGTAGCTTAGGGCAAACTGCTAAGATCTCCATCTTGGTTAAACGGTCCGACCTCAGGCATGTGTATAGGATTTGGTTAATTCATCTATAAAACCGTGAATCGAGAATCCACTTCTAATATATATTTTTTTGAAGTCTCACATTTTCAAATGCTCTACTATAGACTTGGATATTGTTACCAGGAAGAGCTCTGAGGGGCTTGCAGTACAAATTCAAGAGTCATTTGCATAGAGGTGACATTTAAAGTAGTGGTTGGTGACGTGCAGAGAGAGAGAGGACATGAGGACCAAGAGTAAAATTTAGGGTCACACTCATGTTAAGAGAAGAAAGAAGAGGAATTACCAAGCGGATGGAAGCATTATATGGAGAGGAAGGAGGAGAATCAGGATAGGACCCTCCCAATAGGGTGATCTATCCAAGAAGTCAAGCAAGATGTGAAATAGAGGAAACTAGATTTGGCACTTAAGACATGATTGCTGACCTTTAAGAGAACGGTTAGTAACAAGCACTGACTAAAAAAAGCCAGCCCATGAATCTAAGCCACAGTGAGAATAACAAGGTAAGATGATCTTCAGGCCCCTAGTTCTCAGGCATAGCATTCCAGGTAGCAGGCCCGATGTCTAGAAGTAGGTAAGTTTGGCAAGATCAAGAAATCCAGGTGAAATGAACTAAAGCACCTAGAGGAACCGAATCAGCTTGCTCACCATTGGGATTCACTTCATACAAACAGAGTTAGCTGGGCCAAGGCCCTCAGACTGTCCGTATGTTGCTTTGAATGACGAAGAGATTTTACTGAGATAAAACCCTGTTTAATCAGCGCTTCCTGGTCCAGACCTTTCTTCAGAACCAAGGGAAACAGAAATAATTAGGAATAAATGGAGGTGTCAGAGAGGAAAAAGGAAGAATTAGAGAAAGAATAGAGTAGAGCCAGGCTCCGTACAATGACCCTGAGACCCCACAGAGATGAAGTGATAGAATGAGCATGGGAAGCAAGGCCCCCGGAAGGGACCGGTGCTTTCCTCCCCACGTCGTTCATACCCGATAACAAACACATGCCAGATAACATACATGTTGGAGGCTGAGGGCTGTTGGAAGCA